>NC_092727.1:51441184-51742734 GCF_047496885.1 Scyliorhinus torazame
TTGCATCGGATCTATGTGTGGGTGTGGAAACTCCAGGAACCCGGGATCCATCTGGGCGGCAGATGTTCGCTTGGGCTGGGCTGCCCTCCGACCGCCCGGCCCCTCTGTTGCTCCTACCTCCACCTGCTGTACCGGGACGGCTGTGTTGTGCGCACCAGTGAGTGTACCAGACGCCTCAACACTAAAGTGCCCAACCGAGGTGAGTGTTTCTGCGATGGTGGAGGGTGTTGGTGACAGCAGTGGCGTTGTGTCGTGCTCTTCGTCCCACTCTGAGTCCATGGCACTTTGGGGTGGGGGTTCGTCTCCACCCATCCACTCTGAGTCACTGTCCGGTATTTCGTCTTCCTGGGTAGTGCTGTCCCGGGTAGGGGTGTCCTGGGCAGTGCTGTCCCTGGTAGTGGTGTCCTGGGTAGTGGTGTCCTGGGTAGTGGTGTCCTGGGTAGTGGTGTCCTGGCTCGGATGTGACGGGGGCCTGTGGCTGCCCCCCTCGTCGCTGGGTGGTCGCTCCCGCACGTGACAGGGGTGTCTTCTCCCTGTTGCTCCAGGTCTCTCCATCTCCCGTCGTGTGCGAGGGGCATCCTGTGGGCGTCGCATGCTGGAGGGTCCGGGTCTCTCTGTCTCCCATGGCCTCCGAGGGGCATCCTGCGGGCGTCGCATGATGGTGGGTCCGGGTCTCTCTGTCTCCCGTGGCCTCCGAGGGGCATCCTGCGGGCGTCGCATGCTGGAGGGTCCGGGTCTCTCTGTCTCCCGTGGCCTCCGAGGGGCATCCTGCGGGCGGTCTGCATCTGCGGGGATGGGTGCCTGGACGTTTGGTCCTGCGATACACAATGAAGCATGCATGGTTAGACACGCAGGCAGTGATCAGGTGATATGGGGGAGGGGGGATATGGGGACGGGCTGTCGGTGGCTCACTTGCTAGTACGCCCCCGACCTCCGCATCAGCAACCTCCCGGTCGTCAGGTCCGCCAGCCAGTTTCAGGGCCCTTTCCTCGTGTTCGGTCAGTGGCCTCTCATCAGCGGGGCCTCCTCCAGTCCTCACATGCTCCCTATTGTTGTGTGTGCGCTTCTCCTGTGGGGGTGGGGGGGGGGGGGGGGAGGTGGCAGGGGTAAAAGGCAACACTGTTAGGCAGGTATATGAATGCACGCCATCGGTTGCGCGTGCATTGCAGAGGTTAAGGTTAGGGCTGGATTCACTTGGGGATATGGGGGATATGGGGGAGGGGGGATATGGTGGAGGGGGGATATGGGGGAGGGGGGATATGGGGGAGGGGGGATATGGGGGATATGGGGAGTAGGGGATATGGGGGAAGGGGGGATATGGGGGAGGGTGGATATGGGGGAGGGGATATGGGGGAGAGGGGATATGGGGGAGGGGGGATATGGGGAGGGGGGATATGGGGGAGGGGGGATATGGGGGAGCGGGGATATGGGGGATATGGGGAGGGGGATATGGGGGAGGGGGGATATGGGGGAGGGGGGATATGGGGGAGGGGGGATATGGGGATATGGGGGAGGGGGGATATGGGGAGGGGGGATATGGGGGAGGGGGGATATGGGGGATATGGGGGAGGGGGGATCTGGGGGAGGGGGGATATGGGGGAGGGGGATATGGGGAGGGGGATATGGGGGAGGGGGGATATGTGGGAAGGGGGATATGTGGGAGGGGAATATGGGGGAGGGGGGATATGGGGGAGGGGGGATATGGGGAGGCTCACCCTGCCTGCTCTGACGAGGTCGTTCACCTTCTTGTGGCGCCGGGTGCCTGTCCGTGGTGTCAGGGCCACAGCGGTGATGGCCTCTGCCACTTCCCTCCACAGACGCCGGCTGTGGCGTGGGGCAACTCTGCGGCCGTGCCTGGGATACAGGGCACCCCTCCTCTGCTCCACTGCGTCCAGGAGCGCCTCCACATCCCGTGACTCGAACCTCGGGGCTGAGCGGCGGCCAGCCATCCAGTCGGGTGTTCCGGTCGGGTGTTCCGGTAGAGTGGGGGGAGCAGCGCGGCCTTATGAGCCGTCACGCCATGCGGTGCGTATGACGCTGCACGGCGTGAACCACTGCGCAAGCGCGGATCCCGTTACATCGCTGCTAGCCCATTTCGGGCCGGAGACCTTCGACCCATTTTTCCGACGTGACGCAAGTCGGATTTGCGCCGTTTTTTGCGCCGATCGGCGGACTTTGCGCCGATAACGGAGAATTTTGCCCCATAATTAGCAGTTCAACATTTCTCAAAAAAATAAAGAAAGGTCTCTGAGTTTGCTTTCCCATCAACATCCAAACTCTCAATTAAGCAGATTCCACACCCACAGGTGAAATGGCACTTATCAATAAAGTTAACACTCAGTGGCTTACAGATTCATTCACAAAGTCCTTCGGAGAGAAGCTTTCAGAAGTCAGTCTGAGAAAAACATCGCCTTTCCTCAGAAGCCAGAGCCGAACCCTAAAAATTGAACTAAAAACAACAGATACAGGGCAGGGCTGAAAACAAAACTCAAATGCGTGACATCACATACCACCAAGCTGCTCACTCCTAATCACAGCTTTAGCAGACGTATAGTCTTGATACCTTAACCTAAGTTATTTTAATACCATGATGACAACAAACACATAATATGATATTTTTAAACATTTCCTACATTCATCACAGTACTCAGAGCCTGGGTTTCTGGATTACCAGTGCAGTGATATTATGCTAGCATCCATATCTCAAGGGGAATGAGGGGGGTAACATCTCAACCATGATGCCACACGATAAGACCATACGACGCCCAGCAGAAGTAGATCATTCAGCCCATCAAGTCTGCTCCACCATTCAATGAGATCATGACTGAGCTGATGTGATAATCCTCAAATCCACTTTCCTGCCTTATCCTCATAACCTTTGATTCACTTCTCAGTTAAAAATCTGTTTATCTCAGCCTTGGACATACTTAATGACCCAGCCTCTACAACTTTCTGCGGCAAAGAATTCCACAGATTCACTACCCTCTGAGAGAAGAAATTCCTCCTCGTCTCTCTTTTAAAAGTTGACCTTTTCCTCTGAGATAATGCCATTTGGTCCTGGGCTCTCCCATTCACCATCTACCCTGTCAAGCTACTGAGAATCCGATTTGCCTAAAGAAGGTTGCCATAATATATTTGACCAGAAAAACTGTTAACATTGTGATATCCCTCATAGGTTTCAGCATTTTCTCAGGCTGTCAGTAAGGAGCAGGGTGAACACTGCCTGACCAGTTTCCTATGACTTCCACTGCAGTTACTTTGGGAAGGTGGAATATCCTAATGATGGTGGAATACAGCATTTCATGCATTTATTACAGACTCATTGGGCGCGATTCTCCGCTCCCGCCCCGGTTGGGAGAATCGCCTGGGTCGCCAAATTTTCCCGAGACGCTGGTCCGACGCCCTCCCGCGATTCTCCCAACCGGTGAGAACAGCCCCGTCGAGTTCCGCGCGGCGCAGGCCGGAGAATGGCCCGAGACACCCAAAATGGCGATTCTCCGGCACCCCTGCTATTCTCAGGCCCGGATGGGCCGAGCGGCCAGCCCAAAACGGCGGGTTCCCCCCGGCGCCGTCCACACCTGGTCGCACAGGGGGGGCCTCAAATGGGGTGTGGCCCGCAATCGGTGCCCACCGATCGTCGGGCTGTCCTCTTTGAAGGAGGACCTCCTTTCTTCCGCAGCCCCGCAAGATCCGTCTGACATCTTCTTGCGGGGCGGACTCGGAGAGGACGGCAACCACGCATGCGCAGGTAGCGCCAGTTATGCGGCGCCGGCCGCATCATGTATGCGGCGCCGCCTTGACGCGGCGCCAAGGTCTGGCGCGCGTAAATAACGCGGTGCCGCTCCTAGCCCATTATCGGGCCCTGAATCGGTCGGGATAGGGGCAGTTTCTCGCCGTCGTGAACCGTCGTGAACGGCGCGAACACTCTGCCTCCATTTCGGAGAATCCCACCCCATTGTATCTCATTGTGTACTTGCTTCTGTTACATTGTTTGAACAATTAGAAAAGGAACAAAGGAACTTTCATTTGTATAAAACTTATCACAACTGCCGGACTTTCCAGAGCCAATGGAATACTTCTGAAGCACAATCACCATAGGGAAGCACAGCAGACAATTTATAAACAAAATGTAATCAAGGTTAGAGAAATACAAGGAAGTGTGTGCATGAGCTTGCTAAGCACAAAATGGCTGCCATGTATTCTACATTACAATGGTGACACCACTTCAATGGGATTTCACTGGCTGCACAGCACCGTGGGATGTCTTGAGGCTGTGGAGGATGCTTGTCGTAATATGCACTCGTGCACATCATGAGGTAAAAGCAGGCAGTGACAGACACCCAGGTGAGCCAATCAACATACAGAACAGAACACGACCAATCGCCAGACAGAACACCAGACTTCCAACTATAAAACACACAAGGCGTCAGCACTCTGCCTCTTTCCAGTGGTGACAACTGTAGTGACAGTCAGGGTGTACAAATCATTCAACACCTTCTACATGTGAATCAGAGCTAGCGTGGTCTAGATAGTTAATGTTAGTTTACTTAGAGTAGTAGAGAGTCAACCCACAGGCAGCTGTGTGCTTTGTTACTGAAGTTCAATAAATCTTATTGAACCAACGCCTACGTTTGGTCTATGCTTGATCATTTAATTGCATCGTGTTACAGTCTGTGTTACCCCAGGGTGAATAACACAATATAATACCAGGTGTGGCTACTGCTTCTAAGTAATTTACCTTCGAAAATTCACTGACGACCAGCAACTGCCTTCCAGCGGAATGGAAAAGATCCAGGCACCTCCACAGCTCCGCATCTCCGGGAACCTTGGCGCCAACTGGCGGGTCTTCAAGCAGAAATTCAGTCTATACCGTGAGGCCTCGGGCCTTCGAAGTGCATCCGATGCCTGGAAAATCGCGCTGCTACATTTGACTGCAGGGGACCAGGCCATCCAAATCTTCAATTCGCTCACTTTTGCCGACGGTGAGGACAAGACCAAGTTCCAAACCATTTTAGCCAAATTTGACACTCACTGTGAGGTTGAGACGAACGAAAGCTTTGAGCGTTATGTCTTCCAACAGCGCCTTCAGGGTAAGGATGAGCCTTTCCAGTGTTTTCTCACTCATCCTGTAACTACGGTGACACCGCTGATTCCCTCATCATGCGTTCAGATCGTGTTTGGGGTCCACTCCGACGCCCTGCGGGAGCAGCTCCTAAAAATAAAAAATGTGACCCTGCCAGTAGCCATCGAGACGTGTAAAGTCCATGAACAGGCGAAAAGTCGCTATTCCCGCCTTAAGTCAGCAGAGCAGGACCAACTTGCCTCCCACAAGGCTGAGAGTGTACAGGCCGTCGCCTGAATGCGGCGCCTGAGCATCGATGAAGGCGGCCATTTCGTGCGCTTTTCCAGGGGTCGCACGCATGCGCACCACGGTCGGGAGAACAAAGTGGCCAAAGACTACACTGCACAGGTGCGAGCGGCGGCTAACCGCACTGCGCATGTGCGACGACGCACCGAGCATCACGACGTCGACGTGATGACGTGCCCCAACTGCGGCACCGCCCATTTAAAGCGGCAATGCCCTGCAAGAGGCAGGCGATGTCTCAACTGCAAGAAGCTTGGCCATTATGTGGCTTTGTGCAGGTCTGCACCTCCGATAGGGGGCCAGTGATCCCAGTTCCAACGCAGACCCGTTCAAAGTGTGCAGCAAGGGCTGCTGGATTTGGAACCTGATCCCATCAGCGATCCAGAGGACGACTGCCCGGAGTCCCCATATCGAGTGGGCATCATCACCATGCATAACAAGGCCTCCTCGTATTCAGCAACACACACACCCATCCTCAATGTGGATTATGCGGACGAGTGGCGTGCCACAGTACAGGTCAATGATTGTATATCCGGTTCAAGCTGGACACCGGTGCTTCGGCCAATCTAATATCCCAAGCAGATCTGGCTCGTATCCAAAGGCAGCCTACCATTCTTCTGCCGGCTTGTCAGTTGCTCGACTACAATGGGAATGCCATTACTGCATTAGGGTCCTGTCACCTGCATGTATCCACCAAGGCCATCAAGGCCACTTTGCGGTATGAGATCATCAAGCCCGGCAAGGCTTCTCTGCTTGGTGCCCATGCATGCAAGCTACTCCATCTCGTCCAGCGTGTACATGCCATGTCCTCTGCCAACAGCATTCTTCAGGCCGACATTGAGGAGCTACTATTGCAATACCCGGATGTGTTCAGTGGGATGGGTACGCTGCCCTACCGCTATAAAATTCTGATCAGTCCTGATGCCACGCCTGTGATCCATGCACCACGCGGGGTGCCGGTGCCCCTAAAAGACCGTCTAAAGGCGCAGCTGCAGGAGCTCCAAGATCAGGGAATAATATCTGTGGTGTTGGGTGCTCTGGTGCACAGATGAGCCAACACAATTGTATGTGGTACAACTCTATTTTATTATAACTCTTATAATACAGTTCGTTCTGGATACTCTGCACGTGCTGTCTCCCTGAGTGTGTTTGGCAATCGATGTGTCCTGGTTCTCCTCTGCCGCTAATACTGACCACCAGGTGTCGTGCTCGTGCTTTTTATGTGGTTGGTGTTCTTGTCTGTGATTGGTTGTGATGTTGTGTGCTCTGATTTGCCTGTTGGTGTGTCCATCATGATGTGTGTGTTTGAATATCATGACAATATCCAAGGTGACGGAACCAACTGACTGGGTCAGCTCGATGGTCTGTGTCAAGAAGCCACCTGGAGAACTTCGCATTTGTATCAATTCCAAGGATCTGAACCGCAACATTATGAGGGAACATTACCCGATCCCGAAGCGGGAGGAGCTAACGAGGGAGATGGCACACGCCAAATTCTTTACAAAGCTGGATGCATCGCGTGGCTTCTGGCAGATACAACTGGGTGAGTCCAGCAGGAAGCTCTGCACGTTTAATACACCCTTCGGAAGATATTGCTACAACCGCATGCCGTTTGGTATTGTTTCAGCCTCCGAAATCTTTCATCGAATAATGGAGCAAATGCTAGAGGGCATTGACGGTGTGCGGGTTTATGTTGACGACGTCATCATATGGTCCACGACCCCGGAGGAACATATTTCTCGTCTGCAACAAGTCTTCAGGCACACACATGCCGACGGCCTGAAATTAAATAAAACCAAATGCTCCTTTGGCACGTTGTCAATTAAGTTTCTCGGTGATCAGATCTCCCAGCAGGACATGCAACCAGCCTCGGATAAAGTCAAGGCGATCAACACAATGAAGACCCCAGAGGAAAAGAAGGCGGTCCTCCGCTTCCTAGGGATGGTAAATTTTTGGGGGAAGTTCATTCCCAACCTTGCGTCGCACACCACGGCCCTCAGGCACCTGGTGAAGAAGTCCATCACTTTCCAGTGGCTACCCGCACATCAAGCAGAGTGGCTTGAGTTGAAAGCGAAGCTAACCACCGCTCCTGTTCTAGCTTTTTTTGACCCAGCGAGGGAGACTAAAATCTCCACAGACGCCAGCCAGGACGGCATTGGGGCGGTGCTCCTCCAGAAGGATGACACCTCGTCCTGGGCTCCAGTGGCCTACGCGTCAAGGGCCATGATCCCCACTGAGCAACGATATGCTCAAAAAGAGAAAGAATGCCTGGGCCTTCTCACTGGCATCGTGAAATTCCACGATTATGTCTATGGTCTCCCGACCTTTACAGTAGAGATGGACCACAGACCCCGAGTGCACATTATACACAAGGACTTAAATGACATGACACCCAGACTCCAGCGCATTCTCCTTCGACACCGCAGGTATGATTTTGAACTGCTTTATACACCTGGAAAGGAGCTAATCATCGCGGATGCCCTGTCGCGTGCCATCACCTCGCCATGTGAGCAGGCAGACTTCATACACAACATTGAGGCGCAGGTGAAACTGTGTGCCAGCACCCTCCCGACATCCGACGAACGACTCGTCATCATTCGAGAAGAGACCGCCAAGGACCCTCTGCTGCAGCAGGTCATACATCACCTCACGAATGGCTGGCAGAAAGGGCAATGCCCCCAATACTATAATGTAAAGGATGACCTAACTGTTGTCGAGGGGATCCTCCTGAAATTGGATCGCATTGTCATTCCGCGCAGCCTCCAGAGCTTGGTGCTCACGCAGATACACGAGGTACACCTCGGTATTGAGAAGTGCAGGCGCAGGGCCCACAGGCTGTCTATTGGCCCGGCATCAATGAGGATATATCAAACATGGTCCTCAATTGCACGACCTGCCAGTGCTTCCAGCCTGCTCAGCCCAAAGAAACGCTCCAGCAGCACGAGCTCGTGACGTCTCCGTGGTCTAAGGTCGGCGTTGACCTTTTTCACGCCAACGGGCGTGACTACGCCCTGATAATTGATTATTTCTCCAGTTACCCTGAGGTCGTGAAACTGTCTGACCTAACATCCAGGACTGTCATAAAGGCTTGCAAGGAGGCATTTGCCAGGCATGGAATCCCGCTCACGGTTATGAGCGACAACGGTCCCTGTTTCTATAGTCAAGAATGATCCAACTTCGCAAAGCAATACCACTTCCAGCACATCACCTCGAGCCCGCAATACCCGCAATCTAATGGGAAGGGCGAAAAAGGGGTCCATATCGTGAAGCAGATGCTCTGTAAGGCTGCAGATTCAGCTTTGGACTTTAATCTTGCTCTTCTGGTACAGGGCAACCCCTATGTCCAACGGTATGTCTCCGGCACAGCTCCTTATGAATTATAACCGGCGGACGACTGTTCCGGCCATTCATGTACCTGACCTGGATCACCTTCCAGTGCTGCAAAACATGCAGCAGATCAGAACCCGGCAAAAGCTGACATATGATGCTCATGCTACTGATCTGCCCATGCTCTCTCCAAAGGACGCTGTTCGCATCAAGTTGCCTGGTGGAGGCTGGTCAGCTCCAGCTGTTGTTGTTCGAAAGGCTGCTCCCAGGGTGTTTGTGGTTCGCATGGCGGATGGATCTATTGTCCGCGCAACAGAAGGGCACTACGCAAACTTGCCTGCCCACCACCGGATCTCACGTTCCCAGATGTCGTTTTGCCTTATCTGGACACCTCGCTCCATGAGGCCACCAATCTGGCTGCATGCCAACCTTTCAAGACACCATCATCCCAGCCTCCACCTCTCAGGCGGTCCACAAGAATCCGACGAAAGCCCCAACGATAGGACTTATAAATAGTTCCTTTGTATATATACTGTTATGTTTCTGCACGCTAGACACCTTACATGTACATATCCATTCACTCACCAATTGCTGTATTAAGTTACTTTTGTAAATATGTCGTATATGCTCTAAGCAGCCGATAAATTTTTTTTAAAAAGGGGGATGTCATAATATGCACCCATGCACATCATGAGGTAAAAGCAGGCAGTGACAGACACCCAGGTTAGCCAATCAACATACAGAACAGAACACGACCAATCGCCAGATAGAAGACCAGAGGGGGGTTTCCAACTATAAAACACACGAGGCATCAGCACTCTGCCTCTTTCCACTGGTGACAACTGTCGTGACAGTCAGGGTGTACAAATCATTCAACACCTTCTACACATGGATCAGAGCTAGCCTGGTCTAGATAGTTAATGTAAGTTTACTTAGAGTAGTAGACAGTCAACCCACAGGCAGCGGTCGCTGGCCGCTGGCTGAAGAACCGGTGGCAGCCCTGCCATGTCCACTTCCAGGAACATCAATCAGAGTAAAAGGTTGCCTGCCGTCAGGGTTCCAGGCTCCACCCTGGGTAATTTCCCACAAGAAATTTCCTGCAAGTTCCAGGGGCTAGCTTCCCGTTTCTGTTAACTCACCACCAATGAGAGGCCGGCAACTCTTTGGTATTAGTAGCAGGAGACCCCCAGGAGAAAGAGTGGACACGGAACCCCACCACCCAGGTAAGTGGAACAGGCCGGCCAGGAGTTAGACAGACAGGCCCTGGTGCAGGGAGGCAAAAGGATTGAAGTCAAGGATAGGAGGGGTCATCCCATGGCGGGGGCGGGGTGGGGGCTTGATATTGGGGAAGCCTACAATGGCGGGGGTGTATACCGGTGGAGAATATATCAGGGAATGTACATCAAGGAATGCATATCAGGCAGTGTATATCAGGAAATGCATATCAGGGAGTGTGCATCAGGGAAGTGGCTACTGGGGAGTCTATAATGGTAGAAATGTATATTGGGGAGCGTAGATCAGGGCAGTGTATATCGGGGAATGGCTATAAGGGAGTGTATATTGAGGAAGTGTATATCGGAGCATCCAATATGCATTGTAAACTGGAGCACCCGGAGGAAACCCACGCAGACACAGGGAGAAACTGCAAACTCCACATAATGACACAAGGCCGGAATTGAACCCAGGTCCCTGGCACTGTGAAGCAGCAGTGCTAACCACTGTGCCATCCCAGGAATCAGTCTGGTGAACCGTCACTGCACTCCCTCTAGAGCAAGACCATCCTTCCTCAGAGAAGGAGACCAAAACTGCACACAATATTCCAGATGTGGCCACACCAAGGCCCTGTATAATTGCAGCAAGACATACCTGCTCCTGTACATGAATCCTCTCACAATGAAGGCCAGCATACCATTTGCCTTCTTTACCACCTGCTGTACCTGTTTGCTTCCCTTCAGTGACTGGTATATGAGCACATCCAGGTCTCGTTACACATTCCCCTTTCCTAATTTATGGCCATTCAGATGATAGCCTGCCTTCTCGTTTTTGCTACCGAAGTCGATAACCTCTCATTTATCTAAAATATACTGCATCTGCCATTCATTTGTCCACTCACTCAACTTGTCCACATGACACTGAAGAATCTCTGCATCTTCCTCACAGCTCACCCTCCCATCCAGCTTTGTGTCATCTTTAAATTTGGAGATATTACATTTTGTTCCATCTTCTAAGTCATTAATATATATTGTGACTAGCTGGGGTTCTAGCACCGATTCCTGCGTTACCCACTGCCTACCAATTTGAAAAAGACCCATTAATTTCTACTCTTTATTTCCTGTCTGCCAACCAGTTTTCTATCCATCCTAATACACTACTCCTAATCCCATGCACTTTAATTTTACACACTAATCTTTTATGCGGGATTTTGTCAAAACCCTTCTGAAAGTCCAAATATACTACATCCACCGGCTGCCCCTCATCAACTCTACTAGTTACTTCCTTGAAAAATTCTGATAGATTTGTCAAGCATATTTCCTCTTCATCAGTCCATGCTGACTCTGTCTGATCCTGCCATTATTTTCTAAGTGCTCTGCTATAAAATATTCCCTTTTTTTCTTTGTTTATCCGTGTTTTATTCCGTTTTATCTCTACCTCCCTTTTTAAATAGTGGTTTTACATTAGCTACCCTCCAATTTGCTGAAACTTTACCAGAGTCTATAGAATGAACACCAATGAATCCACTATTTTTAGAGCCACTTCCTTATGTACGCTGGGATGTAGATTAGCAGGCCCTGGGGATTTATCAGCGTTCAATCCCATCAATTTCCTCAGCAGCATGGGTGGGATTCACCAGTCCGCCAGCCGCATTTTCTGGCAGGACACCCTCCTGCCGGCTGCGGGATTCTCCATTCCGGCTGCCGGCCAATGGGATTTCCCATTGTGCCCACCCCACGCCACTGAGAAATCTACGGGCATGGGTGCGCTGCCGGCGGACTGGAGAATCCTGCCGACAGAGAATTCCACTGCATTTCTCTACTAGTACTGATCGCCTTCAGTTCTCCCTCTCACAAAACCCTGCGTTCCCCAATATTTCTGGCACCTTATTTGTGTCCTCATTTGTGAAGACAGAACCAAAGTACGTATTTAGTTGCTTAGCTATTTCTTTGTCTCTTGTTATATATTCCCCTGTTTCTGACTTTAAGGGAGCTACATTTGTCTTCACCGATCTTGTTCTCTTCATGTACCTGTAGAAACCTTTACAGTCAGTTTTTATGTTCCCTGCAAGCTTACTCTCAGACTCCATTTTCCCCTTCTCAATCCATCCCTTGGTCCTTCTTTGCTGAATTCTAAACTGCTCCCAATCCTCAGACCAATGTTTTTCTTGGCCAATTTGTATGCTTCTTCCTTTGATCTAACACTATCTCTAATTTCCCTTGTAAGCCAAGGATTGGCCACCTTTCCATTTTACTTTTGTGCCAGACGGAAAGAAACAATTGTTGCAGTCCCCCAGTGCTTCTTGAATGTTTGCCATTGACGATCCACTGTCATCCCTTTAATTGATCAAAGCCAACACACTCCTCATACCATTATAGTTTATTTTATTAAGATTCATGACCCTAGTTTCAGAATCAACTACTTCACTCTCCATTTTGATGAAACATTCTGTCATATTATGGTCACTCACCCCAAGGGGTCTCGCACAACTAGATTGTCAATGATTCTGTTCTCATTACACAGCACCTAGCCTTGGATGGCCTGTTTTCTAGTTGGTTCCTCAATATATTGGTCCAGAAGACCATCCCATACACAATTCAGGAACTCCTCCTCTATGGTATTGTGGCTAATTTGATTTGCCCAATCTATATGCAGGTTAAAATCACCCATAATTATGGATGTTCCTTTATCACATGTGTCTCTAATTTTTTGTTCAATGCTATTCCCAACATTACCACTGCAGTTTGGGGGTCTATATATGATGCCCACTAATGTTTTTTCCCCTTGGTATTTCTCAGCTCTACCCATACATACAGAATCCACATTGTCAGAGCTAATATCTTTGTTCACTATTGCGTTAATTTCCTCTTTAACCAGCACTGCCACTCCACCATCTTTTCCTTTTAGTCTGTCCTTCAGGGAGTTTATTTTCGGGGAGTTTATATTGGGGAGTGTATATCAGGGAGTGTATTTCAGGGAATGCATTTTGGGGAGTTTAGATTGGGGAGTGCATTTTAATGGGGTTTATATTTGGGAATGTATATTGGGGAGTGCATTTTGGGGAGTTTATATTGGGGAGTGCATTTTAATGGGGTTTATATTGGGGAGTGGATTTTAATGCCATTTGTATTGGGGAGTGTATATCGCGGAGTGCATTTTGGGGAGTTTATATTGGGGAGTGCATTTTAATGGGGTTTATATTGGGGAGTGTATATTGGGGAGTGCATTTTGGGGAGTTTATATTGGGGAGTGTATTTTTGCCCATTGTATATCAGGGAGTGCGTTTTGAGGGAATGTCTATCTACGATTGTATATCGGTGAGCATATGTCAGTGTGTATGTATGTTGTAGTATATATCGGCAGCATGTATATTTGAGGAGTGTATATTGGACTTTGTGTCTAGCTGCCCATTCCTCAGGCTACATGAAACCTGTGACAGTGCAGATGCAAGCAGATTCTCTCTAGTCAGCCTGTGGTATTTGAATTGCTTACCTTCATGTTATATCACCGGTGCAGTGGGGTTAAAAGCACCTTTGATCTTTTCCCCCCATGTACCTACCATGAGATCATCACTGAGACAATCTCTTGATGTACAGATGTCACTGAAGCTGAACCTGCACCCAGCAGCTGAAATCCACTCTCTCTCTGACCATCAGATTATTTCTGTTGGTTCGTGCTCCCTCTTCCTCTCCTCTCTTGCCTGGTGATGGTCCCTCCTGGCAGAGTGTGGGATGGGGGTGGGCGAGCAGTGTGGAAAGGAGGTGGGTGTGCAGTGTGGGATGAGGGGTGGGGGAGCACTGTGGAAAGGAGGTGGGAGGGCAATGTGGTACTGGGGATGGGGGCAGTGTGGGACGGGGACGGCTGCTAAATCTATACAATCCCTACCATGCTGAAGGATGGCACTCAGCCCATTGAGTCTGCACCAATCCTCTGAAAGAGCACCCTACACTGACCCATTCTCCCACCCTATTCCCATAACCCCACTAACCTGCACATCCCTGGACACAAAGGTTCAATTTAGAATGACCAATCCACCTAACCTGCACATCTTTGGACTGTGGGAGGAAACTGGAGGACCCGGAGGAACCTCACACAGACACGGGGAGAGTGCAACTCCACACAGACAGTATTGGTGCCGCGTCCAAGGAATATATGAAGTACTCTCGGCTCTAAAGTGTTTTTTTCCTATATTTATCTGCACTTTCTACAGTTTATTTTGTACAGTTTAACTTTGTATTTATATTGTCTTCAGAAAGTATATACGTTGGGTTAGGGATTAGGACTGTTTGCCTGAGATTCTGATACTTGGCAGTCTGGGAACTTGATTGGAGTTGTGTGATCCGGTTCGCTGACGCTCATTGGATCAAGAGGAAGTGCTGTGGTCAGACGGTCAACAGCCTGAATCTTAGGCCTGACACAGAATTGAACATTTCAAAGTTGACCAAAGGCAGTTGCCACAGCCAAGCCTGGTGGGAATTCAAACAGTTCAAATACATTGGTCAGAGACAGGCAAGCCAGGGCAAGTCTGGACTTCTCCTGCAAACGGCGATTGGAGATAATTCCGACAGACCAATTATTGTGGATTGCCCAGATGCAGCCAAACTTTCTGGTGCTTTGATTTCTCGCCATTACCTGAAATGAGATAAGGTTATGTGCGGACAATGCACCTGAGGATAGAGACTGGGGGGAGTTCTCTGTGCCCTGCGAGTTGGAATTGGTAATTCTATTGGGTGTTGCAACCCCCACGCAGTGACCTCATTGGCCGAAGGCCAGAGAAACGTCTGGAAGGGTGCGAAGGTGGTGATAAGAAGAGACACCCTGAGACCCTCTCCAGTGAAGACTCGACACAAAGACTTAGGACAAGACTCGGTGGTTAACCAGAGATGGACAGCAGAGGCGTGCGAGAACCACCTTCGCTGACAAAGGTCCTGAGGTGATGGAGACTCAGAGGATTGGACACCTGCTCGATCATGTTTATCGGCACAGGTAGCATTCGAATCTTGTGGAGATAATGTTGAGATAGTAACTGCTTATTATACTTGTGAATAAATCTGGGTTGAATCATAAACCTGTGTTTGACCTTTGTTCATCTTGCAAATAAGGGCATCTGGGTAACCATTTTACTAATAAACTGGTCGATGTGTCTGATAATTTGCAGACAACAAGTGCTAACCATGGTGCCACCGTATTGTGATGGGGAATGGGAGGGGCAGTGCGGAGTGGGTGTGGGGAACAGTTTGGGACAAGGGTGGGGGTTGGTGAGAGGGAAGAGGAGGAACTTAATCTTCTTGATTTTATATTGAACATACTATTTGGAAACAGACAATTTGGCTGATGACGTCTATCCCACCCTGGACATCTTGCACCATAAACTTTTATTTTAAGTTTCTATTTCTTTCTTCCACACACCTGCATTTAGATTCACTTCACATGCATCAATGCAATTCACATATTCCACATTTTCTTTGTGTTCTGAACTCACTTTTGTGCCCTGCAATTCCGCTGCTGTTGATGGTCAAAATCCCTGTCACACCCCCAGTCACACCCCCTGTCAAATCCCTTATCACACCCCCTGTCAAATCCCCTGTCAAACCCCCTGTCACACCCCCTGTCACACCCCTTATCACACCCCCTGTCAAATCCCCTGTCACACCGCCTGTCACACCATCTGTCACACCCCCTATCACACCCCCTGTCAAACCCCCTGTCACACCCCCTGTCAAACCCCCTGTCACACCATCTGTAACACCCCCTATCACACCCCCTGTCAAATCCCCTGTCAAATCCTTGTCACACCCTCTGTCACAACCCCTGTCAAACCCCCTGTCACACCCCCTGTCAAACCCCCTGTCACAACCCTTGTCAAACCCCCTGTCACAACCCCTATCACCCCCCCGTCACACCCCCTGTCAAATCCTTGTCACACCCTCTGTCACAACCCCTGTCAAACCCCCTGTCACACCCCCTGTCAAACCCCCTGTCACAACCCTTGTCAAACCCCCTGTCACAACCCCGTCACACCCTCTGTCAAATCCCTGTCACACCCCCTATCACACCCCCTGTCACACCCTCTGTCACACACCCTGTCAAAATCCCTGTCAAACCCCCTGTCACACCCCCTGTCAAAATCCCTGTCAAACCCCCTGTCACAACCCCTGTCAAACCCCCTGTCAAACTCCCTGTCAAACTCCCTGTCAAACCCCCTGTCACACCCACTGTCACACGCCCTGTCACCCCCCCGTCACACCCCCTGTCAAACCCCCTGTCAAATCCCTGTCAAACTCCCTGCCACACCCCCTGTCACACCCTCTGTCAATTGCTTGTCACACCCTCTGTCACCCGCCCTGTCACACCCTCTGTCAAATGCCTGTCACACCCTCTGTCACCCCCCCGTCAAACCCCTTTCCACACCCCCTGTCACACCCCCTGTCACACCCCCTGTCAAACCCCTTATCACACCCCCTGTCAAACCCCCTGTCACACCACCTGTCAAACCCCTTATCACACCCCTGTCACACCATCTGTCACACCCCCTATCACACCCCCTGTCACACCCTCTGTCACACCCCGTCACACCCGCTGTCAAACTCCCTGTCAAACCCCCTATCACACCCCCTGTCACACTCTCTGTCACACGCCCTGTCAAACCCCCTGTCACACCCGCTGTCAAACCCCCTGTCACACCCCCTGTCACACCATCTGTCACACCCCCTATCACACCCCCTGTCACACTCTCTGTCACACCCCCTGTCACACCCGCTGTCAAACCCCCTGTCAAACCCCCTGTCACACCCCCTGTCACACCCCCTGTCAAATCCCTGTCAAACCCCCTGTCACACTCCCTGTCACACCCCCTGTCACACCCGCTGTCAAACCCCCTGTCACACCCCCTGTCAAACCCTCTGTCACACCCCCTGTCACACCCCCTGTCACACCCCCTGTCAAACCCCCTGTCACACCCCCTGTCAAACCCCCTGTCACATCCTCTGTCACACCCCCTGTCACACCCCTGTCAAATCCCTGTCAAACTCCCTGTCACACCCCCTGTCACACCCTCTGTCACACCCCCTGTCAAACCCCCTGTCAAACCCCCTGTCACACCCCCTGTCAAACCCCCTGTCACACCCCCTGTCAAACCCCCTGTCAAACTCCCGGTCACACTCCCTGTCACACCCTCTGTCACACCCCCTGTCAAATCCCCTGTCACACCACCTGTTACAGCACCTGTCAAAACCCTTTCAAAACCACCTGTCAAACCCCTGTCAAGCCCTGAACAATCTCCCTGTCAAACATCCTATCAAACCCCCTAACGAACACCCTGTCAAAGCTCCTGTCAAACACCCTGATAAATCCCCTGTCAAATCCCCTGTCAAATCTCCGGTCAAAGCCCCTGTCAGGCCCTCTGTCAAATCCCTGTCAAGCCCCCTCTCAGACCCACTCTCGGCCCCATCTAAGCCCACCTCAGACACTCCTGTCAAACCCCCTGTCAAATCTCTGTGAAACCCGCTGTCAAATGTCTGTCAAACCCCCTGCCAAAGGCCCTATCAAACCCCCTGTCAAACCCCTGTAAAACCCTGTCAAACCCCCTGTCAGATCCTTGTCAAACCCCCTGTCAAAGCCCCTATCAAACCCCCTGTCAAACGCTCCATCAGTGTCCCTGTCAAAGACCCTGTCGAACCCGGTGTCAAACCCCTGTCAATCTTCCCGTCAAAGCCCCTGTCAAACCCCCTGTCAAACGTCCCATCAGTGTCCCTCTCAAAGCCCCTATCAAACCCCCTGTCAAACGCCCCATCAGTGTCCCTGTCAAAGACCCTGTCAAAACCTGTGTCAAAGCCCTGTCAAACTCCCCGTCAAAGCCCCTGCCAAACCCCTGTCAAATCCCTGTCAAACCCCCTGTCAAATGCCCCATCAGTGTTCTTCTCAAAGCCCCTATCAAACCCCCTTTCAAACGCCCCATCAGTGTCCCTGTCAAAGACCCTGTCAAACCCAGTGTCAAGTCCCTGTCAAATCCCTGTCAAACCCCTGTCAAACCCCCTGGCAATTCCCTGTCAAACCCCATGTCAAACCCCTGTAGCCATCTAAGATGGCCACCTGCAAAGGACCATGGGAATTATGGCCAACCCAGGACTCAGACAGATACAGAGCCTTTGTGCATCTGAAACACAGGTAACCAGACCTGATCAAAACCCCTGCTCGTTTGCATTTTAATGGCCTATTTTCCCAAGACAATAGAACTCCAATCAAGCAACCGGTACAGCCACAGATTGATCGTCGCCACTCCCCTTACTCAGCAAGCACAACTGCCAAGGTCAATGACCGCTAAGGACCCGCCCAGCCACCAAGGCACCCTGGGAGTGAGTTCTCCCAGTGAGCCAGAGAGAAGACAGCCAGGAGTGAGACAGCAAAGAGTGAGTTTGGGAATTTGAATCGAGGTGGGAATTGAATTGAATTGAATCAGTAAATCAGCTCCTATTAAATTTCAGGAGTTTAAATTAATTTAAATTAAGCTAGTATTGTGCAGTGTAGGTTAACAAGGGCTGCCCCACCCACTCACATAACTGGTTGGCAGTTAAGTGTCAGTCACTTTAATCTACTTTGATCTAAAAGCAGGTGGGGGAGGGGAGTCAATTCAGGACAGTTTAAAAAGAGCCACTTGTAAACTCACTCCCAGTGAGTTCTCCCAGTGAGCCAGAGAAGACACAGCCAGGAGTGAGACACAGCTAAGAGTGAGTTTGGGAATTTGAATCTAGGTGGGAATTCAAAGCTGGGTGGGGAGGAAGTGCTTTTTGTGACTGGTAAGTAATGTTTCTGTTTTTCTGTTTCTTTTCATTGGTATATTTATTTATTTTTTTCTTCATTGTTTATTTATTTATAAAAAATTTTTTTGGGGGGAAATTGAAATTGTTGAAGTTAACCGAAGATTTAAGACATGGCAGGAGATCTCAGACCTGTGTCATTCTCCTCGTGTGCGATGTGGGAGCTCAGGGACACGTCCGCTGTCCCTGGCTCCTTCACGTGCAAGAAGTGTGTCCAGTTGCAGCTCCTGTTAGACCGCTTGACGGCTCTGGAGCTGCGGATGGACTCACTTTGGAGCATCCGCGATGCTGAGGACGTCGTGGATAGCACATTTAGCGAGTTGGTCACACCGCAGGTGAAAGGTACTGAGGGAGATAGTAAATGGGTGACCAAAAGACAGAGCAAGAGTAGGAAGGCAGTGCAGATGTCCTCAGCGGTCATCTCCCTGCAAAACAGATATACCGCTTTGGATACTGTTGAGGGAGATGGCTCACCAGGGGAAGGCAGCAGCAGCCAGGTTCATGGCACCGTGGCTGGCTCTGCTGCGCAGCTGGGCAGGAAGAAGAATGGCAGGGCTATAGTGATAGGGGACTCAATTGTAAGGGGAATAGACAGGCGGTTCTGCGGACGCAATCGAGACTCCAGGATGGTATGTTGCCTCCCTGGTGCAAGGGTCAAGGATGTCTCGGAGCGGCTGCAGGACATTCTGGGGGGGGGAGGGTGAACAGCCAGCTGTCGTGGTGCACATAGGCACCAACGATATAGGTAAAAAACGGGACGAGGTCCTACAAGCTGAATTTAGGGAGCTAGGAGTTAAACTAAAAAGTAGGACCTCAAAGGTAGTAATCTCAGGATTGCTACCAGTGCCACGAGCTAGTCAGAGTAGGAATGTCAGGATAGAGAGGATGAATACGTGGCTCGAGAGATGGTGCAAGAGGGAGGGATTCAAATTCCTGGGACATTGGAACCGGTTCTGGGGGAGGTGGGACCAGTACAAACCGGACGGTCTGCACCTGGGCAGGACTGGAACCGATGTCCGAGGGGGGGTGTATGCTAGAGCTGTTGGGGAGAGTTTAAACTAATGTGGCAGGGGGATGGGAACCGATGCAGGAAGTTGGAAGGTAGTAAAACAGGGACAGAAATAAAAGGCAGTAAGGGGGAAAGTGTAAGGCAGAGAAGCCATAGTCAAAAATCAAAAAGGGCGACAGTACAAGGTACAGTGACTGAGGGGAGCTCAGTGAATAGGACCAGGAATACTAAAAGAAATAAAACGGGAACTGGAAACATTAATGGTAAGCGACGCGGCAGGTTGTTACAGGAAGATATGGGTTCGACGACAAGGAAAATTAGGAGAAAGGTTAAGAGGAAATATAACTTAGGAGAGGTTACTGATCGAGGTGTTAAGATTCAGAACAGAGGTAAAAAAGCCAACATAAGTGTACTTTACCTGAATGCTCGTAGTATTCGGAATAAGGTAAATGAGTTGATGGCGCAAATCATCGTGAATGACTAAGATTTAGTGGCCATTACTGAAACATGGTTAAAGGATGGTCACGACTGGGAGTTAAATATCCGAGGGTATCAAACTTTTCGGAAGGACAGATTGGATGGTAAGGGAGGTGGTGTAGCTCTGTTATTTAAGGATGACATCCGGGCAACAGTAAGGGATGACATCGGTGCTATGGAGGATAAGGTTGAATCCATTTGGGTGGAAATCAGGAATAGTAAGGCGAAAAAGTCACTGATAGGAGTAATCTATAGGCCACCAAATAGTAACATTATGGTGGGGCAGGCAATAAACAAAGAAATAACAGATGCATGTAGAAATGGTATAGCAGTTATCATGGGGGATTTTAATCTACATGTTGATTGGTTTAACCAGGTCGGTCAAGGCAGCCTTGAGGAGGAGTTTATAGAATGTATCCGCGATAGTTTCCTAGAACAGTATGTAATGGAACCTACGAGGGAACAAGCGGTCCTAGATCTGGTCCTGTGTAATGAGACAGGATTGATTCAGGATCTCATAGGTAGGGATCCTCTCGGAAGGAGCGATCACAATATGGTGGAATTTAAAATACAGATGGAGGGTGAGAAGGTAAAATCAAGCACTAGTGTTTTGTGCTTAAACAAAGGAGATTACAATGGGATGAGAGAAGAACTAGCTAAGGTAGACTGGGAGCAAAGACTTTATAGTGAAACAGTTGAGGAACAGTGGAGAACCTTCCAAGTGATTTTAACAGTGCTCAGCAAAGGTTTATACCAACAAAAAGGAAGGACGGTAAAAAGAGGGAAAATCGACCGTGGATATCTAAGGAAATAAGGGAGAGTATCAAATTGAAGGAAAAAACATACAAAGTAGCAAAGATTAGTGGGAGGCTAGAGGACTGGGAAATCTATAGGGGGCAACAGAAAGCTACTAAAAAAGCTATGAAGAAGAGTAAGATAGATTATGAGAGGAAACTTGCTCAGAATATAAAAACAGATAGTAAAAGTTTCTACAAATACATAAAACAAAAAAGAGTGGCTAAGGTAAATATTGGTCCTTTAGAGGATGAGAAGGGAGATTTAATAATGGGAGATGAGGAAATGGCTGAGGAACTGAACAGGTTTTTTGGGTCGGTCTTCACAGTGGAAGACACAAATAACATGCCAGTGACTGATGGAAATGAGGCTATGACAGGTGAGGACCTTGAGAGGATTGTTATCACCAAGGAGGTAGTAATGGGCAAGCTAATGGGGCTAAAGGTAGACAAGTCTACTGGACCTGATGGAATGCATCCCAGAGTGCTAAAAGAGATGGCTAGGGAAATTGCAAATGCACGAGTGATAATTTACCAAAATTCACTAGACTCTGGCGTGGTCCCGGTGATTGGAAATTAGCAAACGTGACACCACTGTTTAAAAAAGGAGGTAGGCAGAAAGCGGGTAATTATAGGCCAGTGAGCTTAACTTCGGTAGCAGGGAAGATGCTGGAATCTATCATCAAGGGAGAAATAGCGAGGCATCTGGATGGAAATTGTCCCATTGGACAGACGCAGCATGGGTTCATAAAGGGCAGGTTGTGCCTAACTAATTTAGTGGAATTTTTTGAGGACATTAACAGTGTGGTAGATAACGGGGAGCCAATGGATGTGGTATATCTGGATTTCCAGAAAGCCTTTGACAAGGTGCCACACAAAAGGTTGTTGCATAAGATAAAGATGCATGGCATTAAGGGGAAAGTAGTAGCATGGATAGAGGATTGGTTAATTAATAGAAAGCAAAGAGTGGGGATTATTGGGTGTTTCTCTGGTTGGCAATCAGTAGCTAGTGGTGTCCCTCAGGGATCAGTGTTGGCCCACAACTGTTCACAATTTACATAGATGATTTGGAGTTGGGGACCAAGGGCAATGTGTCCAAGTTTGCAGACGACACTAAGATAAGTGGTAAAGCAAAAAGTGCGGAGGATACTGGAAGTCTGCAGAGGGATTTGGATAGGCTAAGTGAATGGGCTAGGGTCTGGCAGATGGGATACAATGTTGACAAATGTGAGGTTATCCATTTTGGTAGGAATAACAGCAAAAGGGATTATTATTTAAATGATAAAATATTAAAACATGCTGCTGTGCAGAGAGACCTGGGCGTGCTAGTGCATGAGTCGCAAAAAGTTGGTTTTCAGGTGCAACAGGTGATTAAGAAGAGAAATGGAATTTTGTCCTTTATTGCTAGAGGGATGGAGATTAAGACTAGGGAGGTTCTGCTGCAATTGTATAAGGTGTTAGTGAGGCCACACCTGGAGTATTGTGTTCAGCTTTGGTCTCCTTAGTTGAGAAAGGACGTACTGGCACTGGAGGGTGTGCAGAGGAGATTCACTAGGTTAATCCCAGAGCTGAAGGGGTTGGATTACAAGGAGAGGTTGAATAGACTGGGACTGTACTCGTTGGGATTTAGAAGGATGAGGGGGGATCTTATAGAAACATATAAGATTATGAAGGGAATAGATAGGATAGATGCGGGCAGGTTGTTTCCACTGGCGGATGAAAGCAGAACTAGGGGCCATAGCCTCAAAATAAGGGGTAGATTTAGGACTGAGTTTAGGAGGAACTTCTTCACCCAAAGGGTTGTGAATCTATGGAATTCCTTACCCAGTGAAGCAGTAGAGGCTCCTTCATTAAATGTTTTTAAGATAAAGATAGATAGTTTTTTGAAGAATAAAGGGAGAAAGGGTTATGGTGTTCGGGCCGGAAAGTGGAGCTGAGTCCACAAAAGATCAGCCATGATCTCATTGAATGGTGGAGCAGGCTCGAGGGGCCACATGGCCTACTCCTGCTCCTAGTTCTTATGTTCTTATGTTCTTATCCCTTTATTGGCTGAAATCGAAGACAGTGATCAGAGCCCTGTCGAACTATTGGGTCCAAGGTGAAGGACCGACCCAAAGAGCGCAAAATCCCAGAGGGATAAAAGAGGACACAGCCATGTGTTCTGTCTCTTTTGGATCAGCCTGTGCCAACCCAATTGTAGCAGGAACAGCCAGCCAAGTTCAAGACCAACGATCGCTACCTGACAGTTGACCCCAGCAGGGATAGAGCCACTTTCTTTGAACCAGCCAAGTGAAATCCAGATAAAGGCCTTATCCATTTGCACAGTGCCGGTCGCCCTGAAGTTAAGTATAGGTTATTGTAGCTGTTAGGTGTAGTTTAACTCGTAGTAGATATTGTGTTTGCATGTTGAGATAACTCTTGTGTGTGTAAATAAACCATCTTTTGAATTAACTAACTGGTTGTGTGGTCATTTGATCAATATAAGGGAAGGCTTGTGGTTCACTAAGATTAACAGAAATACCCACAGATTGGTGACGCTGTTGGGTGGGACCAAAAACACCAACATTATTGGCGACCTCCGACGGGACTCGATTAGAAGTGACTTTGTCACTCCGAGAGAACGCACAAACTTTGAATCCAATTGCGAGAAAGAGAAAGAACCACAAGTGCAAGTCCCATATCGACCAAATGACCGAATTTCGGAAGTGCGTAATATCACGCATGCATACCGAACAGGAAGAGTAAGGTAAACGCGTTAGAATTGTGTACAACTATTGAGGGATTGTGAGCCGGAAGATAGCTTAAGCCATACCCGCTGTTCAAATTGATGCCTTATTCCCCTGTCCCAAATTAAAAGTAGAGAAAGAGATCAGAGAAGTAATGGCCACTAAAGCGATGGAAAGATTGATGAATCCACAGGAACCCGAGGTCGCAGCGACCAACAGAGCAGAGCAATGCCCCATATGGGAGGAAGAGTTAAGGAAATACTTAAAGGGGAAAGGATGGCCCCTTTGGTTGAAATTTTGCGCTAATGATTGTCGTGTTGTGTGTTCTGATGCACAAATGATCCAACACGGCTGTAGATGGTACAACTCTGTTTTATTGTCTAAACAACGGTAACAACTAACTACTGGCTTGGGTATGTGCTTCACCAATTAACCTGTGGACCCAGCCCTATCACTATCTTAGTGAGGCACTCAGCACATGGTCTCTATGTGAGTGGCGCGCTGTGAGCTCTGTGCTCTGAGCTATCTCCTGGTAGAATGAGCGGGAACTGTGGTGTTCCCTGTTTTATAGTGCATGTGCTCTAACTGGTGATTGGCTGCGATGTTATGTGTGTGCTGGTTGGTCCAACTGCCTGTCCATCAGTGTGTGTGTGATTGCACCATGATATGCTGATCTGGATATCATGACATCCCCCCCTTTCACAAAGGATATGTGCCTACACGGTAATAAATAGAAATGTGTACTGAGTGCGTCTGAGTATGTGTGTGCAATATTTACAACATGTACATGAGGCTAAACTATATACAGAGGAAGGTGGCAGGTGCAACAGAACAACGAGGTTGTACCAATACCAGAACAAATGCAATCAACAAATGACGAGAGAAAACTTCTGGAACAATGAACGACAAGAAAAGAAACTCGTTAACAGTACTGTAAAACAATTCAGTGAGTCCAATGTGCGAACAGGCTCATACGTCAAGTCTCTCAGGTGGGCGACGAATTCGGGTTGACCGACTCAAGGGTGGGTCAGGATCCACTGGCTGAGGAATGGGCCTGGCCACAGGTGAGAGAGGAAGAGGCAGAGTGGCAGGAAGCTCAACAAAGTTGACATCAGGGACAACAGGAGGGCGTGGCACCGGTGCATGATCTCGTAGCGAGTGCAGAACCAGACGAAGGGCCTGCCGATTACAGCGGCGAATGGTGTCGTCTCGTTGCAGGAGTGCCGCCCCAATGCCAGAGTGGCTGGCGTCAGTTGAGATCTTTGTTTCCCGTGTGGTATCGAAAAACGCCAGTACCGGGGCGGTGGTGAGCTTGACCTTGAGCTCCTCCCATTCACTCTGGTGTGCGGGCAGCCACTGGAATTCCGTGGTCTTCTTGACCAGGTGCCGAAGAGCAGTCGTGTGCGGAGCAAGGTTAGGAATGAACTTCCCCAGGAGGTTGACCATCCCGAGAAAGCGCAGCACTGCCTTCTTGTCTGACGGCTGCTCCATGGCTGCGATGGCTGCCACTTTGTCGGCATCCGGCCGCACACCCGACCGGGAGATGTGGTCCCCAAAAAACTACAGTTCAGTCTGGCCAAAAGAGCACTTGGCTCGGTTAAGCCGCAGGCCCTGATCCCGTATCCATGCAAAGACACGCTGGAGACGACTGATGTGCTCCTGTGGTGTGGTGGACCAGATGTTAACGCTGTCTATGTAGACGCGTACCCCTTCGATGCCCTCCATCATCTGTTCCATGATGCGATGGAACACTTCGGAGGCCGAAATGATGCCGAATGGCATCCTATTGTAGCAGTATCTGCCAAATGGAGTGTTGAAAGTGCACAGCTTCCTGCTGGACTGATCCAATTGAATCTGCCAAAAGCCCTTTGAGGCATCAAGCTTGGTGAATATTTTTGCACGAGCCATTTCGCTCGTGATTTCTTCTCGTTTGGGTACGGGGTAGTGTTCCCTCATAATGTTGTGATTCAAATCTTTTGGGTTGATGCAGATCCGGAGCTCGCCGGAGGGCTTGTTGATGCACACCATGGAGCTGACCCATGGTGTTGGCTCCGTGACCCGGGAAAGCACTCCTTGGTCCTGCAGGTCCTGCAGCTGCTGCTTGAGGCGATCCTTGAGTGGTGCTGGGGCTCTACGAGGTGCGTGAATGACCGGGGTGGCATGCGGTTTGAGCCATATTTTGTACGTGTAGGGCAGTGTGCCCATGCCCTCGAAAACCTCCTGGATGTGCGCGAGGAGCGAGTGGAGCTGCGCCCTAAAGTCTGCATCCGGGAAATCGGACGTGCCTTCTGGAGACAGAGTGTGTACCCGCTGAACGAGGTGGAGGATCTTGCACGCCTGTGCACCTAACAGAGAGTCCTTCGAGTATCCTACGATTTCAAATGATAATGTGGCTTTGTGTGAGTTGTGTGTAACATCGAGCTGGCAGGACCCCGTGGCCGGGATTACATTTCCATTGTAGTCAACCAGTTGACAGTGGGATGGCAGAATCGGTGGTTTAACCTTCAAGGTCTGGAAGGCTGACCATGCGAGGAGATTGGCAGAGGCTCCAGTGTCCAAGCGAAATGTGCTCTGGGATCGGTTGACCGTTAGGGTGGCACACCACTCATCGCCAGGATCAATGCTGTGCACTGGCAGCGGCTGGTGATTCCCACTTGGGGACATCCGGTCCTTGTGGATTACCGCAACGCGGAAGGGCTCCCTGTCTTCGGTATCGCTGGTCTGCATACTGTCTGGATATGACTCAGTGTAGGGGGGCTGAATCGCCCGCACGTCCCTGCGAGGCTGGCGGAATTGTTGGGAGTTGGCAGGTTGAGCTGCTCGACAGCAGGCAGCGTAGTGGCCCATCCTGCCACAGCGAAGGCATTGTCGCTCTTTGGCCGGACATTGCCGCTTTAAGTGGGCGGAGCCACAGTTGCCACACGTCGTGACGTCATGGCGTTCGTTGCATTCATTGCGCCACTGCGCATGCGCGGTGCGGTCCTGCATAGAGCGCGCCTGCGCATCACGTCCCTCTGATTCAACGTCCCCTCTTTTGGCGTGTAACAAGCGCGGGAGGCCTCGGAAAGCGCGCGAAATGGCCGCCCTCGTCCAGGCCGCGGGCCGGGAAGAACTCGATCGACTGGACCCGCTACGCCTCGTAGGACCCGTGCCGTGCCGTTTCGGCCGCCTGGATTTGGGAGTACCGGCTGGTCGCGTTCTCATGGAGGACGCAGGTCTCAATGGCAGTCGCTAGGGTGAGGAGCTGCTGGCGTAGGGTGTCCGAGATGACCCCAAAAACTATCTGGTCGCGTATCATGGAGTTGGAGGTGGCCTCATAGCCGCAGGACTGCGCAAGGATACGGAGGTGTGTCAAACAAGATTGGAAAGGCTCATCCTTACCCTGCAGGCGCTGCTGGAATAGGTACCTCTCAAAGCTCTCATTGACTTCCACGCTGAAGTGTTCCTCGAACTTCAGAAGCACCGTCTTATATTTTGTTTTGTCCTCGCCTTCCGCGAATGGAATGCCAGGGAGTTATAGATGTGGATGACGTGTTGCCCCGCCGTGGAGAGGAGGAGGGCGATCTTCCTGGTGTCCGATGCATTCTCCCTGTCTGTGGCTTCTAGGAAGAGCTGGAAGCGCTGTTTAAACAGCTTCCAGTTTACGCCGAGATTACCAGCGATTCGGAGCGGCTGAGGCGGGCTGATGTTTTCCATGGAGCAGGATGGCGGATTTCTGAAAGGGTGCAGATAGGTCTCACAGTCGCTGGTTAGCGTCCACTACTGGTATCATGTCGTGTTGGGTGTTCTGATGCACAAATGATCCAACACAGCTGTAGATGGTACAACTCTGTTTTATTGTCTAAACAACGGTAACAACTAACTACTGGCTTAGGTACCTGCTTCACCAGCTAACCTGTGGACCCAGCCCTATCACTATCTTAGTGAGGCACTCAGCACATGGTCTATGTCTGAGTGGCGCGCTGTGAACTCTGTGCTCTGAGCTAGCTCCTGGTAGAATGAGCGGGAACTGTGGTGTTCCCTGTTTTATAGTGCGTGTGCTCTCACTAGTGATTGGCTGCGATGTTATATGTGTGCTGGTTGGTCCAACTGCCTGTCCATCAGTGTGTGTGTGATTGCACCATGATATGCTGATGTGGATGTCATGACAATGATGAGTCAGGTCCAGGAAAGATAGGACAAACTTGGTGGGAGAACCTAAGCGAGGTCCACAAGAAAAATGTAGGGAAAGTCAGAAGGCCAATGGCAATAATGTCCTGTTTGGCACAGTTGCGAGGCACAGAGGAGGCTGTGAAGATGCTCCATAGGCAGTTAATTGAGAAGGAAGAAAAGAACGAGGAAAACAGTAACGAAAGCGAGAAGATAATTGAGCAACTCAATTATCCTGTAACAGTTCGCAGCTAAGGATAAGGAAATGGCCGATGTAACACGCACAATTCAATCTTATAATAGTTCACCTCAGCAGCTTCCAGACCCAGTACGATAAAGCCTACCAAGATACACAGCGCGCAGTCCTGGTAAGAGAGGAAACAGAACAACAGGTCGCCCAGCTAACTAGCAAATGCGCAAATTTAAAAGCAGCTCTGGCAGATGGAATACAATGTTGACAAATGTGAGGTTATCCATTTTGGTAGGAATAACAGCAAAAGGGATTATTATTTAAATGATAAAATATTAAAACATGCTGCTGTGCAGAGAGACCTGGGTGTGCTAGTGCATGAGTCGCAGAAAGTTGGTTTTCAGGTGCAACAGGTGATTAAGAAGGCAAATGCAATTTTGTCCTTCATTGCTAGAGGGATGGAGTTTAAGACTAGGGAGGTTATGCTGCAATTGTATAAGGTGTTAGTGAGGCCACTCCTGGAGTATTGTGTTCAGTTTTGGTCTCCTTACTTGAGAAAGGACGTACTGGCGCTGGAGAGTGTGCAGAGGAGATTCACTAGGTTAATCCCAGAGCTGAAGGGGTTGGATTACGAGGAGAGGTTGAGTAGACTGGGACTGTGCTCGTTGGAATTTAGAAGGATATGGGGGGATCTTATAGAAACATATAAGATTATGAAGGGAATAGATAGGATAGATGCGGGCAGGTTGTTTCCACTGGCGGGTGAAAGCAGAACTAGGGGGCATAGCCTCAAAATAAGGGGAAGTAGATTTAGGACTGAGTTTAGGAGGAACTTCTTCACCCAAAGGGTTGTGAATCTATGGAATTCCTTGCCCAGTGAAGCAGTAGCGGCTCCTTCATTAAATGTTTTTAAGATAAAGATAGATAGTTTTTTGAAGAATAAAGGGATTAAGGGTTATGGTGTTCGGGCCGGAAAGTGGAGCTGAGTCCACAAAAGATCAGCCATGATCTCATTGAATGGTGGAGCAGGCTCGAGGGGCCAGATGGCCTACTCCTGCTCCTAGTTCTTATGTTCTTATTATGTTCTTATGAGAGCGCTCCATAGCTCCACTAAGTAACAGAGACAGAGTGCCGTTGACCATGCTAAATGCCGAAAGAAGATAGAAAAGTTACAGTCGCTACTCTCAGTACAGAATGGCTTCAGGTACACTTTCTGGCAGGATTTAGATGAGGAAGATGCTCCTGATTGGCAAGAGTTAAACGAAAGCACCCAAAGATACGTAAAGGACACGGGAAATCAGAATCGAGTCCCCCATGTGCCAAAGAGAAAAGCACCCGCACCACCGACTGCACAGGCAGCACACACCCCCACTCACAATTCTGGTTGTGAATCTGGTTGCCACACAATGCAAGTCATCGGATCAGGAGGAGCTTGATATCATTTACTCCACCCCATTATCCATAACCCAATTAAGAGAAGCATGCACGAAAATTAGCCCATTCCAGCCCACCGCAGACCCGCACAGCTTCTTTGAGGAGGTGCGCCAACAAAAAGTTAGGTATGGCCTAGATGAGAGTGAGGAAGTAAAGCTAATAGATATGAGCCTCAGCCAGTCTGTAAGGTCAGCTTTGCCCGAACCCCAAAATGTAGCAGGAGGAACCCTTCAGGAAATGAAAACAGCCATATTAAATGCCACGGGTATAACAAAGGAGATCCACTCGAGGGTTTAAATCACTGCAGGCAAAAGAAGGGAGAACATCCGACCGTATTTGCTGGTCGCCTATGGATTCATTTCATGGCAGTCTACAGACAATTGAACCGTGCACACCTAAATGAGGAGGACACCACTAAATGGTCCCACACCTTAGTCTCGCATGCCACAGACGCAGGTCAAAATGCTTGTGTCAACTATGACCCCGCAGACCACACACACAATGAAGTTTGGGTATTGAATGAAAAAAAATGAATGAAAATCGCTTATTGTCACAAGTAGGCTTCAATGAAGTTACTGTGAAAAGCCCCTAGTCGCCACATTCCGGTGCCTGTTCGGGGAGGCTGTTATGGGAATTGAACCGTGCTGCTGGCCTGCCTTGGTCTGCTTTCAAAGCCAGCGATTTAGCCCAGTGTGCGAAACAGCCCCTGTATAGCCCCTTGAAATGACTTTCTAGAGCATGGGAACAAACCCTGTGCCGACAGACAGATCAGGATGCGATAGAAGCAAACATGCACCCAGTTAGGACTAGCCAGGACCCAGCATGGGTAAACAAGGGTAGACATGAGGGACAGCACCCCAGAGCACAGGCACCACGAGGTTATTACAATTGTGGCCACATAGGACATTATGTCCGCGACTGCCGACAAAACCCCCCGAACCACCAACGATACCAACAACCAAACCCCCCACCCAGGAACAATGTTAGACCCATGCATAATGTTAGAGCCCCTTCAGATGACTTGGCGTTTAACACCACAGATTGACGGTGCTCGGACTCCCCAACCTGGGTCTGTGACACACGTTGGGACAAATCAGGCAGACCAGTAGTTACAGGAACAGTCCAGGGACATGCAGTCGATTTTCTTTGAGACACAGGAGGATCCCGCACCACTTTAAACTCCTCCGCCATGTTTCAACAGGACAAATGGCCCACCACAGACACCATCACCCTGAGTGGATTCACAGGCCACATGCAACAAGGATGTATCACAGCTCCAGTACCCACCTGGAGAGGGAACATTAGCACCAAACAACCTGTCGTTAGTTGACTTACCCCAAACCGCAGGGCACATTTTAGGCATTCATTTTATGAGCTCCCATATCCTTTTGTTTGACCCAGTAAACAAATGTGTCTGGCGAATGGCTAAAACAGCTAGGGCTCCTGCTACACTCACAGTAGGGGATTATGAAAACAAGATTTTCTCAGTAGGGGACTATTGGTTTAATCCGCAAACAATTAGTGTAGACCAGACTGTTAGAGAGGTCCTCATAAAACACAAAGCTTCATTCGCACAACAGAAACACAACTCTGGGAAAATCCCAGGTACAGTAAAGGTTTCAGCTCCCAATCCAAAGACGCAAAAGCCGGTTTCCTACAGCAAGCCGAGGGTGAGATTTCAAAGGTTATTAACAGTTTGTTAGACCAAGGAGTTATTCGACTCGTAGCCTCCACAAATAATGGCCCAATTTGGCCCGTAAAGAAGCCCGATGGTTCATGGCGACTAACGATCGACTACCGAGAACTTAATAAGGTAACCCCTTTAGCAGCCCCCACTGTTGCCACGAGTCCTGCGACCATGCTCAAACAGGGAGTACAGGCAAAATATTTCACAGTGCTGGACATTAGCAATGGCTTTTGGTCCATCCCGTAAGACAGGGCCTGCCAGTATAAATTTGCATTTATGTTTCAAGGGCAGCAGTATACGTTGTCATGCCTCCCACAAGGATTCCATAACTCCCCCTCCATTTTCCACCAACAATTAGCCAACGGACTTTCTAAATTTTCCCGACCCGAATGCCTAATACAATATGTAGACGATATGCTCTTGCAAACGGAAACAAAAGAGGAACACGTGGAGCTCTTATCTGAATTACTAGGCCTACTGCAATCAATCGGATGTAAGGTCAACCCCAAAAAGGCCCAGATTCTAAAGGAAAAGGTTCTTTATTTGGGCACCATCATCACCCATGGGATGAGAGGAATTGAGCAAAAACGGATCGAGTCCATCGTTAAATTGCCCCTGCCCCAAAATGCCACTGCACTCCGGTCATTCCTAGGTTTGGTAGGATATTGCAGAAATTATATCGATGGTTTTGCCACCAAAGCAGCCCCATTCTCAGAGCTCCTTAAAAAGAACGCCCTATGGGAATGGCTTCCGCAGCACACAGAAGCCATCGATGATTTAAAACGCGGCCTAAGGCACAGCCCCCACTTTACAAGTTCCAGACCCAGACTTGCCCTATGCCATAGATGTTGCAACTACCGACTGAACCCTATCAGCATTGCTCCTGCAAGAACGACACGATCACTTAGGACCCGTAGCCTATGTTCAAGAGTATTAGACCCCGTAGAGCAAGGATTCTCAGCCTGCGAACGGCACTTGTTTGCAGTCTTTTGGGCAGTACAGTACTTTGCGTACATCACAGGCCTCAACCCAGTCACGATCTTGACCGAGCACCCCCCCACTCAACTATTACTAGACGGTAGATTAAAGGACGGTTCAGTCAGCCAAATCAGAGCAGCTCGCTGGACACTACTATTACAAGGCAGGGACATTACGGGAAAACGCACCAAAACCCACACATTTCTGGCCGATAATCTCCAATATGCAGGGACCCCACATGGGTGCCAGATCATAGCAGCCCAACACCACACAGGACCCTTTATCCCAAAGTCACTACACCCACGAGCAGGCAGTAAGACACTGGATTCCCAAACCACAGGGGATGCTTTAAAAATTTATGTAGACGGTTCCTCCACAACCGAAAATGGAATTAGAATTACTGGTTGTGGAATTTACGTGGAAGACACACAGGGACCCCCCCTAGAAGAGATCTCTTTAAAATTGTCCGGCCACCTAAGTTCATAAGCAGCAGAACTCGCAGCCATAGCCTATGTAATTCAGCACCCCAACTCTTTTCCAACTCCCGCAGACATACACGCGGACAGCCTGTATGTGTGCAATAGTTAACAGAATTCCTGCCCCTGTGGGAATCTCAAGGTTTTGTTTCAGCCGATGGAAAACCCCTGCCCTCTGCCCCATTATTAAAGCACATTCTCAAGACATCCTCAGATCGCACATACGGTCTTATTAAAGTAAGACGCCATCATCGCTCAGCCCCACCTGGTAATGTAAAGGCAGACGCCTTAGCCAATGCAGGATCACGCCATGGTCACTTCTGGCAGCCACCCAAAAGCGAACCGATACACTCAGTCCAGGTTTCCCAGACCAATCTTGAGGATCTATCCCAAGCTCAAAAACCAGATGACACCCTCAAACAGGTTTTAGGCGGCAACTTCCCAGCCCCCTATGATAAATGGAAGGACGCACTGACTGTACAGGACGGCATAGTTTTAAAAAACGGAATTTATGTGGTCCCCACCCAGGACAGAAACTAGCTCATTTACCACTTTCATGATGGACACGGACATCAGGAGATAGACAATACCATTGCCCATTTAAGACCGTTGTATTGGTGGCCCAATTTAAAAAGCGATGTGACCCATTATGTCGAGAATTGCCTTATCTGTGCTCAGAACAATCCTGAACGTTACTCAAAGAAAGGACAATTACCTCACACCCGACCTGTGAATGGCCCTTGGACAAATTTGAAAACCGACTACATTGGCCCCCTTCCCCCTTGCAAAAACGGTTTCAAGTACGTGCTGGTTGTAATCAACACCTTTACTCAATGGGTAGAAGCATTTCCCTCACGGACAAACACCGCTAAGATTTTGACCCAACAGATATTCACACGCTGGGGTCTCCCCCACAGCATTGAGTCAGACCGAGGTTCCCACTTCACTGACAGAGTAATGCAAAATGTTTTAACAATTTTTGGGATCAGGCAGAAACAGCATAACACCCCCAATCCAATGGCATTGTCGAGAGAATGAATCGAACTTTAAAAGCGACCATTAGGAAGGTGGTGCAACAGAACAATACCACGTGGGACACGGTCCTCCCATTTGCTCTCATGTTTATTCGGAACACCATTTCCAGTTCAACAGGTTTCACCTCCACACTCTCATGACCGGATGGTCCATGAAGGGTATTGAATATTTATTAGGCCTCGATCTGGCAAGCCCTACAGTAACTGCTCTCACCCACGAGAAAGTAGTCCAACAGGTTACAGATAACATTAAAGCGGCACAACTCGCTGCAGCTGTCCGATTAGGTGCTAGAAGGAGGCAGAGTAAAGCCTGCTTTGACAAAACCGTCCACCCCGTACACAGTCAGTCAGCAAGTAATGGTTTCACTTTACAACCCCAGTTCTTTCCTCTCCCCCAAATTTGTAGTACCCTACTCCATTTCTGACAAAGTGAGCCCCTCCGTGTATAAGATAACGTACCTCAACGGTAAAACTGGTTGGTTCCACATCAACCAACTCAAAGTCTACGGATCACAATGTAGCCACTCCCACCACATCTCTCTGGCAATAGGAGATGATTACGCCCCACCCATCGACAACCTAGTCCGACCCCTACGCCAACCCTCCCCCAGCCATGCCGGCATTTATCCCTTGTCTACGCCCACAGACCCGAACTTGTCTCCGCCCACAGGCGCAGACTTTCACCTTGAACTTGACTCCGACGACAGCGAGAGCCTACTGGATTTGACTACTATCCCTGAACACTAACGTGATCTCTCTGCCCCCAGTCACCCCAGCCCCCAGAACCACGACTTAGATATCTTTGACCCCCTATATGCCCTCCCCCAGCCACCGCCACAGCCACCGCCCAACCACAGTAACTTGCCCTCCACTCCCACTGCCCCTGCGCCTCACATCAAACAAGCCCCTCTTTGGCACCGTGACAACTCTTGCGGACTAGTAAGCCACGACGATTCGGACCATCCGACGGCCCACGCGGCCAAGGCACAGAAACTGCAGTCACGATTCTGGCAACCGGGAGATGGTGATGATTCAGATACTGACTCTTGTTTCGGTAACGTTTTTACAACATTGTTTGGTACAGAACCCTGAGGTGTCCAGATGGTGAGAAAGAGACACCGCCTAAGTATTAAGGTGTCCAAAGATCTGATGGAGCCTGCCCACCTTTTTAAAATTCTTTTTTCTACTACATGGTTTTAATTCATGTTGCCCGACACACAATTACTCTTCTGATTCGAGGGTACGATACCCAATGTTAGTTAAAGGCACAAGTTTGTGGTGAAACTGATCACTGCTCTCCCAGTCTTTATGACAAGTTTCCATACGACTACAAACTCTTACCATCCACCCAGGTCACCCAGGTAGGGAGTAACGGCACTGATCCCCGCCCTACCTGAGAACCCCAAATTCATCCGGTCAGTTAAGCCCAGGTAGTAGAGTAATGGCACTAATCCCTGCCCTACCCGGGGATTCCACCCATTCTTATCCCGCAGCGCCCACACGCTCCCCATGTTCCCATCACTTCATACGCTCTGGAATGGTTCTCTCTGCTCTGCATTGCCTTTGGCAGGCCTTAGTTTCACCTTCTCTATTCTCCCTTTGGTTGTAGTATAAAGAATGCATTTTGCCACATTCTGTACGCTCACCCCTTCTTTCCTTTACCTCCCGCGACCCCCTGGTCGCTCCCCACCTGCTATTTACACATATGACACAATTAGTTGCTAATCACTGCTGCTGTACATGCTGCAACATGTGAACTACCTCTGAGCCCTGGGACAAAACTCTATAAAACTGGCCGCCCTGAAATTCGCTGGTTAAGATAAGCCTCAACCACCACTGGTTGCAAGTAAACAAAAGACTGGTCGAAGAAATTGTCCGCCCACTCCCCGCATCGACCACAAGCTGCGACAGTTTCTGTACTTTCAAAATTTGCATTTCTTGTCTCTCCAAAATGGTATTTCAAAAATAAAAAATGAGTGAGTCACACATGGTGACAATCACAACGGGCAATTGGAGTAAGGAGAGAAAGACTAATAAAATGAGATATTAACCAAAGGTAATAACAGATACTATGCTTGCACCCCGAGGATTACACGGAAAACAGAAAACACAGGATGAAGCAAGGACTGCTGACATGCGTTTGGATCATCGCTGGACTTCTGTAACTGCGTGCGCAATGGACTGTCTTAACAAACACGACACCAGCCCCGAACACTACCACACAACAAGCCACCACCAGCCCGGAAACTACACCACACATAAAGACAGACATCGAAACCCCCACCTGGTGCAAAAACATTGCCAAATGGAACCCCCTTTCATACATAGTAGAGGCCCTTCTAGTAATTGCAATAATCTGCAGTGTCATTCAGACACTCCGACTCTGTAAATGGCGAGCAAAAGCCTCCTGCTCCCCGATATATACAGTCCGATCCCTCTTCTTTGGAATTCAAAAAAATTTAACTCATGTAACAATCGCTGCTAAAAATAAACCATGTGCCTCTTTAACTTTATTAGGATTAAGTAGAAATGTGATGTTGCTGTTTTAAATTTGTGCTGTATATAAGTTCTTTGATGTTCACCAGCAACATCAGATTAGCTTTGATAGTGTTAGGTAGAGATCAACTGTGCGGATAAATTAAATGTTTTATCGTGACCTAAATTATAGTAACCGTTAGAAATGAATTAATTTATGAATGTATCAATGGAATATTAGGTAAATGTCCCAAACCATAAGATAGAGTAGAGTAGAACCTTGCTTTGACCAAGTGTGACCGGTCCACCAAGGATGAACAGGGATCAAGAGTGTGATCCACCACACTTCGCGTTCAGGATCAAGAGGACGGAATGTACAAAGAACAAAGAAATGTACAGCACAGCCATCTAAGATGGCCACCTGCAAAGGACCATGGGAATTATGGCCAACCCAGGACTCAGACAGATACAGAGCCTATATGTATCTGCAACACAGGTAACCAGACCTGATCGAAACCCCTGCTTGTTTGCATTTTAATGGCCCATTTTCCCAGGACAATAGCACTCCAATCAAGCAACCGGTACAGCCACAGACTGATCGGCACCACTCCCCTGACACAGAAAGCACAACTGCCAAGGTCAATGACCGCTAAGGACCTGCCCAGCCACCAAGGCACCCGCGCCTTTATTGGCCGAAATCGAAGACAGTGATCAGAACCCTGTCGAACTATTGGGTCCAAGGTTAAGGACCGCCCCAAAGAGCGCAAAGTCCCAGAGGGGTAAAAGAGGACACAGCCATGTGTTCTGTCTCTTTTGGATCCAGCCTGTGCCAACCCAATTGTAGCAGGAACAGCCAGCCAAGTCCAAGACCAACGATCTCTATCTGACGGATGAGCCCAGCAGAGACAGAGCCACTTTCTTCGAACCAGTCAAGTGAAATCCAGATAAAGGCCTTTTCCATTTGCACAGTGCCGGTCACCCTGAAGTTAAGTATAGGTTATTGTAGCTGATAGGTATAGTTTAATTCGTAGTAGATATTGTGTTTGCATGTTGAGATAACTCTTGTGTGTGTAAATAAACTATCTTTTGAACTAACTAACTGGTTGTGTGGTCATTTGATCGATATAAGGGAAGGCTTGTGGTCCACTAAGATAAATAGAAATACCCACAGTATTGGCGACGCTATTGGGTGGGACCAAAAACACCAACACCCCCTGGCAAATCCCCTGCCAAAATACCCATCAAAATCCCTGTCAAAGCCTCTGTCAAACCCGGTGTCAAATCCTTGCCAAACTCCCTGTCAAAACCAATGTCAGATCACTGTCAAACCTCCTGTCAAATTCCTGTCAAATCTCCTGTCAAAGCCCCTGTCAAACCTCCATCAAAGTTCCTGTCAAAGCCCCTGTCAAACTCCTGTCAAAGCCCCTGTCAAACCCCCTATCGTACCCACTGTCAAACCCCCATCAAAGTTCCTGTCAAACCCCCTGTCGTACCCACTGTCAAACCCCCATCAAAGTTCCTGTCAAACTCCCTGTCAAAGCCCCTGTCAAATCCCTGTCAAAACCCCTGTCAAGCCCCCATCAAAGTTCCTGTCAAAGTCCCTGCCAAATCCCTGTCAAACTCCCTGTCAAACCCCCATCAAAGTTCCTGTCAAACTCCCTGTCACAGTCCTTGTCAACTTCCCTGTCAGACATGCTGTCAAACCTGCCCAGTTTGTGAAGGCAATGCTCTGTCTCCTGTTCAGGTTAAAATATTAGCTTGCATCCCACAGAATGGACAGGCAACCCTGGGAATCAGGAACCCGACAAATGGGAATATCTTCAGGGCGAAGGTTCAAGGGGAAAAATGAATTTGAAAAATAGCAGAAGCTGATAGCCTAGAGTCAGGCGAACGAGTGACAGGTCCACGATGCAGTGAGGTCATGGTGATTTACCATCCTTGTTTTATCAAGGCCCACAGCTGCTTGTGGCTCAAACTGCCAAAGCAAAACGATGCAAGCCCTTTATCAGATTTGGCGGAGGCCAACCTCTATGGGAATGGTCTGTTAAAAACGGTTTCAGACAGGGTTACTCGGAGTTGCTGAGACCCAGTTCTTCCTGACAGTTCACTGCTGTTGATTTATGTGTTGTCAGCTGTGCAGACAGTTTAATAGCTGCCGGTCACCCGCAGGACCAGACAGAAGGTTTTGATAAATGTTAAACTGAACAAGACCAGTTATTTGAGGATCTTGACAAGTTGCATCAATAAATTGCAGATTATTTTCCATTTGAACATTGGTCCATATTATATGTTTCATTCAGGATATAATGATGTGCTCTCATTCTATAAGGGCCCTTCTACTGACACCCAAGGTGCCTAATGGCAATAACCCCAAGGTTTCACTCTTCCCTCAGTCTTCGATTTCAGGTTGTTCCCGTGAACAGGTGCTAGGATGGCTGGGTGTTCAAAAAGATCATACAGATTGGGCTCCAATGATGTTACAAAACTGTCTTGGAGCTGTTGTGGGGTCCTCGCCCAGTGAATGCAATCGGAAGAGGGCCCAGATCACAATAGAGAGGGTTACAATTTAAAAAAAAATTTTTTTTTAGAGTACCCAATTCATTTTTTCCAATTAAGGGGCAATTTAGCGTGTTCAATCCACCTACCCTGCACATCTTTGGGTTGTGGCGGCGAAACCCACGCAAACACGGGGAGAATGTGCAAACTCCACAGTGACCCAGAGCCGGGATCAAACCTGGGACCTCGGCGCCGTGAGGTAGCAGAGCTAACCACTGTGCTGCCCTTGAGAGGGCTAAAATGTGGCAAGGAGGAGTGGTGGTTACCTGGGCCTCCCACGAAGGCTTAGGCCTCGCTCGCTCTGAGCTCCCCCACCTGCTGATCGTGAGACCCTCCTGATCCCCATGATTTGCCTGAGTTCTGGTTAGCGAATGCCCTTTCGAATTCTGGCAGGGCTGCCCAACATTGTGGTCCCATCAGCTGCTGCTTCCAGCCAGTTTCTCATGGGCAGAGGGGCAGTGTTACATCCACACAAGCCTCTCACTGCTGAGAGGGGATGTTTGCCATTTCCCTTCGTTCCCTCTGATTCTGCTAGTTCGGACGCTTTTGAATCGGTTCCTCATGAGGCGTCAGCGTGACCGGGGGTGGGGGGGGGGGGGGGGCCTTTTAAAAATGATGAGCATAATTCTCCATTTCAGAGACTAAGTGTTGAATCGCGGATGTTCTACGTTGACAGAGCTGCACCAATCCCGTAGCAGTTCAGGATCCTGTTAATGGGCCTGCACCGGGGCCACGAGAAACTAGTGCAATTCCAAGGCAGGACGCCGCCTGATGTGTAAGGTCAGGGGGGGACTCGAGAGCCTGACTAGCTGCAGCTGAATAGAAGCACTCCACACCACACACTCATTCCAGATAACAGCATGGCACCCTAAAGAGTAGCATCCCGTTTCACCAATGCAGAGCTTGAGACCTTGATGGATGCCATGGAGGAGAGGTGGAACACCTTGTTCCCAGGAGTGGGAAGGCTGCTGCCACTCACGGACATCAACGGGGGTGGGCGCAGGAGAGGCTGTGAGCGTGGAGGGCCTCACCGTCAGGACCAACCAACAGTGTTGCATGAAGTTGCACAAACTTCTCAGGGTAGCCAGGGTGAGTAACCAGCCCCGCACCCCTGGCATCATCGCTGTCCCACACTCAGCATATCCATAGCCACTCCCCCTCTTCCATACAACCCCTAGAAGGTGGATTGGTGGGCAGTGCTGGGAGCAAGTGGGCAACCCCCAAGCAAGCCAGGTGGGATACCACTGCCACTGTGCCCCAGGAACCAACACCCGTCTCACACACCCGTAGATTCCCCTCCCCCCGCCAGAGGGCAATTGAACCCCACCACCAGCACACCGCCCACAGCGCACCCCATGCCATGTGCCAAAAACCATACTACCCACTATGGCTGGGTGCCCTGTACACACAGAACACCAGCCTTGGACCCCTTGTGCTGCCCGCGCCCGAGTATCTCACAGTGTATGCTCCAGAAGAAAATGCCCACAACCACAGAGAGAGAGCAGACCAGAGGGGCCGGACCTGCTGCCCCTCACTGCCACTAAGCGGAGGGTGTTGAATCTGGTCAGTGGGGTTGGAGAGCAGACAGTCTCCAAGGCAGAGGTTGGCATGGGGAAAGCAAGAGAGCCCCAATGGGTTGTGATGACCCCATGGCGTTCGCCCTCCTCCTCTAGAACTTCGCCCTTCTGCTGCGCTATGTTGTGGAGGCCACAGAAACCCACTACAATGTGAGAGACTGACCTATCGCTCTGCTGGAGGGCCTCTCCAGGCAACTGAACCACACCTTGAGCACACTGATGCACCGCTCAACCACACCCTTGGTGACAGTGAGAGAAACATTGGTAGAACTGTCTCAGCCACTGGACTGGGTGGCCTCGGAATTCCTATTTGAACACAGGAGAGACGTTGGGTCCAGTCCCTTTGTGTCTGAAAGTTGGGCCTGTCACACCCTGAAATTAGGGCCTCGGAACTCATTTCCATGAAGTTGACAAGTTGCGGAGGATCAAAGGTAACAAGCAACAGTTGTCAGATAAACTGGGGAGGGTGGGGATAATAGCAGAGTGTAGGGTGATCAATAACAAGGGAAGGAGGAATTGCTGGCCTATTTGGGGGCGGGGGATCATCACTGATCCCCTGGGGTATAATAGTATTCATAACTGGAGAGCACACGTACCCTGAGCCAGAGGGCCGGCACACTGCGGGCATCTGTGAGTGAGTTGCCAATTCCAACAAGATGACATTTGGGACAATTGGGTTAGGATGGGGCGTGATGGTGGTCAGAGGATGGTACCATCTATATTCATAGAATTTACAGTGCAAAAGGAGGCCATTAGGCCCATCGAGTCTGCACCGGCTCTTGGAAAGAGCACCCAACCCAAGGTCCACACCTCCACCCTATCCCCATAACCCAGTTACCCCACCCAACACTGAGGGCAATTTTGGACACTAAGGGCAATTTAGCATGGCCAATCCACCTAATCTGCACATCTTTGGACTGTGGGAGGAAACCGGGGCACCCGGAGGAAACCCACGCACACGGGGAGAATATTATATTAACATGAGATGGAATTCCGACTTCACATTGAGTATTGGGGTTTTCCTGACAGTGAGTACACGTTATGCTATGTGAGCTCAACACACAGTGGATGAAATATTGTGGCATTTAGACAGAGACAACGCAGCTTGTGACCTTATTTACATAGAAACGTAGAAAATAGGAGCAGGAGGAGGCCATTTGGCCCATCAAGCCTGCTCTGCCATTCATTTTGATCATGGATGATCATCCAACTCACATTTCCCACATTTCCCAATAACCTTTGATCCCTTTAGCCCCAAGAGGATCTAATTCCTTCTTGATAACATACAGGGTGTGATTTACCGGCCACATTCCACCGGAATCTGGGTGCCAGCCTGGCACTGCAAGGGTGCCCAGCTAGCACTGCCAGGGTATCAGGCTGGCATTTTGCCTGCACCAGGGATCGGGTCCAGAAGCGAGTAAGTGGTGGGGTGCAGGGCAGCTCGGTGACCCCCTGTAAATTGAGTTGGGGTGTTGGGTGGGTCTGGGCAGTTGCGTTTGGGGGGTTGGGAGGAGGGGGCACCATTTTGAGCAGAGCAGTCTTGCGAGGCGTTCCCCGCTGGTGTCCAGAATGGAAACAGTTCTGGTCACTATTATGGGAAGGATATTGTTAAACTAGAAAGAGTTGGTACACCATCAATAACACACGACGAGTGATGAATGTAAGTGAGGCTTTTCTACACTAAACAGCAAGCCGCCTCTGGACCCGAACTGGGTCGGAGACGGAGACTTGCCACCTTTATACATAAGCCCGAGGGGAGGAGCCACAGGCGGAGCCAGCCTGGACAAGCCCAGGCATGCACAAGCATGCACAATACAATACAATAGATAAAATGCAATAACTTGGTTTACCACATTCACCCCCTGTTTTAAAAAAAAGAGCCCGGCGAGGGTGAAGTGGTCTGAAAGGTCAAGTCTGTTGGGGGCCTTGACCTTCCGCCGTGATTGCCTCAGTCCCGGCTGTGGTGTGGGCGCCGGCGCCGAGACCTGCGCGTCCGGGAGCGTGCTGTCTTCTTCTTCTTCACCCAGATGTTGAGTCGGCGAAGGGGGGGGGGGGGTGTATGGGCGGAGGTGGTGGTGCTTGCCGCTGGTGGGCCTGTGGGTGTCAGCTCGTGAGGGAGGTGGGCAGGGGTGGGGGAAGACGGTGTAAGGTGGGGGGTTGTGGTGATGGTCGCCGGGGAACCTGCAGGTGCCAAACCCCGAAGGGAGACCGTGTCCTGATGTGCCACGTAGGCATATTGGGCGTTTGCATGGAGGAGCAGGACCTTCTCGACGAGGCGGTCAGTTTTATGGCTCCTCACATGCTTCCGGAGAAGGACGGGCTCCGGGACTGTCAGCCAGGGCAGAAGCGAGACCCCGGAGGTGGATTTCCTGGGGCAGGCAAACATACGTTCATGAATAATCTTGTTAGTGGCTGTACATAGGAGTGACCAGATGGAGTGGAGCGCATCGGGGAGGACCTCCTGCCAGCGGGAGGCTTTTCGACCGTAGGGCCAGAAGGGCGGCCTTCCAGACCGTCGCATTCTCCCTCTCCACCTGTCCGTTTTCCCGGGGGTTATAGCTGGTCGTCCTGCTGGAGGCGATGCCTTTCCTGAGCAGCAACTGCCGCAACTCCTCGCTCATAAAGGAGGAGCCCCGATCACTTGTGGGTGTTGGCGGGGAACCCGAACAGGGTGAAAAGACTGTGCAGGGCCTTGATAACGGAGGCAGAGGTCATGTCAGAGCAGAGGATGGCGAAGGGGAATCTTGAGTACTTGTCAACGGTGTTGAGGAAGTATACGTTACGGTCATTGGAGGGGAGGGGCCCTTTGAAGTCCATGCTGAGGCGCTCAAAGGGGTGGGAGGCCTTGACCAGATGTGCTCTGTTGGGCCGATAGAAGGGCGGTTTGCACTCCGCGCAGACTTGGCAGTCCCTGGCCATGGACCTGACCTCCTCGATGGAGTAAGGCAGGTTGCAAGCCGTGATGAAGTGAAAAAAACAGGTGACCCCCGGGTGACAGAGGTCGTTGTGGAGGGCCCGGAGTCGGTCTACTTGTGCGCTGGCACATGTACCACGGGAGAGGGCATCTGGGGGCTCATTGAGCTTCCCGGGTCGATACAAGATATCATAGCTGTAGGTGGGGAGCTCGATCCTCCAACTCAGAATCTTGTCATTCTTGATCTTGCCCTGCTGTGTGTTGTTGAACATGAAGGCAACCGACCGTTGGTCAGTGAGGAGAGTGAATTGCCTGCCGGCCAGGTAATGCCTCCAATGTCTCACAGCCTCTACGATGGCTTGGGCTTCCTTTTCGACGGAGGAGTGTCGAATTTCGGAGGCATGGAGGGTACGGGAGAAGAAAGCCACGGGCCTGACCGCCTGATTGAGGGTAGCGGCCAGAGCAAAGTCCGATGCATCGCTCTCCACTTGGAATGGGATGGACTCGTCCACAGCGTGCATTGCGGCTTTGGCAATATCTGCCTTGATGCGATCGAAGGCCAGTCGGGCCTCAGCCGTCAGGGGAAAAATGGTGGATTTGATCAGTGGGCGGGCCTTGTCCGCAGACTTGGGGACCCACTGGGCATAGTATGAGAAGAACCCCAGGCACCTCTTCAGGGCCTTGGGGCAGTGGGGAAGGGGGAGTTCCAGGAGGGGCGCATGCAGTCGGGGTCGGGCCCTAGTACTCCGTGTTCCACGACGTAGCCAAGGATGGCTAGGCGGGTTATGCGGAAGATGCATTTCTCTCTATTATAGGTTAGGTTCAGGAGTTTAGCGGTGTGGAGGAAGTGCCGGAGGTTTTCGTCATGGTCCTGCTGGTCATGGGTGCAGGTGGTGACGTTGTCTAGGTACGGAAACGTGGCCCGCAGCCCATACTGGTCAACCATTCGGTCCATTTCCCTTTGGTAGACCGAGACCCCGTTGGTGACGCCGAAGGGGACCCTGAGGAAGTGGTAGAGGCGGCCATCTGCCTCGGAGGCAGTTTATTGGCGGTCCTCCGGGCGGATTGGGAGCTGGTGGTACGCGGACTTCAAGTCGACTGTAGAGAAGACTCGATACTGCGCAATCTGATTGGCCATGTCAGATATGCGGGGGACGGGGTACGCATCGAGCTGTGTGTACCGATTAATGGTCTGGCGTACGGTCAGGTGAGCTGGGCTCCCGGGAGGCTGCGGAGTGGTCCCAAGATGGCGGCCCCCATGTGTCGCACATGGCGGGTGTCAGTGGTGATGGCAGCCCTCGTGCGTCGCACGTCTCGGACAAAATTAAAGATGGCGGAGTCCACGGGCCGCACATGGCGGGTGGCGCGGCAGCTGGGGGTGACCCCTACAGGCAGCAGGCAGTGCTGCTGGGCCTTGAAGATTTAGGGGGGGATCGGGCCTGGCAGGCTTTTGCGAAGTGGCCCTTCTTTCCGCAGCCGTTACAAGTTGCGTTCCGTGCCGGGCAGTGTTGTCTGGGGTGATTACTCTGGCCACAAAAGTAGCGCCTCGGGCCTCCGGTGTTGGCGGGCCGGTGCGCGGCACAGGCTTGTGTCGCACCCGGGTCGGTTGATGGCTGCAACCACGAGGCCCATGAGGGTGCTGCGCGGTCGGAGGTGTAGGCCCCCATGTTCTGGGAGGCCACCTCCAGCGAGTTGGAGAGTTGTACTGTCTCTGGGAGGTCGAGTGTCCCCCCTCCTAATAATTGCTGGCGGATATAGTTAGAGTTCATGCCCGCGACATAAGCGTCTCTGATCAGCAGCTCCGCAAGCTGGGTAACCGATATCGCCGGCAATCGCAGTTCCGGCAGAGGATGTGCAAGGCACGCAGGAATTCTGCGAGTGATTCCCCAGGGCGTTGCCGTCCCGTGGCGAGGAGGTGCCCAGCATATACCTCGTTAACGGATTCCACGTAATGTCCTTTTAGCAGCGTTACTGCTTCCAAGTACGAGGGGCATCCCTGATGAGGGGAAAGACTCGTCATGCGTGGAGGACCTGCTTCTTCTGAAGGTCTGTGAGGTCTTCATTGAAGGATGCGAGGTAGGCCTCGAAGCAGCTTAGCCAGGGTTCAAACGTTACTGTAGCGTCAGTTGCCAGTGGGTCCAGCTCCAAGCGATCAGGCTTGAGTGATGAGTTCATCTTTAGTGTATTAAATTGATACACCATCAATAACACACGAGGAGTGATGAACATAACTGAGGCTTTAATACAGTAAACAGCAAGCCTCCTGCCTCTGGACCTGAACTGGGTCGGAGGTGGAGACTTGCCACCTTTATACATAAGCCCGAGGGGAGGAGCCACAGGCGGAGCCAGCCTGGACAAGCCCAGGCATGCACAAGCATGCACAATACAATACAATATATCTAATGCAATAACGTGGTTTACCAGAGTGCAAAAGAGATTTACGAGGATGCTACCAGGACTGATGGTCTGAGTTATAAGGAGAGGCTGGATAGGCTGGGACTTTTTACCCTGGAGCATAGGAGGCTTAGGGGTGATCTTATAGAGGCCTATAAAATATTGAGGAGCATAGATAAGGTAGATAGTCAACATCTTTTCCCAAACGTAGAGGAGTCCAGAACTAGAGGGCATAGCTTTAAGGTGAGAGGGGAAATATACAAAAGAGACCGGAGAGGAAATCTTTTCACACAGAGGATGGTGAGCATCTGGAACGAGCTGCCAGAGGCAGTGGTAGAGGCGGGTACAATATTTTCCTTTTAAAAACAGTTAAGACAGTTGCAACGGCAGGGTGGGTATAGAGGGATATGGGCCAAATGCGGGCAAGTGGGACTTGCTTAGTGATAGAAACGGGACAGCATGGACATTTTGGGCCAAAGGGCATGTTTCCATACTGTGACCATCTATGATGCTATGACTCTATGAGAGTGTCGTTCGACAGAGGGGTCACTAATCCTGCCCTGGTTAAATCACGCCAACAATGTTTTGACCCCAACTGCTTTCTGTGGCAGCGAATTCCACAGGCTCACCACTCGCTGGGTGAAGAAATTTCTCCTTGTCTCTGTCCCAAATGGTATATCCCGTATCCTCAGACTGTGACCCCCTGGTTCTGGACATCCTCACCATCGGGAACATCCTTCCTGCCCTGTCTAGTCCTGTAAGAATTTTATAGGTTTCTATGAGATCCTCTCTCATTCATCTAAACTCCAGCGAATATAATCCTAACCAACTCAATCCCTCCTCAGACATCAGTCCTGCTATCCCAGGAATCAGTCTCAGAAACCTTCACTGCACTCCCTCTAGAGCAAGTACATTCTTCGTCAGATAGGGAGACTAAAACTCCACACAATATTCCAGGCATGACATCACCAAGGCCCTGTGTAATCACAGCAAGATATCCCTGCTCCTTACATCAAACCTCTCGCTATGAAGGCCAACATTCCATTTGCCTTCTTTACCACCTGCTGCGCCTGCATGCTTACTTTCTGCGGCTGGTGCACGAGGACACCCAGGTCCTATTGCACATTCCCCTCTCTCAATCTATAGCCATCCAGATAATAATCTGCCTTCCTCTTTTTGCTACCAAAGTGGATAACCTCGCGCATATCCATATTGTACTGCATCTGCCATTCATTTGCTCACTCACCCAACTTGTCATAATCACATTGAAGGGTTTCTGCATCCTCCTTCACAGCTAACCCTCCCATCCAGCTTTGTATCACCTACAATTTGGAGATATTACATTTAGTCCCCTCATCTAAATCATGAATATATATTGTGAATAGCTGGGGCCCGAGCACTGATCCCTACAGTACCCCACTTGGAAAAAGACTTGTTTATTCCTACTCTTTTTTTCCTGTTGGCCAATCACTTTTCTATCCATCTCAATAGATCATCATTCCAGCTATTAATAATCCTGGCATGCTCCCAATTCCAATCCAACATTACTGAAATAACATTACTGCACCATACTTCCTGCCCGTTGATCAGTAAGTTTGCAGATGATAAAACAATTGATGGGGTGGTAAACGGTGGGAGGATAGCCTTAGATTACAGGAGGATATAGATGGGCTGATCAGATGGGCTGATCAGTGGTAAATGGAATTCAATCCGGATAAGTGTGAGGTGATGCACTTGGGCAGACAAACAGGGCAAGGGAACACATGATAAACGGCAGGATCAGAGGAAGCACCGAGGATCAGGGGGATTTGGTGTGCATGTACACAGGTCCTTTAATGTAGCAGGGCAGGTGGATAAAGTGGTTAAAAAGGCATATGGTATATTTGACTTTATTAACCGAGGCATTGAGTTTAAGAGCGTGGGGGTTATACTGGAACTGTATTGTGTGCAGTTCTGGAATCCACATTCTAGAAGGGATGGAAAGGGTGTCGAGGAGATTTAACAGGATGCTGCCTGGGCTGGAGAGTTTTAGCTATGAAGATTCGATGGACTGGGATTGTTTTCCTTGGAGAAGAAGAGACTGAGGAGGTACATGATTGAGAAGTATAAAATTATGAAGGGCATAGATAGAGTAGACAGGAAGAAACTACTTTTGCCCTTCATGGAGGGGTCAATGACCGGGGGTGTTATGAATGTAGGACTTTCAGATACAGTGTAGGAATTTGGAATCCTGGCACTTGGAGCTGTGAAGCACTGCTGCTTCACAGAGCCAGGGACCCGAGTTCGATTCCCGGCTCGGGTCACTGTCTGTGCAGAGTCTGCACATTCTCCCCATGCCTGTGTGGGTTTCCCCCAGGTGATCCGGTTTCCTCCCACAAGTCCCGAAAGACATGCTTGTTAGGTGCATTGGACATCCTGAATTCTCCCTCAGTGTACTCGAACAGGTAGCCGGAGTGTGTTGACTGGGGGATTTTCACAGTAACATTACACGCCTACTCGTGACACAAATAATGATGATTATTATTATTAATGGAGTTTTGTTTGGATTAAGGGGGTTCCCTGTGGAGCTAATTAGATATATTGGGCGGGAGTCTCTGTTGGCTGATGCCGAAATCGGGAAACGCGATTGGGCAGAGAATAGGTTCTGACGGCAAAATCGTGGAGGACACCGATTTGACACCAAATCGCAATTATCCGGCACCTCGACAGTGGTGTCGATGCGTTCTGGAATGCATATACCGTAAACATCATTTGCATATCATTAGTGGGACTGACCCGGTATTCTTTGGGGCCTCTGCGCTTTTCCACCTCCGATGGGGCGAGTTCGCGATGGCGCGGTTCTCTTATGCTTTCAAAAATTGTGAAAACTGCGTGGTGGCTGCTGAGGGAGAGAGAGGGGGTATGCACAGTGTCCAACATCGCCATAATTTGTACTGCTGGCCAGGGGGCTTCGGCCAGGGAAGGGGGGAGTAGCGGAGGGTGGCCAGGTGGTGGGCTGTGGGGTCGGGGTGGATGGACTTGGAGCACCATTGCAGTAGCCGGCAAGCCAGCCATGCAGCTGTGCACGCCGATGACAGAAAACTCTGAACGTCATGCTGCGGATTGTATAGGGCACTCCCCAGGGCACCCCCCTAGGTAGCCTCTGGCCCCAGTCGACCCATCAGCGTGATGGGCGCGCACCAGCACAATCAGTGTCATCTTGTTGGCTGGGATGAGTGTGTGTGGGGAGTATAATGTGTAGGTGGGGCTGCAGCTTGTCAAACTCCCAAGTGTCAATTACAGACCCGGCGAATCCCGCACCATTTTTCATTGGAATTAATTGTGTTCCATATGGCGCCAGTGCGAACTCCTCCACAGTTGTTGAATCGGTCCAGGTTCAGCGCCAGGTTTTCTGTCACAAAGGTCCACGAATCCTGACCCGGCATCAACACTTCGTGCTAGATTCACCATTTTTGAGCCTAGGTGCGGAGGATCTGTGGCGTTTTACGTCAAAAAAATCTGCGCTGAAATCTCACTGATCCTGCGGCAGGTGAGGGGCTAGCAGCCGCGCCGTGATGGCTGGGGAATGGCCGGGCCCGTGACCGCGCATGCGGAGGGTAATGACCTGCAGGGGTCGTGCCGTATAACAGGGCACTGGCCATACGTCGACCTGACCTGCCAGATAGTAACCCCCTGACCAGCAGCACGGCTCCCGCTCGACTGCGGCGGTGCTGGACACAGAACGCAGCTGCCACGCCGGGTTCCCGACTGCTGAGACCAGGCATCAACAGCATGGTTGTGAACTTGGCCCATTGGGGGCAGAGCATCGGGCGAGGGCCTTCAGGTGACGCACTAATGCCGTCCCAACATGTGTGGCATGCAACGTGATGACGCCATTTTGGAGGGGGCAGAGGATACGAAACCTGCGTCAAACAGGGGCTGTCCCCCGATTTCGGCATCAGAAGGGGTTCTCCGCCTGATCGCCAATTACGAAATCGGCGTCAGGGAATGGTGAATCCCGCCCATTGTGTTTCTGCTTGGTAAGATGATGTCATTAAGGGAGGAGCTAGGGTACCAGACATTTTGCAAAGCAGCAGTATATTTTTAATTCTGGAGATTGAAGTCAAGCTATGAAGGCAGTTTCTGAAACTCAGCTCGAGATCCTGCATTGTTCTGACAGGGTCAGGTCTCTTTCTTTAAAGCAGCTTCAAAAGAGCTCTCTTTTGCAAGGCAGAGTCTCCAGACATCTGTATAACGGGTATTCCTGAGTGCTAACTTTATTTGAAAGTGGACTGAGCTGAGATTGTTTTGTTGTTTGAGGGGGAATAAAGATAACAGTTAAGAATTATTGTGTCGCCATCTTGAGTAGCATTGTTTAAGGAGTAATTGTAAACTATTTTCTTGTGTGACGTTAAAGATATGTTAATTTTGTGTTAAGAATAAAGTTAGTTTTAATATACCAAATCCCTATTTCTTTGTGAAATCACTCCTGGAATGAGGTATCCTTTCCTTACAGCCTTACAAACTGAAAATAAAATATTGGGGTTTCTTTCCAGCATCCGAGCTGCTGTTGAGGTCTGATCTGAGATTGTAATAAGGACGCATCGCTTTAATGCAAGGGGCAGGAGGTTTAGAGCGGATGTGAGTAAAAGTATTTTCAACCAGAGGGTGGTGGGGGTCTGTAACTCACTGCCCGAGAAGGTGGAGAATGCAGAGACCCTCATAACATTTAAGAAGTCTTTAGATGTGCGCCTGCGATGCCGAGGCATGCAATACTGTGGGCCAAGTGCTGGAAAATGGGATTAGAATGGTTAGGTGGGTGTTTTTGACCCGCGCAGTCACGATGGATCTTTTCCGTGCTGTAGACCCCTGTGACTTACAGACTCTCCATTGAAGGTTTAGGTGGCAGTTTGGATCTCCAAGAACAGGCTGACTTTCAGGACTATAAATTATTGGATGAACTTTGGTTTGTTCCCACTTGAAGAGATGTGGGAAAGCGGCAGCCGGGAATTCCCAGATCATTCTGAAATCTGGAGAGTTTAGAAATGTTTCCAAGTGGACGTCAGCCAATTCATTGTCTGGGTGATCAAGTAAGCCAAGTGAGGTCATCAGTGTTCAAGGAATATCCTGGACTCACACAATTAAAGATTAGACTCCTGGACACTGTTTCAAGCAATTCACCAAATACATCTGAAGGATTTAAAAACATTTTATGTTTTATTTAATTTTCTTTGAACACATTTGCTTATTTGTTCCAAAACGGTAAAGTTCCAGGCGAGCGACCACACAGAAGCGATGACTGTAGGAAAACTCATTATTTATTTTACCTACTGGAATACAATTCCTACTCCCGGAAGGGTCTCCTGGTCCAGCCCACACTCGGGCTGGGGTATTTATGTCCCATGGGGTCTTCAGCTTAAAGGTGTAGCTCTGACTCCTCATCTGGGGGGATCATATTCAGGTGAGGCCACTGGGGCTCTGATGTTGCAGATCACATGGCCTCCAGTCAGGTTATAACAAAAACAATTGGAGATATTGTACGTCAACCTCTCTCTACAACAATCCGAGGTCCCTATCTGCTTCAAGAAGATGACCATCATCCCTGTACCAAAAAAAAGTCAAGCAGCGTGCCTTAATGACTATCATCCAGTGGCTCTGACATCCGTCATCATGAAGTGCTTCGAAAGGTTAGTCATGACACGGATCAACTCCAGCCTCCCAGATTGCCTTGATCCACTACAGTTTGCCTACCGCTCAACAGGTCCACAGCAGACGCCATCTCCATGGTCCTGCACTCTACCCTGGAACACCTAGATAACAAAGACACCTATGTCAGGCTCCTATTTATCGACTACAGCTCAGTCTTCAACACCATCATTCCTACGAAACTCATCTCCAAACTCCATGGCATTGGCCTCGGCTCCTCCCTGTGTGACTGGATCCCGAACTTTCTAACCCACAGACCACAATCAGTAAAGATAGGCAACAACACCTCCTCCACGATCATCCTCAACACCGGTGCCCCACAAGGTTGTGTCCTCAGCCCCCTACTATACTCCTTATACACCTATGACTGTATGGCCAAATTCCCCAGCAACTCGATCTTCAAATTTGCTGATGACACCACCGTAGTGGGTCGGATTTCGAACAATGACGAGACAGAGTATAGGAATGAGATAGAGAATCTGGTGAACTGGTGCGACGACAATAATCTCTCCCTCAATGTCAACAAAATGAAGGAGATTATCATCGACTTTAGGAAGCGTAATGGAGAACATGCCCCTGTCTGCATCAATGGGAACGAAGTAGAAAGGGTCGAGAGCTTCATGTTTTTAATGGTACAGATCACTAACAGCCTGTCCTGGTCCCCCCATGCCGACACTATAGTTAAGAAAGCCCACCAACAACTCTACTTTCTCAGAAGACTGAGGAAATTTGGCATGTCAGCTACGATCCTCACCAACTTCTACAGATGCACCATAGAAAGCATTCTTTCTGGTTCTATCACAGCTTGGTATGGAGCCTGCTCTACCCAAGACTTCAGGAAACTACAAAAGGTCGTGAATGTAGCCCAGTCCATCACGCAAACCAGCCTCCCATTCATTGACTCTGTCTAGAATTCCCGCTGCCTCAGAAAGGCAGCCAGCATAATTAAGGACCCCACTCACCCCGGACATACTCTCTTCCACCTCCTTGCATCACAAAAAAGTTACCAAAGTTTGAGGTCACGTACCAACTGACTCAAGAACAGCTTCTTCCCTACTGCCATCAGACTTTTGAATGGACCTACCTCGTATTAAGTTGATCCTTTTTCTACACTTTGCTCTAACTGTAACATTATATTCTGCAGTCTCGCCTTCCTTCCTTATGTACGGTATGCATTGTTTGTATAGCATGCAAGAAACAATACTTTTCACTGTATACTAATACCTGTGACAATAATAAACCAAATCAAATCAAATCAAATGACTTGTACTTGAACACAATCTGTAATCTCAATGCCCACCATACCCTCACTCTACCATGATTATCAAGCCAGGGGCTGGATTCTCCATTTCAGAGACTTGTTGATGGCGGCACTGATTCACGGGTGTTGTATGGCCCCGATAGCGGCACTGGTTCCAGAGCAATTCAACACATTCTAATGGGCCATCGCTGGTGCCAAGTGGAACTTGCGCAATTCCAACTGAAGCTGTGGTTGGGATTGGCACTTGAGAGCCTGACAAGCTGGCACTGCATATAAGGACTCCACTCACCACATGCTCTCATTCCAACCAAGAAGATGCCACCCCGGAGATCGGCCCCGAGATTCACTGACGCAGAGTCGGAGTAACTGCTGGATGCCATGGAGGAGAGGTGGGACACTCTGTTCCCCGGGTGGGGAGGAAGCTGCCACCCGCAGATGTCAATTGGGCCTGGGTGCAGGTGGCAGAGACCATGAGCGCTGTGGGCCCCATTGCCAGGATCGGGCAATAATGCAGGAAGAAGCTGCACCACCTCCTCATGGCGACCAGGGCGAGTCTTCAGCCAATACAATTCGCTCCACATGATATCAAGAAACGACTGAAGGCCCTGGATAGAACAAAAGCTCTGGGCTCTCACAATATTTGGCAATAGTGCTGAAGTTTTGTGCTCAATAACTTGCCGCACCCGTAGTCAAGCTGTTCCAGTACAGTGCAGCCACAACACTGGCAGCACGGTAGCACAGTGGTTAGCACAGTTTCTTCACAGCTCCAGGGTCCTATGTTCGATTCTGGCTTGGGTCACTGTCTGTGCGGAGTCTGCACGTTCTCTCTGTGTCTGTGTGGGTTTCCTCCGGGTGCTCCGGTTTCCTCCCACAGTCCAAAGATGTGCATAGTAGGTGGATTGACCACAATAATTAGCCCTTAGTGTCCAAAAAGGTTGGGTGGGGTTACTGGGTTAGAGAGATAAGGTGGAGGGCTGAAGTGTGGTGCTCTTTCCAAGGGCCGATGCAGACGTGATGTGCCGAATGGCCTCCTTCTGCACTGTAAATTCTATGAAAAAGTTCTAGAATAGAATTTCCCGGCAATGTGGAACATTTAAACCTTGCCCTTGCCCCGCCTGTTGACTGCTCAGAGAGGCCAGCAGTGGGAGTTATGGAAACACCATTTTCTCTGCTATTGAGCAGCATTTGGTCTTCACAAAAAAGATCCAAATTTCCAAGTTAGTTCCTTTCTTTACGCAATCGGTCCAATAGCAGACAAATCCCCCACAGGCAGGGTGTGTAGGAGTCCATCATGGATTTTGATTCCATTATGAAAGCCTTTCATACTTTACTAGCCCAAAGCAAGATTTAGTAACTGAGTTTGCACGATTTAACCAGCTCTGGCAACGACCTGGGGGATCAAGTGAGTTATTCCTGACTGATTTATATTGCCGCGTGGTGCTGAACAATGAGCTCGTCCGTGATCGCATAGTCGTGGGTGTTCAGAACGAGAAACTCTCCAGTTTTCTGCAGACCAGAAATGATCTAACATTGGATCAAGTGGCCCAATTCAGAAGGCAGACTGAGATTTGAGCATTTAACTGGGCTATAATTTGTGGCTACACCAAGGCTTCACATAATTCCAGAGATAGAGTAGGGCAACGAGCAGTGGCCCCACCCAAACAAAATCCCACTAAAGCAACCACCTGGTACTGGGTAGGAACGGTGACTGCCCGCAAGTTTCAGCCAGCGACCACACAGAACTTTTAATCCGGGACGCATGAGTTGCAGGTATGCTGCCTTCCAAAATCCACCAGCAGCTGCTGGAGAAACTAGGCCTCAAGGTGCCCACGGCATACGCCCCCAACCGCGGGCAGCCCCTTGGGCAGCGTGGAACCCACCCGCGGCTGACCCCGATGCATCCCCCATGCCCCCACAAGCTTGTGCCGCGCGGCTACCAGGCAACCTCGGAGGGCCCCCCTGTTATTTTTGCGGGCAAGCCAAGCACCCCCGGCAGCGCTGCACGGCTCACTCCTCCACCTGCAAAGGTTGTGGCAAAAAGGGCCATTTCGTGGCGGTATGCCAGGCTCGGGCGGTCGCCGCAGTCTCCGGGGGCGAACCAGGGCCATCACCACAACTCTCTCCACGGGCCATGTGCGGGCCGCGGGCGCTGCCATCTTCAAATTCCCCAGCCATATGCGGGCCCCGCGCGCCACCGTCTTGTTCCCCAGCGACCATGTGCGATGCGTGGGCGCCGCCATCTTGTCCACCCTCAGCCATGTGCGACCCGTGGGTGCCGCCATCTTGGCTGGAGTCTCAGGAGCCCGATTTGGATGATCACACACTGCCTGAGGTAAATCTTCAACTTTTACCACGACTCGCTTCGGTGACCCTGGACCAGTCTCGGCCCCAAACGCTCTTGACCGCGACGACGACCGTGCTCATCAACAGGCGCAAAACATCCTGCCTGATCGACTCCGGGAGCACAGAGAGCTTCATACACCCCGACACGGTAAGGCGCTGTTCTCTTCCCATACACCCAGTGAACCAAAAACTCTCCCTGGCCTCCGGGTCTCACTCTGTAGAGATCAAGGGGTTCTGCGTAGCGAACCTCACGATCCAAGTTCCGCATGCATGAGTGCGGCCTCAACCAGGACCTGGGATTCATGTCGCATTACATTCATCCCCCACCATCTGGCCTGCGAAATCCTCCCAACTGTCCTGGCTTGACACAATTCACACCTCTTTAACCTGGGGTTACCCCATCTCTGGATCTGTAAAGATTTAATCACCTGCTAATGCTCACATTCCAAGCATTGTCTGGCATCTTTGAATCTGTCGATATATATGTTTCTGGAACATACCTCTTCATTCACCTGAGGGAGGAGCAGTGCTCCGAAAGCTAGTGATTTGAAACAAACCTGTTGGACTTTAACCTGGTGTTGTAAGACTTCTTACTGTGCTCACCCCAGTCCAACGCCGGCATCTCCACATCATGGCTCACGATCCAGGGAAGAGAATTTAAAAATTTCCGACTGTACATCCTCCCTCACCTCTGCGTTGCCACGCACCTGGGGTTGGACTTCCAATGCAACCTCCAGAGCTTAACCTTAAAATTCGGCGGCCCTATACACCCCCTCACTGTCTGCAGTCTCGCAACCCTCAAGGTCGATCCGCCTTCCCTTTTTGCGAACCTCACCCCAGATTGCAAACCCGCCACCACCAGGAGCAGACGGTACTGTGCCCAGGACTGGACCTTCATTAGGTCGGAAGTCCAGCGGCTACTGCAGGAAGGTGTTATCGCGGCTAGCAACAGCCCCTGGAGAGCTCAAGTAGTGGTTGTAAAGACCGGGGAGAAGCACAGATGGTCATCGATTATAGTCAGACCATCAACAGGTATAAGCAGCTCGATGCATACCCTCTCCCCTGCATATCTGATTTGGTCAATCAGATTGCACAATACAAGGTCTTTTCCACGGTGGACCTCAAATCCGCCTACCACCAGCTCCCCATCCACCCGGATGACCGCAAGTACACTGCATTTGAAGCAGATGGGCGGCTCTACCACTTCCTAAGGATTCCCTTCGGTGTCACAAATGGAGTCTCGGTCTTCCAACGGGAGATGGACCGAATGGTTGACCGGTACGGTTTGCGGGCCACGTTTCCGTACCTCAACAACGTCACCATCTACGGCCACGACCAGCAGGACCACGACACCAACCTTCGCAAATTCCTCCATTACGCAAAAAATCCTGAATCTAACCTACAACAAGGACAAATGCGTGTTTAGCACCGATCGCGTAGCCATCCTGGGCTACGCAGTGCATGATGGAGTCATAGGCCCAGATCCCGAATGCATGCGGCTCCTCATGGAGTTTCCCCTCCCCCACTGCCCCAAGTCCCTGAAATGCTGCCTCGAATTTTTTTCGTATTATGGCCAGTGGGTCTCCAATTATGCGGACAAGGCCCGCCAGTAATCCAATCCTCAGTTTTCGCCCTGTCGGCAGAGGGGGCCTTCAGCCGCATAAAGACGGACATCGCAAAGGCCACGATGCACGCAATCGATGAATCCCTTCCCTTCCAAGTCGAGAGCGACGCGTTTGGCGCGGCGCCGGCCGCAGGCCGCTGGAATCGGCGGGGCCGCCAATTCTCCGGCCCGAATGGGCCGAGCAGCCGCGTGGATACGACAGAATCCCACCGGCGCCCTTCACCCCTGGTCGCTGCCGGCAGGAACTCTGCGCGACCAGTCGGATGGCGGCCTGTGGGGGGGCTCCTTCACCGGGGGGGGGCCTCCGATGGGGTCTGGCCCGTGATTGGGGCCCACCGATCGGCGGGCCGGCCTCTCCCCCCCCGGGCCTACTTTCTGGCGCGACCGGCCCCTGAACACTGATGCCATGTTGAGTCAGAGCTGGTGCGCTAAAGAAGTCCCCCAACATGCGTAGGTTGGCGCGGCCCAACTGCGCATGCACAGGTTGGCACGGCGCCATTTGGCACCACAAAAGGAGGCTGGAGCTCTGTGGGGGCCAGAATCGGTTGTACCCGGGCCCGGTTCGGGCCGTCGTGAAACGCGACGGCGTTCACGATGGCGCGAACACTTGGGCTCCATATTGGAGAATCGCCCCTAGAATCTAAGCCCACTCCCCTTCCCTATCCCTGTAACCCCGTAGCTCCACTTAATCTTTGAACATCAAGTAGAAATTTATCATGGCCTATGCACTTAACCTGCACATCTTTGGACTGTGGGAGGAAATCAGGGGAAACCCACGCAGACACGGGACAAACATGCAAACTGCAAATAGACAGTCATCCAAGGCCGAATTTGAACTTGGGTCCCTGGCGCTTGAGGCAGCAGTCCTATCCACTGTGCCACCATGCAGCCCTATGCAGCCACCTTCAACTTTTTCTTTAGGAGAGGAAATTCCGCCTTCAGAAGCTGAGGAAGTTTATACAATCAGCAGTAAGTTTTTTTCTTTCACAGAGATACCATCCACTAAACCCCAGGGCAGAGTTTGAAGTTATGAATCTCTCAATTCTTCGCTAAGTCAGGCCAGAGCTGATGGATACAGGAGGCACTGCAGCAGCAAGCTGTGACTATCCCCATGAAGACATGTTCGATCTGAATGAGCTCTTCCTCGAGAATGACAAGGAAGAATCCCTTGTAGCATTCAGTGATCTCCTGGAGGTTGAAGTCCTTGACAGTGATTCATCTTTCCCATTAATGGATGCACTCAATAAAATCCTGTTGCCTTTTTAGAGGAACCAGCTGTGGTTTTAGTTGATGAGCAACAACCAGAAATTAGATCCACTGAATCTACCAATGTATTGCCTGCTTTATCACCTGTTGTCCATGGAAAGTCTTCAACAGATAATGCTTTGCCTGAACCCATAATAGTGGATCACGCATCCAAAAGGTTGGTAACTTTCAACGGTGAAAGTAATTTTTAAAAAAATCTCGGACTGCGGCGCTGAGGACCCAGGTTCGAATCCCGGCCCTGGGTCACTGCCCGTGTGGAGTTTGCACATTCTCCCCATGTCTGCGTGGATTTCACCCCCACAACCCAAAGATGTGCAGGTTAGGTGGATTGGCCATGCTAAATTGCCCCTTAATTGGAAAAAAATAATAATTGGGTACTCTTAAAAAAATTAAAAAAAAAAATGTTTTCATCTCTCCAGAGCTGGAGGTCAGCGCAAAAGCTGCAGCAGAATCTTTAGCACTTCTGAAGCTGTGGATTCCTGTACAACAATCTTATCCATGAGTTGTTTGTCTACAAGTTGGTTCTCTCCTTACAGAAGATGAGGCTGTCTTATCTCCATATTCTCAGCAATTCTTACCATTGCCCAAAGTGGAGTAACCTCACAAAGAGAGAAGTGTGGCTCTCTTACCACTGCTGACAGAAAGTAGACCGTCCTCCTGAAAATCATTAATTTTTTTCCAGGTGGCCTGACAGGAATTTGTTTATTTTTTTTCCTTCATCATCTAGATTCATTGAAATCTCAGGACTTCAATGTCGTTTGGGTCTTTGATATTGCAGTGGATGTTACAGGTGTGATCGTCATCCCTGGAGTTGACGATCATTTCTCTTTTGAAGTTTCTTCCAAGAGTTCTGCTGAAGCTTCGTCCCAGGGTTCCTCAAGGGAGCAAGCAGTTCCTCAGAATGTCATTAGTTTTCCCCCTCTAGGGTGGCACGGTGTTCAATGGTTAGCACTGTTGCCTCACAGAGCCAGGTATCCGGGTTTGATTCTGGCCTTGGGTGACTGTCTGTGTGGAGTTTGTACATTTTCCCCTTGTCTGCGTGGCTTTCCTCCAGGTGCTCCTGTTTTCTCCTTCAGTCCAAAGATGTGTAGATAAGGTGGATTGTCCATGTTAAATTGCCCCTTAGTGTCCAAAAGGTTAGGTGGGGTTACGAGGATAGGATAGCCAGAGCTCCAGGAGAATCAGGGGGCAGAAGTGAGTGCAATGACCATCACTAAGGAGAAGGTTCTGGGGAAACTGAAAGGTCTGAATGTGGATAAGTCACCTGGACTGGATGGACTACACCCCAGGTTTCTAAAAGAGATAGCTGACAAGATTGTGGAGGCATTGGTGGTGATCTTTCAGGAATCACTGGAGGCAGGGAGAGTCTCAGAGGACAAGAAAGTGGCTAATGTAACACCACTGTTTAAGAAGGGAGGGAGTAGAAGATAGGAAATTATAGGCCGGTTAGCCTGACTTCGGTCACTGGCAAGATTTTAGAGTCTGTTATTAAAGATGAGATCGCGGAGTACTTGGAAGTGCATGGTAAAATAGGACTGAGTCAGCACGGCTTTGCCAAAGGGAGGTCATGTCTGACCAATCTGTTTGAGTTCTTTGAGGAGGTAGCAAGGAAGTTAGATAAAGGAGAACCAGTGGACGTGATTTATTTAGATTTCCAGAAGGCCTTTGACAAGGTGCCGCATAGGAGATTGTTCAATAAGTTAAGAGCCCAAAGTGTTAAAGATAAGGAGAGGGATTCTTCGACCCCCCGCAGGGTCGGAGAATCGGCGGGGGCTGGCGTGAATCCCGCCCCCGCTGGTTGCCGAATTCTCCGGCACCGGATATTCGGCGGGGGTGGGAATCGCACCGCGCCGGTTGGCGGCCCCCCCCCCCCCCGACGATTCTCCGGCCCGTGATGGGCTGAAGTCCCGCTGCTGGAATGCCGGTCCCGCCGGCGAGAATCAAACCACCCCTCTTACTGGTGGGACAAGGCGGCGTGGGCAGGCTCTGGGGTCCTGGGGGGGGCGCTGGGCGATCTGGCCCCGGGGGGTGCCCCCACGGTGGCCTGGCCCGTGATCGCGGCCCACCGGTCCGCGGGCGGGCCTGTGCCGTGGGGGCACTCTTTTCCTTCCGCCTTCGCCATGGTCTCCACTATGGCGGAGGCGGAAGAGACCCCCTCTACTGCGCATGCGCGGGGATGCCGTGAGCAGCCGCTGACGCTCCCGCGCATGCGTCGCACGGCAAAGTCATTTCCGCGCCAGCTGGCGGGGCACCAAAGGCCTTTCCTGCCAGTTGGCAGGGCGGAAATCAGTCTGGCGCGGGCCTAGCCCCTCAAGGTGATGGCTCGGCCCCTCAAGGTGCGGAGAATTCCGCACCTTTGGGGCGGCGCGATGCCGGACTGATTCGCGCCGTTTTTGGTGCCGGTTGGCGGACATCGTGCCGATTGCGGAGAATCCCGCCCAAGATCCTGGCATGGATAGAGGGTTCGCTGACTGGCAGCAGGCAGAGAGTGGGGATAAAGGGGTCTTTTTCAGGATGGCAGCCGGTGACTAGTATGCCTCAGGGGTCTGTGCTGGGACCACAACTTTTCACAATATACATTAATGATCTGGAAGAAGGAACTGAAGGCACTGTTGCAAGTTTGCAGATGATATAAAGATCTGGAGAGGGTCAGGTAGTATTTGTGGTGATATGCACCACTGCAGATACACAAGGGGTTAATGCAAATACACTAAGACTAAATAAACACTAGAGGGAGCACCAGAGACATCATGACACACAGACATTCAAACAATAGGTCAGTAAGATAGGACACGACCAATGAGCAGTCAAGACACACCCAGAGGTGACACTACCACAAGGGAGCTACCCATATAAAAGGACAGGGTACACATGCTCTATCTCTCTTTTCCACAGGCGACACTCAGAGAGACAGGGGCAGATCAGGAAGCATCACATCCACCACATGGATTAGAGCAGACTGGTTTGTTAGATTGAGTTACTATAGTGAGATGAGCAGGAGAGTCAAACTCAAGTAGGAGAATTGTTAACTGTTCAATAAATGTGTTAAACCTATCTCCAAGTCTGAACCTTCCTTTGTCAGAGTATACATCAAGGAAGCAGCTTATGCTACATGAAGAAGCATAACACAACAGTATTGAGGCAGCAAGGGAGCTGCAGAAGGATTTGGACAGGCTAGGAGAGTGGGCAATCAAGTGGCAGATAAAATACAATGTGGAAAAGTGTGAGGTTATGCACTTTCGAAGGAGGAATTTAGGCATAGACTGGGGAGTTTAGAAGGATGAGGGGGGATCTTATTGAAACTTACAGGATACTGCGAGGCCTGAATAGAGTGGGTGTGGAGAGGATGTATCCCCTTGTAGGAAAAACTAGAACCAGAGGACACAATCTCAGAATAAAGGGACGATCCTTTAAAACAGAGATCAGGAGGAAATACTTCAGCCAGAGGGTGGTGAATCTGTGGAGCTCTTTGCCATAGAGGACTGTGGAGGCCAAATCACTGAGTGTCTTTAAGACAGAGATAGAAAGTTTCTTGATTGTTAAGGGGATTGGGGGGAATGGGGAGAAGGCAGAAGAATGGGGATGAGAAAAATATCAGCCACGATTGAACGGCGGAGCAGACTCGATGGGCCGAGTGGCCTAATTCTGCTCCTATGTCTTGTGGCTTTATGGTCTTATGAGACTTGGGCCTAGGTAGAGTGCTCTTTCAGAGGGTCAGTATAGACTCGATGGGCCAAATGGCCTCTTTCTGCATTGTTGTGATTCTATTCTTCTATATTCTAGTTCCAGAGGGTCAAAAAGTTTGCTTTTCTTCAGTCTTTTTTGAATTCGCTTTTTGTTGAAAAATCTTCATTGAGCTTGCAATTTAGTCATTCTGGAACCTGCACTCTGTACTGTTCCCCAGCTATGCTGAGAGCAATGCTGATGAAGTGTTGTCCTAACACTTAGGACAGCATAGTAGCATGGTAGCTGGCACTGTGGCTTCACAGCGCCACGGTCCCAGGTTAAATTCCCCGCTGGGTCACTGTCTGTGCGGAGTCTGCACGTTCTCCCCGTGTCTGCGTGGGGTTCCTCCGAGTGCCCCGGTTTCCTCCCACAGTCCAGAGTTGTGCAGGGTAGGTGGATTGGCCATGATAAATTGCCCTTAGCATCCAAAAAGGTTTGGTGGGGTTATTGGGTTAGGGGGATAAGATGGAAGTGAGGGCTTAAGTGGGTTGGTGCAGACTTGATTGGCCGAATGACCTCCTTCTGCACTGAATGTTCTATGTTCTATTCTGCCGATGTCGAAGACTTGGCTGATGATGCCAGATTCAGAAGAAAGCTCTCATGTCTCCAAGTCATTTTCCTTAAGGGCCAAGGATACTGAAAGTAATTGTATCCCTGAGACCTGTGACTTGGGGAGGGGAAGAGTGTGATTTTGAGTTGAGTGGAATCAGTAGCTGCAAAAAAGGAGTTACCGAAATGAAATGAAAATAGTTAAAGACAAAGGGCAGGATTTTCCAGTCCTTCCCGCCTACAGGATCGTCAGGTCCTGTCGAAGTGGGTTACCCAGCGGCGAGCCACACAAAACGGCATGGACATCAGCGGGACCGGAGGATTCTGCTGGCAGCCAATGACAATCCACCTCCCGGAGGGGGTGCTGCAGGGTGCCTGAAATCCCCACCTACAAGTTGTTAAAAACTAGGATACGACATTTGGGAGGAGTATAAGGGGCTGTATTATAAAGGGTTAGCAAATGGGATGTTCCAATGTATGACATAGATGATGATGTGCCAGTGATACTAGTCAGTCATGTGTTAGACCCGTAAGGGAGAGTAAGGTGGGCATCATCCCTGAAAGCTATGCCTCCTCTGTGACCTGTGTAGAGGTAATACAAATAAACAAGTGTTAAACAGATACTCGAGTCTGTCTGCAGTCTGACTAAGAACCAAGTCCCACGCCTAGAATCAAAAACAGAAGGACTCGTATCTAAAGCATGACCAGTTCAAACACTACCCAGACTCTCTGCCTGTTCCCAATTATAATCAGAAGATGTCTTTGTTCCTTCACTCTCCTCTACACTTCATCACTTATTATTTTTTGCTGTCTCGCTGATCCTTTCCATTCTCCTCCAAGTCCACATTTCAAATTGTAGCCATGTAAAATGGCTAACTCCCGATTAGAATGGCCAAACCCCGATTTAAAATGGTGAATGGAAGAGGCTGATGGGAAAATCAGCCAACAGGACTCAAACAGACAGCTGCAGGTAAAACAGTATATTCGCCTCTGGGGAGGCCAGACAGAATCGATACCTGCAGCCATCAACATAACAACACACCAGCCATCTGCATATTAAGTAGCAATCCCCGGGAACAATATGCTACAAATTAGACACACAACGCCAACCCAGATTTTTTGGCGCCAGCAGGAGCTGACACAAAGAGAGGTGACTGACCACCTCGAAACCGCCCATCGATCAAGGAATCGCTCCAGCATTGGAGAATATCGAACCAAGTGATTGGGACCAAGTCCAATCACTTGGAACCAGGTACAAGGTCCGCCCCGAGAGGCGGGAAGCCCCTGGGGACTATAAGAATAGGGGCCAAGTTCAAATCGACCCTTCTTCTCCTCTCCGCACCCTTCGAGACCCTTCTGCTGACCTTTTACAACAGCTGCAAGAAACGTAAGTCTTACTCCAACGCTCGCTACGAGATAGACACTCCTAACTATCGACCTGTACCAGCTCTGAATCCCGCAGGCTCAGAACCCATACGAAAGGCCATTTGTTTCCCTGACCTGGTGGGCCATTTCCAAAGTTAAGTATTGGCCTGTTAGTTGTAGGAAGTAGCTTAGAAGTAGAATTAATGTATAAGTATTGATTGCTGTATATAATAAATGTGCGTTGATTTAACTCGTACTAAGCGGTGTGTTGGATTATTGATCATTATTCGGACTTGAACCATGTGGCGGTATCAGAAAGATACCTGGTGACTCAAGAGCAAAGGTGAAAGAATTAGAGCAATTAAACTAGGCTAAAACGAGCAACAAAATCTATTCAGAAAGTTAGTCACCTCTCTCCATCAGGTCTAAGTCTCACATCCATACAAAACAACCGGTGGGATTTTCTACCCGTTTCCACCAGCCGGATCTTCCAGTCCTGCTGGTGGCACCCCTCCCCTCCCCCCGCTGCTGCTGGGCGTTCCCTGGCAGCAGAGGATGCGGCGGAGAATGGGAAATCCCGTTGATAGCGTCAGGATGGGCCAATCCAGCTGCTGTCCAATCGCTGGCCACCTCCACCATCACAATGCCCACCATGGGATGGGGGTGGTGGAAGATCCCATGCAGCATTCCAAACCAAACTCTTTCCAAACAGATTCTTTACTTGTTCATGTTTTTACAGTTCACAACTATCTCATCTTACCAAATGTGCTCTTTCCCATTACTTCAGATTTCCAGCACCCGTATTTTGATTTTATTATGGCCTTTCCCATTGTGATCCTTGTTCTTATTTCTTTGCTGTGTTTTTAATTGGCAGATATGATGCTTCCTAAATACTAGAATTTTTACACCTGCCCTATTTCCCTACCTTCTCTGAATATACGAATATTCATTCCAAAGTTCCTGCCAGCTGTTATCGGCTTACTTACTAATCTTACTTCGGTGCTTATTACACGTACATTGTCATCCACAAAATCTAATTGATGTTATCATCCTGCTCCCCCGCCCCCAAACCCCCAATCTCAATGCCAGATTCTGCATCTTCAAACGCATCTTTGGTCATTACGAGAGATAAATAACACCTTTGTCAAACTCCTCTTCCAATGACACATGGTCTCGATTCCCTGTTACTATTTGTCCAATGTACAGATTTATTAAGAATCGTCTGTCCCTGCAGTCTGCTCCAAAGTCTTCCTGAATTGTCAAGAGCTTAATCCAATCAACTCAATTGAGTTTATTTCAAAATCTACAAAACAAAACAAAACAATTCCTGTCAGAACTCTGTATTTTGTTCACTCATTAATCCAGTAATACTGACTGCTTCTCTGGTCCTCGTTCCTTTCTGGAATCCAAATTGGTCATCGCCGATGTAGTTCTGCACCGTCCCACTCACTCTCTTCATTGCAGCTCTCAACGCAACCTTTGATACATGGGTAATCATGTATCAGTAAAATACAGCGGTCAGAGCATCATTACGTCTTTGGGCAGCATGGTGGCACAGTGGTTAGGGACCCGGGTTCAATTCCAGCCTTGGGTCACTGCATCTGTGGGGTTTGCACATTCTCACTTTGTCCGGGTGCTCCAGTTTCCTCCAAAGATGTGCAGGTTTGACCATGTTAAAGTTGCCCCTCAGTGTCCAAAAGGTGTGGTGATTGGATTACGGGGATAGGGTGTAGGCGTAGGTCTAGGTCGCGTGCTCTTTCAGAGGGTCGGTGCAGACTCGATGGGTCAAATGGCCTCCTTCTGCATTGTAGTGATTCTATGTTTCTATAATTCTGTCTTCGGATGATCATTATTGGCTTCATGAAGTCCTCTACCTCTTCTTTGGATTTTCATAGTTTAGTAAGTATGAATGTTAATTTAATTCCAATATTTTAATCGACTATGTAAGCATGTCATCTATCCCAGCAGTTTTTCCTGTTTATATTTCATTTAATGCTGCTTTTACCTCACTCCCTATTATTTCTGGTCCAATGAAATTAACATCCACATTATTGTCTACTTCTCGTTAAAGGACTTGCCATCAGGAGTAATGCAGGGCACCTGCCCGAAATTATAATCCTTTCACATAAAATTGGCATGAAATATTGTTTGGAAACTGTAGTAACTTGACCACATAAAGGTAGTCAATGTGTGTTGAAAGTTGATCTTCTTTAATATATAAAAATAACAAAGTTTAAAGTACGGCATGGACTCAAAAATGGGAGCAGCTGGCTAAACATTGAAATACCGATAACAGAATAGAATTACAATGAACGACTGTGAAACACAAATATACACAGGTAACGACTACAACTAATGACAACTCAGCACTTACTGATGACATCAGCAGTGGATTTAAATAAGAAGATGCACAATAATAACATGCTATAACACTTCTTCTCCTTTAAGTTTTAATCTCCTTTAAAGACAGAAATACGCATCTCCTTAGTATGATAATCACGTCTCTCAAAGAACAAAGAACAATACAGCACAGGAACAGGCCCTTCAGCCCTCCAAGCCTGTCCCGATCATGATACCAACCGTTGCCAAAACCCTCAGCACTTCCTTGTGCAGTATCCCTCTATACCCATCCTACCAATGTGTTTGTCAAGATGCCTTTTGAACTGTTAACTTATCTCCTTCCAAAACCTCCCCTGGCAGCGCGTTCCAGGCACTCACCAACCACTGTGTAAAAATCCTGCCTCGCACATCTCCTCTAAACTTTGCCCCATGGACCTTAAACCTCTGCTGTGACTGACCCCTCCACGCTGGGAAGGAGTGCCTGCCCATCCACTCTATCCATGCCCCTCATAATCTTGTAGACGTCTATCAGGTCACCCCTCAACATCCATCTTTCTAATGACAACAGTCTGAGTCTATTCGGCCTCTCCTTCTGCTTTTCTGGTCTCCATCCCACTTTTGCTTTGACATCTGGATGTAGCAGCTCCAGGTCAAACTTTGTTCTTCTACCTGTCATAAGATACACGCAGGTATATGACAGGCAGTGATTGACACACAGGATGACCAGCGAACACACAGAACACAGCAGCCAATCACCAGACAGTGTTGAATCCCAAGTTTCTTTACCCGTCAGTCTGGCCTCAATAAAAGTCGAGATGGATTTGCAGGTATAACATTAGTTATTTTATTCAGCTTGCAAGCTAAACTTAGTCCACAGTGATACAGATAACATCTTGCTCTCTGCAGCTCCGGGACCAAGTGTGTCTCAGACAAAGTGCTCCGTACTGATACATTCAAATGGCATCAAGTTTCACATACTCGACGCCCATAGGTCATCCTATGTCCCTCCTGACCTGTTTGATCTATTCTGATTGGCTCACTTCCAATCCCTTTCTCCGGCCCCTATCAATTCAGCATCACTCTCGTAGACACACCCCTTCCTGCTTTTTCCATGCGGTCTAAAATCCTTTGTCTATGAACTAACCAGAATCAAAGTGGCTTATTTCTACATTACATTAACTAATATCTCTAAAGTCACTATTTTATATCACATTCGTCATTCCCTCCTTTTATCATTCCATGATAACCGGACTATCCAATCCATAGCTACGGTTCCCCATCTAAAAAGATCCGTCGCTGCATTTCCAATTCCTGTCTTAGCCCCCCCTCATCTGCTTCACCCTCATGGATTTTAACAGTTAAATTTTTTGGGGCGTTGATCTGATCCAGTGCACCCCGCATTCTACCCATCACACATTTAAGGATGGCCAGGCCCACAAAGATGCAGCCGATAGCTACCACTAAATACATGGCCATATTTATCAACCAGTCCTTCCAACCTCCAAATCCCCAGTTACCCCAAGAGCCAGGATCCTGCATCCCGTCCAGGTGATCCCGTATGCGATCCATAAATTTAGTGATGTTAGCGGTCAAGTCTTGAACTCCCATGATACACTTGCCCTGCACTATGGCGCATACCCCACCCTCACGGGCCAGAAGATAGTCAAGAGCATACCGGTTCTGCATTGCAAACAACCGTATCTGAGACAACTCCTTGGTTATTGCCCCGAGGGCTCCCAAGGTTTCATTTCCCAAGATGGTAAGGCCGCAAATAAAATAATTCCTATCACTGACAGCCAAGGAACCCCCCACACCTCCCACTGTCAATACGCTCAGAATCCCCCACCCGGCTGAGTGGCCCCGGTTGGGTGCAAGAACTGAGGTTTTTTCCAGTTCTCGCAAAATTCAGCAGAGGCTGCCCGGCGTGCTAACTGATTATGCAGCTTCCACGCCGAAGGGCAGGGGACTGTGGTAGGGACTAGAGTCCCTATAGCAATTCGGCGGGGAAATGGGGGTGACAAAATGTTGGTCGCTGTACCATTAAATAAAAAGTAGTATCCTTGCTCCGTGTGCAGGCTAGCATCACAATCAGCATATTGGTTGCGTAAGGACCCCCCAGTAGCCCAGTTTATCCAACTTTGAAACGCCCATTCGGGCCGACTAGCAATGCGGAAAGCCCTAGTCCCAACAGTGATATGAGAGACATTCGCCCAGCCACAAAGGAGCTGGAGGCCGGCGTTCAATGGAACGCAAGTGGTGTTGTAACAAACGCATTGGCCAGACGCCTGGGTGATATGGCACCTCCTGTCCGTACAGGTGGGGAACAGACATGTTATATTTGTGTCCACCTCTACCAGCAAACAGCCGTATCCTTCACTGCTGAAGCAATTCCTCGTACGGCCGGGAATCCCTATTGGGAGTGAAGTGGCTAGGTATGTACGCCCTCCACTGTCGCAGCCTATCGTACTGTGAATGGGAATTATCCCGAGGAAGGGGAAGGCAAATAGCCGGTGGTGCTAAACCCGGATCGTAAGGAAGAGTGACCTGCTCGGGCAGTGGCTCGAAATGCTGACAATGAACCACCGTTTGGGGAGTGCCCCAAAGCGGTGAAACAGAAAATAACCTAGACACCGCTGCGGGGTTTGGGTAGCAGACAACCCGTCCCTGGCCATACAAGCGGTGGTAAATCTGGTAGAAGAGATTCATACTACCCAGGTTTTCCTCAGTTTGGCCTTTAACTAACTTAAGTGTATCTCCCGGTAACCTACGTTCTAGCTGTACTTCCCTTCTCATACGCCCCATCCTCTCTCTAGTCCCTTTCACTTTCTCATAGCCTCTTCCTACGCTCTTCTGACAGCCTGATGTTACCTTTATTGCACCACTCTTAACACATCCAAAATCGAATTTACATGTATTCCAAAAACAAGGCAATGTCCATATAATGTTCCCTTCCCATCGCCGGGACCGGTGCAACTGCTTCATGACTCCTGCATTTTCCTTAACTTTGACGACCTTCCATGAGTCGATACCATGTCCTCGTATATGGGGGCAGCGAAGAACATCACCTTTGCATAGGTGATGTATCCTTGTAGATTGGTTGGGGCTACACAGATACATAATATTCCCCTTTTCCATGTCCATCGCCAATAACACGCCAAGCGAAGTGAGGCCAAATATCATACAGACGATGCGTAGCCACTCCATCATGCTCCACACCTGTAAAATAGCACTGGAGAAGGGAGGCAGGTTAGTATCCGACCTTTTACAGTAGTGGAGATGGACTCAATTTACAGTGATGTAGGTGGACCCAAGCACTTCTCCCCTCCACTTTAACTGCTGTGGGGGTGGTAAGGAGAAATTGGAAGGGCCCGTCCCATCGCGGCTCCGACCCCTTCCTAGTCCAATTTTTGACCATGACATAACTACCGGGCTGGACTGAAAGTGAGCTAGGTACTGGGGGCGATGGCTGGTGAGCCGCGCGGACCTGGCCATGGAGTTCCTTGAGCACTTGCGTGAGTGCTAGAACATCGGTGGTCATTTCTTCAGTCATCTGATGAAACTGAACCAGTCTGGGAACCTGCAGGCTCCAGGGAGTTCTAAGAGGCCTGCCATAAAGAATCTCGGCGGGAGAGAGCCGGGCCGGTCCCGCAGGTGTAACCCGCAGCTGGAAGAGGGCAACGGGGAGCAACTTAAGCCATGTCAGTCCCGTGTCTGCTCTTAATTTAGCCAATTTAGTTTTGAGGGTCTGATTGTGTCTCTCAACCAACCCGGCCGCCTGCGGTCTAGAAGCACAATGTAACTTCTGGCGTATGCCCAATTGGGAGCAAAGCTCCTTGTTAATTTGTCCAATAAAATGAGGCCCATTATCAGAACTTAACTGAGCTGGTATACCGTACCGGGGAATGATTTCCCGCATCAAGACTTTAACCACAGTAGCAGCTTTATTATCGATAGTCGGATACGCCTCGACCCATCTGCTGAACACATCCACAATGACCAAAACATATTTATAACATTGACACCTTTCCAACTCAATGTAATCCATTTGGAGCGTCTCAAAGGGACCACTGGGCAACGGGGTTTGCCCCTTCCCACAAGGGATACCTTTTCCGGTGTTATATTGCTGACAAATCAAACACCGATTACTGATACTTTGGGCCAACCCCTGCATTTTAGGGTGCCACCAAGTGTCCAGCAACAAATCACTAGTCCCTCGAGCCCCACAATGAGTTGCAAAGTGTACACATTCAATGACCCATAAAGCCAGCACATCAGACATACAAGTCTGATGTGCAGGCGTGGTCCATAAAGAGGAAACAGAATCATATGTACAACCTAACCGTTTCCACATTTGTTTATCACTCTCAGGAGCGTCCTCCTGTAATCTTATGACGTCTTGGATGGTTGGCATTGACTTGTCAGAAGCAGACATATTTATAGTAGATCGTTTAGTCTGACTTAACATCTTAGGCACCATCACTTGCTGAATTTGTGCAGCTGTTCGCGCTGCACAATCTGCTCGTTCATTACCAACGTCAACTGGGGTTCTACCATCCGTGTGGGCAGCGCATTTAATAACGAAAATCTGCGCGGGCATAAGGAGGGCCTGCAGTAAGTCATTAACTAAACCCCGGTTGGATATTTCTGTGCCTGCCGAGGTAAGGAATCCCCTATTCTTCCAGAGTTGTCCGAAGTCATGAACTACCCCGAAAGCATATCGGGAGTCAGTGTAGATATTTACCCGGTGATCTCCCCCAAGTATACATGCACGGGTGAGGGCAAAAAGTTTGGCTTGTTGTGCTGAGTAAGGGGTCTGGAAAGCTGCCGCTTCTAGAATCAGACCATCCTGATCTATGATTGCATAACCGGACAGTCTCCGGCCAGTGGGGCTTACTAATGCACTGCCATCAACATACATAATCATGTCAGGTTGTTCTAACGGAATATCACTCAGATCGTCCCTTATTGTGGTAGTTTCCTGAATCAAGGCTAAACAGTCGCGACCAGGCGCGTCCTCATGGACAGGGGGACCGCTAAGAAAACAGGCTGGATTGATAGTGGTACAGTATTTAAATATCAGACGTGGATTGTTCAAAAGGTATATCTCATACTTATTCTGACGAGCTGCAGTAAGATGCTGAGTCTGCAGTTGCCCCAATAGTGCGATTACCGAGTGGGAGCTATACACCGTAATATCCTGTTGGAGAGTGATGTTGGCAGCAGCCTGCAAACTATTGTATATCGCTGCCAAGATCTGGGTGCAAACAGGGTGGCCCAACGCCACTGGGTCGAATTTGGAAGAGTAATATGCTACGGGCCGGTGCTTGTCCCCATGGTGCTGGGTGAGTACCGCTGTTGAACATCCTTCCAGAACAGTACAGTATATCTGGAATGGTCGGTCGTATAGGGGCCTACCGAGGGCCGGTGCTTGTAGCAAGGCCTGCTTCAGGCAACGGAAGGCCTCGAGTGCCTCGGTGGTGAGAATAAAGTTCCCCTCTTTACTAGTGTAAGGCGTCAGCAGCTTTGTATAGACAGCGATGTTTGGTATCCACTGCCGACAATAATTCATCATACCCAGCCAATGACGAACCTCCTTGGCTATTGTAGGGGCGGGGAATTGGCATATTGGTTCAATCCTACTGGGTTCGAGACTTCTTTCTGTGGCTGTCAAGTAAAACTCCTAAGAACTTAACTTTTCTCTGAGCCACCAAGACCTTTGCTTGTGAAACAACATAACCCAACGAGGATAGGTGGTTCAATAATTGGATCACATCATCCCTATTACTGGGCTCGTCAGGACTTGCCACCAATATGTCATCTACATACTAGAGTGGAACCATGCTCCAATGTAAAAGCCTGGAGTTGGGTCTGCAGACATCTGGAGAAGAGTGTAGGTGAGTTGACGAACCCCTGTGGCAGTCGGGTCCAGGTATATTGCTGTCCATTGTAAGTGAAGGCAAACAAATATTGACTTTCAGTCGCAAGTGGGAGGGCAAAGAAGGCGTGCTGAAGGTCAATTACGGCGAAGACCCGGGCTTGAGCTGGAATTTGAGCCAGTATGTGGGCAGGGTTAGGGACGAGAGCATGTAACGGCTGTGCGATGGCATTAATTGAGCGTAAATCCTGTACTAATCGGTACTGGTCTGGTTTGGCTTGTTTAGGCACAGCAAGTATGGGGGTGTTACATTCTGATTGGCAAGGGACCAAAATACCCTGTTTCAACAGCTCTTGAATTAATTTATCTATTGATGGAGCAGCTTGAGATTTCAGGGGGTATTGTCGAATGGAAGGTAGCTTTACATGATCCTTAATCATCACCTTAATAGGTGTAACATTTGTCTTTCCCACTTGTGATGGGTATTCCGCCCAGACCTGTGGATTGACATATTCCAACACATCATGTCCCCTGTGATGCTGCAGTCGAGTGTTAATCGTTTCAGGGACCTCAAAATATTTTATGGTAGTGCCGTCCGGCATGACTTGAAGTGCGTACTCTGTTGGATCCGAATGATCCACTGCCCTCCTGACCATTCGCCCCATATCCCTGGCATGGTACTGGTCATGGACCTGACGTGTAATATGAGGGCTTACCGAAGCTGACTGTGGCCATAACTGTGGTGATATTGTAACAAAACCAGCTGTACCTTCTTTTCCCATGACTGTGGCTGTAACCTTGACTGGCCATTCGGTCTCAAGTAATGGCCGGTATTTGTCCTCCAACTCCCTGTTTCGTCCAGTTCTGTCATAGGGTAACGTGATGCAGTGACTGTTCAACGTCTAACGTCCACCACTGGGGGGGTGATAGAAATATAGCACTGTTGTCTCATCCTCCATGATGTAACCATTACCCCCTCATCTCCGCACTCTAGCTGTAGCTGGAAGATACACAGTAAATCTCGGGCCAACAAGTTACAGTCCAATCCAGTAGTCACTACAAACTGATGCTCTGCAGACTTATTCTCGTAAGTGACTGTCACAGGTTCAGAAATAGGATACTCACACACCTGTCCTTGGAACCCTGACAATTGCTGCGTGTGGTCGGATAATGGTAGTTTAAGTGCTGATTGCACAGAAGACATGGCTGCCCCAGTGTCGATTACAAATGAGTGATGTTGATCTCCTATCTGCAGAGAGATAATAGGTTCCCTGTCCGATTGGAGAGTCCTTTTGGCTAAATTAGCTAGTCAATCCTGTGTTGGGAAAGGGTTTTCCTGGGAGAAGTCAGTGTATCTCGTCTGTCCTCCCCTTGGTGGGTACCCTCTCCTTTGGGTCGGATAATCTCCTTCTACTGCCTGTCTTTTAAAGGGGCATTCCTGTTGCCAGTGATCTGCACGGCCGCAATTAAAACATGCATTGCTCCCTCTATATCTGCCTCGTCCTCTTCTTCCAGTAGACCAATGGCCCCTCAGAGGGGGCTGCGGTTGTAAAGCTGTTGATGCGTTCGGTGGGCCATAAAAAGGGGGTGAGGGTCCCTTTGGGTGGGTTTGGTATCCTCCTCTTCGCTGATCCACCCACCCAAAGTCACAATATTGGGGCTCCTGCTGGTAAACTACCATTTCTGCCGCTTGTTGGGATCGCCAATCATCCTTTTTCATTACATACTCAGTCTTAACCTTTGTAACTGAGCCTCCTTCTTGGCCTACACCCTCCTTCCAATAAAATCTGACTGCCCTTGCCATCTGGGAAGGGTCGTTCTCTGTCCAATTCATGTTATTACATTTCACAGCAGTAACCACAGAAGGTGGTAGGCAATGCATTAACATAGCACAATATTGAAGGGAATTCTGACCATTTTGATACAGCAAGTCGCCTGACTGCCCATGGTAGATTTCATTAAAACGCTCCAGAAATTCCTCTGGCTCTTCAATCTTCTTAGGTTTTAGGTCTAAGATAACAGAAAGATTTATGGGCCTTTGAAATGTGCTATTCAACGCATTCAGGATCTGTGTCCTTCTATCGTCGTCTAACGCATAGGCCTGCTGAAGTGCGGCATGACTAGCATAATTCAGGTGGTTAAGATAATTGCGGTACTCTGCTGGGGTTAAAATCTGCTGGACTAGGGCCCAGAGGTCCCTTGAATCAGCTTGATAAATTGAGATGGTAGTTCTCAAGGAATCCACGAAGGCAGCAGGATATTTTTTTCTATCTGGGATTGTAGACATAATAGCCATCATCTCACTGGGTGTCCATGGGAAGTAAACGTCTATCGTGGGGTTCGCTCCCGCAGTCACTGCGTCAGGGTTTCGCATCTTCCTAATCGGTAACTGTCTCCGAATGTCACCAGGGGGCACTCTAGCTATTTCCCCTGGTTGTTCCAGGACTTCAACGTCTCTTCCTGTCACTAGGGGGAGTTCTTTCTCTTCAAAAGAATTTGTTTCAGCTTCCTTTGTTCCCGAACCTTGTGGTTTCTCCTTAGTTTGGAGAGACTTAGGTGATATGCTTAATTGTTTCTGGTGAGGGTCAAGCCCCTCTCTCGCTGTCCGAGATATTGTCCTAGAGCTAACTGGGCTTGTGGGACAGAGCTCCTCTTGTTCTACTGATCGTGAAGTTGGTAAATCAGGACCCACAATATCACCCAAAAGGGCTTGAGTTACTGGCATATTTGGAATCTGGGGAGCAATGACTGGGTATATATTATTATACTCTGGTGGTTCTGGAATGAGTGCAGACCATGCTACAGGTGCAGACGGAACTTTTAATGACTTTTCCAAATTATTGAATTTTTCTTTTTCTGTCAATTCAAGGCCAGCCATTGAACTACGTAGCTCATCTCTTGTTTGACCCGCGTCTTTCCTGTCTCTACTTGCGCTTTTTTTAAATGCACATTCCTTTTTCAAGATCTGTAATGTTTTTAGGTTACCCTGTTCACTAATTGGAATTCCCATTTTAAGGGCATTGTCCTGCCAGCTAGACAACATAATCTTATCTCTTTCCTCTTGACAATATTGCCTCCATAATCCAATTAATTCTTTTGCTTTCATACTTTGACTCTTTTTCCAAATTTGTCCCTGGATTTTCTTAACCATTTCTAGGTCTTTGGTGCCCCCTAGTGGCCATTCATCTCCCATTTTAGTTCTTAACTGTGCTGACAATTTTCTAAAATCCTTCGCTTTGTCCGGATACTTATCACATAATATTTGCAGTGGCATGCCTGGATCATTTGTGCTATCCAAGGAATTCCCCATAATCTCAACTAGTCCTCGGAACTGCGTTTTTCGCCACTACAGTCCAAGGGTACAATTTTAGATTAATCAACTATATTTTTAACACACTCACACATGGAGGTGAACCATTTTCAATTTCAAATGTCTCATCGACCTCCCATAACCTAACCCAACCGAATTAACTCACAAATGAAGTTGAACCATTTACAATTTTAAATGTCCCATCAACAACATAGCCTAACCCAGCCGAATTAACTCACAAATGAAGTTGAACCATTTACAATTTTAAATGTCCCATCAACAACATAGCCTACCCCAGCCGAATTAACAATATGAAATCCCATCAATTAAAATGCTAATCCCCAGACTGACCTGTGATTTCGTCGAGGCGGTCTTTCTGTACCAATCGCGAGTGACCAGACTAATCAGACGATAAGAAGAGGGGAAAAATCAATGCGTGGTCATTTTCCAGCTTTACATTGAGGGCCCCTTTTTCCCCATCCTCCTGTTCATAATCAGTCTAATTCTGATTTCGAAGTTGGTCAGGACCGCTCTGAGAAATCCCGGGTTTTCGGCACCAAATGTTGAATCCCAAGTTTCTTTACCCGTCAGTCTGGCCTCAATAAAAGTCGAGATGGATTTGCAGGTATAACATTAGTTATTTTATTCAGCTTGCAAGCTAAACTTAGTCCACAGTGATACAGATAACATCTTGCTCTCTGCAGCTCCGGGACCAAGTGTGTCTCAGACAAAGAGCTCCGTACTGATACATTCAAATGGCATCAAGTTTCACATACTCGACGCCCATAGGTCATCCTATGTCCCTCCTGACCTGTTTGATCTATTCTGATTGGCTCACTTCCAATCCCTTTCTCCGGCCCCTATCAATACAGCATCACTCTCGTAGACACACCTCTTCCTGCTTTTTCCATGCGGTCTAAAATCCTTTGTCTATGAACTAACCAGAATCAAAGTGGCTTATTTCTACATTACATTAACTAATATCTCTAAAGTAACTATTTTATATCACATTCGTCAACAGGACACGACCACTATAAAGCCAGAGGGCACTAGTTTTCCCGCTCTCTTGGGATCCAGCCTCTGAGACAGTCAGAGCCCCTGAGCAGCAACTAGAACATACACCATGTGGTAGTAAGATAGTCTGGTCAGGTTAGCCTCAGGTCTCCAGTCAAGTCAGCATAGTGACAACCCACAGTTAAAGTGTGTATGATAGTTAAGAGTTCAATAAAATCGAGTTGCCTTTCTTCAAGTGTTGGAAGCCTGTCTCTCTCACTGCTGCAGTAAACGCAGTCCTCGCAGAACCGTCATACCCAACACATCATGGTACCAGAGTCATTCTCGAGTTTGACGGACCTACCTTGAGATAGTCTGCCTTTGACCAGCGATCAGCCATCCGGTAACATGGACAGCGTCCGCCCTCCCCCGCAGCTCCGCATCTCCAGCAACCTCGGTGCTAACTGGAAGATTTTCCAGCAGAAGTTCCAGCTGTATCTTGACGCCACCGACTTTGAAACCGCATTGGATGCCAGGAAGATCACTCTCTTCCTCTCCACAGCCAGGGACGATGCTATCCACATCTTCAACTCCCTCACCTTGGCTGAAGGCGAGGACAAGACAAAGTTTAAAACAGTCCTGCTGAAGTTCGACAGCCACTGTGACATCGAAGTCAACGAGAGCTTTGAACGCTATGTGTTCCAGCAGAGGCTTCAGGGTAAGGATGAACTTTTTCAGTCCTTCTTATCCCATCTCCGTATCCTCGCGCAGTCCTGCAACTTCGGCTCCACTTCCGACTCCATGATCCGCGACCAGATCGTTTTCGGGGTCCACTCTGATCCCCTTCGCCAGCAGCTCCTTAAAGTTAAGCAGCTCACCCTTACCATCGCCTGCGTCCTCCACGAGCACGCTAACAACCGGTACTCCCATATCAAGGCGGCAAAGATGGCGCGACAAGGCCCCCACTATGCGGAGTGGGTGCAGGCTGTAAAACAGCTCCAGGGGCAGAGTCTGGATGAGGGCGGCCATTTCACGCGCTTTTCCCGGGCTCCTGCGCATGCGCGCCATGACCAAAGGGACGGCGAGGCTGAGGACCGAACTGCGCAGGTGTGCACATCGTTCGACCGCACCACGCATGCGTGGTGGCACACGGAACGTCCTGACGTCGGCGCCATGACGTGCAACAACTGTGGCTCCAACCATTTAAAGCGGCAATGTCCCACGAAATCTCGACGCTGTCTCCAGTGTGGCAAGTTTGGCCACTACGCAGCCCTGTACAGATCTGCTCAACTGCCCACCACACAACAGTCCCAGCCGCAGCGCAGAAACATCCGATCAGTACAGCAACCCATTGCAGACTCCGACTCTGACATGGTTCCAGATTCCGACACCGATGGCCTCACATCCCCGTTCTGGGGGAGCATCATCACCAAGCATACGATGCTTTCAGCAAAGAAGGTGAAACAACTCCCAGTGCTGAACATTGATCCGGACAACGAGTGGTGTGCCACCCTTATGGTCAACAAGGCTCGCATACGCTTCAGGCTAGACACCGGAGCTTCAGCGAACCTCATTTCAACGTCTGACCTTGACACCATCTGCGTCAAGCCAAACATTTCTCCACCGGCCTGCCAGCTCCTCGACTACAATGGCAATGCCATTGCTGCCAGTGGCTCATGCCAGCTTGCGGTATCCCATCGTTCTTCAAAAGCAACCCTGCGTTTTGAAATTGTAGGACCCAACAGAGCTTCCTTGTTCGGTGCTCGGGCCTGCAAAATCCTGAATCATGTGCAGCGGGATCACACCATGTCATCCGCAGAGGCAACGGCCTCGCCAGATGTCAACTTCCAAGCCCAATTAGATGATCATAGCACAATACCACAGCATCTTCGAAGGTATGGGTACACTACCTTCCCGATACAAGATACTGCTGAAGCCGAATGCCACACCTGTGGTTCATGCACCGCGTCGGGTGCCGGCACCCCTTAAGGACCGCCTCAAGCAGCAGCTGCAAGACCTCCAGGACCAGGGCGTCATTTCTAAGGCCACTGAACCCATGGACTGGGTTAGCTCCATGGCCTGTGTCGAAAAACCGTCAGGGGAACTTCGCATTTGCATCAACCCCAAAGATTTGAACCATAACATCATGAGGGAACACTACCCTATACCTAAACGAGAAGAGCTCACCAGTGAAATGGCTCATGTCAAGCTTTTCACGAAGCTGGATGCCTCCAAGGAGTTTTGGCAAATACAGCTCGACGCGTCCAGTCGAAAGTTGTGTACAGTTAACACCCCGTTCGGTCGCTACTGTTACAACCGGATGCCCTTTGGCATCATCTCTGCCTCGGCAGTGTTCCACCGCATAATGGAGCAAATGATGGAGGGCATCGAGGGGGTGCGATATTATTATCTGGTCCACAACTGCTCAGGAGCATATCGATCGCCTCAAGCGAGTGTTCCACAGGATCCACAAGCATGGCCTCCGACTCAATGGAGCCAAATGCTCGTTCGGTCAAGCAGAAATAAAGTTCCTTGGCGACCATATTTCGCAGTTCAGTATGCAGCTAAATGCAGACAAGGTGTCGCCGATCAACGCCATGAAGACCCCGGAGGACAAGAAGGCGGTCCTCTGCTTCCTAGGGATGGTCAATTTCCTTGGGAAGTTTATCCCCAACCTTGCATCACACACCACAGCTCTCCGCAATCTTGTCAAAAAAATTACGGATTTCCAGTGCCTCCCTGCTCAGTAGCAAGAGTGGCGTGAGCTCAGGGCGAAACTCACCAAGGACCCGGTGCTGGCGTTTTTTGTCTCCGCCAAGGAGACGAAGATCTCCACTGATGCGAGCCAGGCTGGCATTGGGGCAATACTCCTCCAGCGGGATGAATCCTCCTCTTGGGCCCCAGTCGCATATGCCTCTAGAGCCATGACACCAACTGAGCAACGATATGCTCAGATTGAAAAAGAATGCCTGGGCCTCCTCACAGGGATTGACAAATTCCATGATTACGAGTATGGACTCCCCAAATTCGCAGTTGAGACAGACCACAGGCCATTGGTTCACATCATCCAAAAAGACCTCAATGATATGACGCCATGGCTACAACGTATCCTCATCAAACTCCGCCGCTACGATTTTGACCTGGTCTTCACCCCGGGCAAAGAGCTCATTGTGGCCGACGCACTCTCTAGATCCATCACCACGCCGTGTGAGCAGTCGGACTTTGTCTGTCAGATCGACACTCAGGTGAAGTTTTGTGCATCCAACTTTCCGGCCACTGATGAAAGGGTCGTGCAAATTCGTCAGGAGACGGCCAGGGATCCTTTATTCCAGTGGGTAATGCGACATCTCACGGATGGTTGGTAAAAATGGCCCCAGTTTTATAATGTAAAGGACGATCTAGCGGTAGTGGACGGCATATTAATGAAGCTGGACAGGATAGTAATCCCACAGAGCTTGCGAGAGCTGGTCCTCAGCCAAATCCACGAGGGTCACCTGGGGGTCGAAAAGTGTCGCCATCGAGCCCGAGAGGCAGTATATTGGCCAGGCATCAATTAAGATATCGCCAACACGGTCCTCAATTGCCCAACGTGTCAAAGGTTCCAGCCAGCTCAGCCCAAACAGACTCTACATCTCAGGAACTGGTGTCCTCCCCATGGTCCAAAGTTGGTATTGACCTCTTTCATGCAAAGGGCTGAGACTATGTCCTCCTCGTGGACTACTTTTCCAACTACCCCGAGGTGGTCAGACTGACTGACCTCACATCAGCAACACTTTTGCTCGTCATGGCTTTCCACTTACAGTTATGACTGATAATGGCCCTTGTTTCTTCAGCCAGGAGTGGACAGGAATTTGCCCGGCTGTACAATTTTATGCACGTCACTTCAAGCCCCCACTACCCACAGTCAAATGGGAAGGCTGAAAAGGGGGTCCACATTGTTAAAAGACTTGTGTAAAGCTGCTGACCTGGGTTTGGATTTTAACCTGGCACTGTTAGCCTACAGGGCGACTCCTTTGTCCGCTGGCCTGGCCCCAGCACAGCTGCTAATGAACCGCACACTACGGACAATCCGTATCCACGTCCCGGACCTTGACAATTTCTCGGTCCTCCAGAGGATTCAACAACTCGGGCTCAATTCAAGTCCACGTACGACGCCCACGCCACAGATCTCCCTGCTCTGGCTCCTGCTGATCGAGTTTGTGTTCAGCTACCTGACGGTGGCTGGTCTGCCACGGCTGTCATCGAATCAGCGAATCATAGAATTTACAGTGCAGAAGGAGGCCATTCGGCCCATCGAGTCTGCACCAGCTCTTGGAAAGAGCACCCTACCCAAGGTCAACACCTCCACCCATCCCCATAACCCTGTAACCCCACCCAACACTGAGGGCAATTTTGGACACTAAGGGCAATTTATCATGGCCGATCCACCTAACCTGCACATCTTTGGACTGTGAGAGGAAACCGGAGCACCCGGAGGAAACCCACGCAGACACGGGGAGGATGTGCAGACTCCACACAGACGGTGACCCAAGCCGGAATCGAACCTGGGACCCTGGAGCTGTGAAGCAATTGTGCTATCCACAATGCTACCGTGCTGCACTACCGGGCTGCGGTGGTTAAGCAAGTGGCCCCGAGATCGTTCGTCGTTCGCATGCATGATGGCTCCTTTCTTCGGCGTGATAGGCAGGCACTGCGGCTACTTCCACGTCCGCCACCTGAACGTGATGTCCCGCCTTGCATGCTGGTTCCTCAGGACGCGTCCTTCCACGAGGCCACCGATCTGCCAGTTCTTTTACCAACCTCTACATTGGAGGCAGTTCCGCCCGTTCAAGTGCAGGCGGCCCCTGACCCACCCTTGAGACGGTCAACCAGAATTTGTCGCCCGCCACAGAGACTGAATTTATAGACTGAATGTTGCATTACCTTGTGATCCGTTTACACATCTGTACATATTGTTTCTTCCTAATTTGTTGTATGCCCTCTATCTGCACTCGACACCTTCCCATGTAAATACGTTAACACACTTTGTATGTAGTCAGGCTCCTGTACACACACACACTCACTATTTATTGACCTACACACAATTTTTAAAAATAAGTTTAAAAAAAAAGTGGCGGAGATGTCATAATATACACGCAGATATACGATGGTGCACAGACAGGCAGTGATTGACACACAGGATGACCAGTGGACACACAGAACACAGCAGCCAATCACCAGACAGAACACGACCACTATAAAGCCAGAGGGCTTTCCCGCTCTCTTGGGATCCAGCCTCTGAGACAGTCAGAGCCCGTGAGCAGCAACTAGAACATACACCATGTGGTAGTAAGGTAGTCTGGTCAGGTTAGCCTCAGGTCTCCAGTCAAGTCAGCATAGTGTCAACCCACAGTTAACGTATGTATGATAGTTAAGAGTTCAATAAAATCGAGTTGCCTTTCTTCAAGTGTTGGAAGCCTGTCTCTCTCACTGCTGCAGTAAACGCAGTCCTTGCAGACCCAACATACCCAACACATCACTACCCATTAATAATTCAGCTGGTGAGGGTCCTATAGTTGTTTGTAGTGTGATACGATATTGAAGTAAGAACCTCGAGAGCTTGGTACCCTAAAATATCACCTGCCATACTCTTCAATCCTTCCTTCAATGACTGAACAGCTCACCATTTGAAGCTGGATGAAATGGCTTAATCCATTCTTTACATAAACTCTTGGAACAATACGCTCGTAAATGTAAACAAATTATCAGAAATGAGAGAATTTGGTAACCCGTGAGTTGCAAAGACTTGGCGTAACTTTTCTATGGTACTGGGAGCTGTAATGTTGCTCATGATGTATACTTCCAACCACTTAGAATGTGCATCTACGATGACTAAAAGCAATTTATCATGGCCAATCCACCTAACCTGCACATCTTTGGACTGTGGGAGGAAACCGGAGCACCCGGAGGAAACCCACGCAGACACGGGGAGGATGTGCAGACTCCACACAGACGGTGACCCAAGCCGGAATCGAACCTGGGACCCTGGAGCTGTGAAGCAATTGTGCTATCCACAATACTACCGTGCTGCACTACCGGGCTGCGGTGGTTAAGCAAGTGGCCCCGAGATCGTTCGTCGTTCGCATGCATGATGGCTCCTTTCTTCGGCGTGATAGGCGGGCACTGCGGCTACTTCCACGTCCGCCACCTGAACGTGATGTCCCGCCTTGCATGCTGGTTCCTCAGGACGCGTCCTTCCACGAGGCCACCGATCTGCCAGTTCTTTTACCAACCTCTACATTGGAGGCAGTTCCGCCCGTTCAAGTGCAGGCGGCCCCTGACCCACCCTTGAGACGGTCAACCAGAATTTGTCGCCCACCACAGAGACTGAATTTATAGACTGAATGTTGCATTACCTTGTGATCCGTTTACACATCTGTACATATTGTTTCTTCCTAATTTGTTGTATGCCCTCTATCTGCACTAGACACCTTCCCATGTAAATACGTTAACACACTTTGTATGTAGTCAGGCTCCTGTACACACACACACTCACTATTTATTGACCTACACACAATTTTTAAAAATAAGTTTAAAAAAAAAGTGGCGGAGATGTCATAATATACACGCAGATATACGATGGTGCACAGACAGGCAGTGATTGACACACAGGATGACCAGTGGACACACAGAACACAGCAGCCAATCACCAGACAGAACACGACCACTATAAAGCCAGAGGGCTTTCCCGCTCTCTTGGGATCCAGCCTCTGAGACAGTCAGAGCCCGTGAGCAGCAACTAGAACATACACCATGTGGTAGTAAGGTAGTCTGGTCAGGTTAGCCTCAGGTCTCCAGTCAAGTCAGCATAGTGTCAACCCACAGTTAACGTATGTATGATAGTTAAGAGTTCAATAAAATCGAGTTGCCTTTCTTCAAGTGTTGGAAGCCTGTCTCTCTCACTGCTGCAGTAAACGCAGTCCTTGCAGACCCAACATACCCAACACATCACTACCCATTAATAATTCAGCTGGTGAGGGTCCTATAGTTGTTTGTAGTGTGATACGATATTGAAGTAAGAACCTCGAGAGCTTGGTACCCTAAAATATCACCTGCCATACTCTTCAATCCTTCCTTCAATGACTGAACAGCTCACCATTTGAAGCTGGATGAAATGGCTTAATCCATTCTTTACATAAACTCTTGGAACAATACGCTCGTAAATGTAAACAAATTATCAGAAATGAGAGAATTTGGTAACCCGTGAGTTGCAAAGACTTGGCGTAACTTTTCTATGGTACTGGGAGCTGTAATGTTGCTCATGATGTATACTTCCAACCACTTAGAATGTGCATCTACGATGACTAAAAGCATGTAACCCATGAAAAAAACCTGCAATATCCACATGAAGTCTCGACCAAGGACAATCAGGCCACTCCCAAGAATGTGATGGTGCCAGCAGGCATCATCTTCTGCTTCGATTGATATGCACAACAGTATTTAATTTTGTTCTCCCAATCCTCGAACATATTAGGCCACCAAACATACGACCTTGCTAGAGTCTTCATTCGAGGGACACCTGGATGAGCCTCATGTATTTCATCCGTTACTTGCGAATGACCAGGGGGTGAAACAACCACTCTCGTCAGCCACATTATGCAACCTTCCTGCACACTTGGGTGGGATTCTCCCCTACCCGGCAGGTCGGGGGGGGGGGGGGGGTCCCAGCGCCGAAGTGTGGCGTTAACCACTCCGGCGTCGGAATCCTCCGCACCTTCAGGGGCGAGGCCTCGCCGGAGTGGTTTGCGCCGCGCAGACCCGCAGGGAAGGGGCTTGGCACCATGCCAACCGGCGCTGAAGGGCCTCCGCCGGCCGGCGCGATTTGGCGCATGCCGGGAGCGCCAGCGTGTGCTGGACTCATACCAGCACATGAACAGGGGGGGTTCACCTCCACGTCGGTCATCGCGGAGGACCACAGCGGCCAACGCGGAACAATAGAGTGCCCCCACGGCACAGGCCCCCCCCGATCGCGCCAGCCGGGGCCGAAGGGACTCCGCCGGCTGGCGCGGGTCCGCGCATGCACGGGAGCGTCAGCGGCTGCTAACATCAACCCCGCAGGCGGGGGGGTTCACCTACGCGCCGGCCATCGCGGAGGCTTACACGGCTGGCACGTAGGAATAGAGTGCCCCCACGGCACAGGCCCGCCCACTGATCGGTGGGCCCCGATCGTGGGCCAGGCCACCGTGAGGGCACCCCCCGGGGCAAGATCCCCCCGCGCCCCCCTGTGGACCCCGGAGGCCGCTCGCGCAGCCAGGTCTCGCCGGCAAATACCAGGCGTAACATACGCCAGCGGGACTGGCCGAAAATGGGCGGCCACTCAGCCCATCGCGGGCAAGAGAATCACCGGGGGGAGGCCGCCAACCGGCGTGCCGCGATTCCCGCCCCTGCCAAATACCCGGAGCCAGGAATTCGGCAGCCGGCGGTGGCGTGATTCACGCCGCACCCCAGCGATTCTCCGACCCGGAGAATCCCGCCCCTTAACTCGTCTTTGCGCGTCATATAAGGGCCGTGATTCTCCGGGAATCGGCAGGGCGGGAAGAAACGGCGCAGTGGAGTGGCGGGAACCACTCCGACGTCGGGTTGTCCCAAAGGTGTGGAATCCTCCGCACATTCAGGGGCTAGGCCGGCGCTGGAGTGGTTTCCGCCCCGCTGGCCGGCATGGAAGGCTTTTGGTGCCGCGCCAGCCGGGGCCGAAGGGACTCCGCCGGCCGGCGCGGATCCGCGCTTGAGCGGGAGCATCAGCGGCTGCTGATGTCATCCCCACGCATGCGCAGGGGGTGTTCACCTACGCATCAGCCATCGCGGAGGCTTACACAGCCAGCGCGTAGGAATAGAGTGCCCCCACAGCACAGGTCTGCCCGCAGATCGGTGGGCTCCGATCGCGGGCCAGGCCACCGTGGGGGCACACCCCGGCGCCAGATTGCCCCGTGCCCCCCCAAGGACCCCGGAGCCCAACCGCGTCGCTAGGTCCCGCCAGTAAGGGACCAACTCCAATATACGCCGGCGGGACCTGCATAGAATGGGCGAGACTTCGGCCCTTCACGGGCCGGAGAATCGCCAGGGGGAGCCCGCCAACCGACGCACCGCGATTCCCGCCCCAGCCAAATCTCACGCCGGAGAATTCAGCAGCCGGCGGGGGCGGGAGTCACGCCGCCCCCCGGCGATTCTCCGACCCGGCGGGGAGTCGGAGAATCCCACCCCGTTTCAACCCACCATCCTCTATGATAGATGGCCATCCTTGCATCAGAAATCTTTTAACTTGCGACAGAATAAGGGACGGAATTCTCCGACCCCCCGCCGGTTGCCGAATTCTCCGGCACCGGATAATCGGTGGGAGCGGGAATCGCGCCGCGCCGACTGGCGGGCCCCCCCCCGGCGATTCTCCGGCCCGCGATGGGCCGAAGTCCCGCCGCTGTCAACCGACGCCAGACGGTGTTGATTGAATCACCTTTGGGACGGCGGGACACGGCGGGGCGATCTGGCCCCGGGGGGTGCCCCCACGGTGGCCTGGCCCGCGATCGGGGCCCACCGATCCGTGGGCGGGCCTGTGCCGTGGGGGCACTCTTTTCCTTCCGCCTTCGCCATGGTCTCTACCATGGCGGAGGCGGAAGAGACCCCCTCCACTGCGCATGCGCGGGGATGCCGTGAGCGGCCGCTGACGCTCCCGCGCATGCACCGCCCAGCAAAGTCAGTTTCGCGCCAGCTGGCGGGGCAGGAATCAGTCCAGCGCGGGCCTAGCCCCTCAAGGTTAGGGCTCGGCCCCTCAAGATGCGGAGACTTCCACACCTTTGGGGCGGCGCGATGCCGGACTGATTCGCACCGTTTTGGGCGCCGGTTGGCGGACACCGCGCCGATATCGGAGAATCCCGCCCATGGTCTCTAGCTGTCTACTGCTTCATTTGTTTAGCATTCATAAGAACATAAGAACAAGGAGCAGGAGTAGGCCATCTGGCCCCTCAAGCCTGCTCCACCATTCAATGAGATCATGGCTGATCTTTTGTGGACTCAGCTCCACTTTCCGGCCCGAACACCATAACGCTTAATCCCTTTATTCTTCAAAAAACTATCTATCTTTATCTTAAAAACATTTAATGAAGGAGCCTCAACTGCTTCACTGGGCAAGGAATTCCATAGATTCACAACCCTTTGGGTAAAGAAGTTCCTCCTAAACTCAGTCCTAAATCTACTTCCCCTTATTTTGAGGCTATGCCCCCTAGTTCTGCTTTCACCTGCCAGTGGAAACAACCTGCCCGCATCTATCCTATCTATTCCCTTCATAATCTTATATGTTTCTATAAGATCCCCCCTCATCCTTCTAAATTCCAACGAGTACAGTCCCAGTCTACTCAACCTCTCCTCGTAATCCAACCCCTTCAGCTCTGGGATTAACCTACTGAATCTCCTCTGCACACCCTCCAGTGCCAGTACGTCCTTTCTCAAGTAAGGAGACCAAAACTGAACACAATACTCCAGGTGTGGCTTCACTAACACCTTATACAATTGCAGCATAACCTCCCTAGTCTTAAACTCCATCCCTCTAGCAATGAAGGACAAAATTCCATTTGCCTTCTTAATCACCTGTTGCACCTGAAAACCAACTTTCTGCGACTCATGCACTAGCACACCCAGGTCTCTCTGCACAGCAGCATGTTTTAATATTTTATCATTTAAATAATAATCCCTTTTGCTGTTATTCCTACCAAAATGGATAACCTCACATTTGTCAACATTGTATTCCATCTGCCAGACCCTAGCCCATTCACTTAGCCAATCCAAATCCCTCTGCAGACTTCCAGTATCCTCTGCACTTTTTGCTTTACCACTTATCTTAGTGTCGTCTGCAAATTTGGACACATTGCCCTTGGTCCCCAACTCCAAATCATCTATGTAAATTGTGAACAGTTGTGGGCCCAACACTGATCCCTGAGGGACACCACTAGCTACTGATTGCCAACCAGAGAAACACCCATTAATCCCCACTCTTTGCTTTCTATTAATTAACCAATCCTGTATCCATGCTACTACTTTCCCCTTAATGCCATGCATCTTTATCTTATGCAACAACCTTTTTTGTGGCACCTTGTCAAAAGCTTTCTGGAAATCCAGATATACCACATCCATTGGCTCCCCGTTATCTACCGCACTGTTAATGTCCTCAAAAAATTCCACTAAATTAGTTAGGCACGACCTGCCCTTTATGAACCCATGCTGTGTCTGTCCAAAGGGACAATTTCCATCCAGATGCCTCGCTATTTCTTCCTTGATGATAGATTCCAGCATCTTCCCTACTACCGAAGTTAAGCTCACTGGCCTATAATTACCCACTTTCTGCCTACCTCCTTTTTTAAACAGTGGTGTCACGTTTGCTAATTTCCAATCCGCCGGGACCACCCCAGAGTCTAGTGAATTTTGGTAAATTATCACTAGTGCATTTGCTATTTCCCTAGCCATTTCTTTTAGCACTCTGGGATGCATTCCATCAGGGCCAGGAGACTTGTCTACCTTTAGCCCCATTAGCTTGCCCATCACTACCTCCTTGGTGATATCAATCCTCTCAAGGTCCTCACCTGTCATAGCCTCATTTCCATCAGTCACTGGCATGTTATTTGTGTCTTCCACTGTGAAGACCGACCCAAAAAACCTGTGCAGTTCCTCAGCCATTTCCTCATCTCCCATTGTTAAATCTCCCTTCTCATCCTCTAAAGGACCAATATTTACCTTAGCCACTCTTTTTTGTTTTATGTATTTGTAGAAACTTTTACTATCTGTTTTTATATTCTGAGCAAGTTTACTCTCATAATCTATCTTACTCTTCTTTATAGCTTTTTTAGTAGCTTTCTGTTGCCCCCTAAAGATTTTCCAGTCCTCTAGTCTCCCACTGATCTTTGCTAGAGATTCACTAGAGATTGCGAAAGCCTGTATTGAAAGTAAATTTTCACAATTGGACACAATACCTAGGTTGGCAACTCCAGTAAAGGGAGACAACTTAACACAATTGTGCTAGCATTGTCCTTCCCTGCCCTGTAAATGATGCTGTACTGATAAGCTGACAATGTTCTTCCCTGCCCTGTACACAATGCTGTAATGATATGCGGACAGTCTCCTCCCCTGCCTTGTAATCAATGCTATATTGACACACTGACAATGTCCTTCCCTGCCTTGTAATCAATGCTATATTGACACGCTGACAATGTCCTTCCCTGCCTTGTAATTGATGCTATATTGACATGCTGACAATGTCCTTCCCTGCCTTGTAATCGATGCTATATTGACACGCTGACAATGTCCTTCCCTGCCCTGTACACAATGCTGTACTGATACGCTGGCAATGTCCTTCCCTGCCCTGTAATCAATGCGATATTGACATGCAGACAATGTCCTTCCCTGTCCTGTATCAATGCGATATTGACATGCAGACAATGTCCTTCCCTGTCCTGTGTCAATGCTGACAATATCCTTGCCTCCCCTGTACACGACGCTGTACTAAAATGCTGACAGGGAATATGCTGATGGGGTGGCATGCTAGCACAGTGGTTAGCACTGTGGCTCCACAGCACCAGGGTCCCAGGTTCGATTTCTGGTTTGGGTCACTGTCTGTTCGGTGTCTGGACGTTCTCCCTGTATCTGTGTGGCTTTCTTCCGGGTGCTCTGTTTTCCTCCCACAAGTGCTGAAAGACTTGCTGTTCGGTGAATTGGACATTCTGAACTCTCCCTCAGTGTACCCGAATAGGCGCCGAAGTATGGCGACTAGGGGATTTTCACATCAACTTCATTGCAGTGTTAATGTAAGACTACTTGTGACAATAATAAAGATTATAAGATACAATGTCCTTCCCTGCTCTGTACACAATGCTGTTCTGATATGCTGGCAATCTCTTTCCCTGCCCTGTACATAATGCTGTACTGATACGCTGGCAATGTCTTTCCCTGCCCTGTAATCAATGCTATATTGACACGCTGACAATGTCCTTCCCTGCCTGTACACAATGCTGGACTGATACGCTAACAATGTCCTTCCTTGTCCTGTACACGATGCTATATTGACACGCTGACAATGTCCTTCCCTGCCTTGTACACAATGCTACATTGACACGCTGACAATGTCCTTCCCTGCCCTGTACACAATGCTGTATTGATACGCTGACAATGTCTTTCCCTGCCCTCTACCCAATACTGTACTGATACGCTGACAATGTCCTTCCCTGCCCTATACCCAATACTATACTGATATGCTGACAATGTCCTTCCTTGCCCTATACCCAATACTGTACTGATACGCTGACAATGTCCTTCCCTGCCCTATACCCAATACTGTACAGATACGCTGACAATGTCCTTCCCTGCCCTGTACCCAATACTGTACTGATACGCTGACAATGTCCTTCACTGCCCTGTACCCAATACTGTACTGATACGCTGACAATGTCCTTCCCTGCCCTATACCCAATACTGGACTGATACGCTGACAATGTCCTTCCCTGCTCTGTACCCAATACTGTACTGATACGCTGACAATGTCCTTCCCTGCCCTGTACCCAATACTGTACTAATACGCTGACAATGTCCTTCACTGCCCTGTACCCAATACTGTACTGATACGCTGACAATGTCCTTCCCTGCCCTATACCCAATACTGTACTGATACGCTGACAATGTCCTTCCCTGCCCTGTACCCAATACTGTACTGATACGCTGACAATGTCCTTCACTGCCCTGTACCCAATACTGTATTGATACGCTGACAATGTCCTTCCCTGCCCTATACCCAGTACTGGACTGATACGCTGACAATGTCCTTCCCTGCCCTGTACCCAATACTGTACTGAATCGCTGATAATGTCCTTCCCTGCCCTGTACCCAATACTGCACTGATACGCTGACAATGTCCTTCACTGCCCTGTACCCAATACTGTACTGATACGCTGACAATGTCCTTCCCTGCCCTGTACCCAATACTGTACTGATACGCTGATAATGTCCTGCCCTGTATATGATGCTGTACTGATACGCTGACCATGTCCTTCCCTGCCCTATACCCAATACTGTACTGATACGCTGACAATGTCCTTCCCTGCCCTATACCCAATACTGTACTGATACGCTGACAATGTCTTTCCCTGCCCTGTACATGATGCTGGACTGATACGCTGACAATGTCCTTCCCTGCCCTGTACCCAATACTGTACTGATACGCTGACAATGTCCTTCCCTGCCCTGTACACGATACTGTACTAATACGCTGACAATGCTCTTCCTTGCCCTATATTCAGTGTTGTTCTGATACGCTGACAATGTCCTTCCCTGCCCTGTACTCAATGCTGCACTGATACGCTGGCAATGTAAGTGCCCAGCGCTGTGTCCACCTCGATGGGAGAAATTCATTTTGATTCGCTGAAAAGGCTCATCAACAGCATGTGGTCAGTACATATGGTGAACAAACAACCATAGAGGTACTGATGGATTATTATTACCACAAAAATGGCAGCTAGACCTTCTTTGTCCTCCTGTGAATACCCTTTCAGTCTCTGCCGATGTTCTAGATGCAAAACCAATGGGCTTTTCAGACCTGTCCTCCACTAGAATTATGGAATCCCTACAGTGCAGAAGGCGGTCTTTCAGCCCATCTGTACTGAACCTCGGAAAGACCACCCTTCCAAACCCACTCCTTATCCCCGTAATCCCACCTAACATACACATCTTTGGACACTAAGGGGCAATTTAGCACGGCCAATCTGCCTAACCTGTACATCAGTTCCTCCCTATCAACTCCATCTAGACTCCTCATGGTTTTAAAGATCTCTAACACACCTCCCCTCAATTTTTTCTTTAGTAGAACAATACCGGCTTCTCCAATCTGTTCATGTAACCAATTGACCAAGGCAGGAAGATTCCAATCAGGGTTGGGTACAAAAGAGGTGAAATGGGGGGAGTTAGGGAGCCATTTTCAGGAGAGGGCGAGGAGGGGTGGGGGAGAGAACTGGTTAGAGATTGCCCAAGAGGGAAAGGGGGAACTTGTGCCATTGGAAGTGGAAAAGACATTGGTGAAATTCCAATTTAATGTTTAAAAAAAACATTTTGGTAGATCAAATCAGGGTAGGACCAACTCAGTTAATGGTAGGGAGTTGGGGAGAGTTACAGAACAAACTGATCTAGGGGTACAGGTTCATAGCTCCTTGAAGGTGGAGTCGCAGGTTGGCAGGGTGGTGAAGAAGGCATTCAGCATGCTAGGTTTTATTGGTCAGAATATTGAAGACAGGAGTTGGGACATCTTGTTGAAGTTGTACAAGACATTGGTAAGACCACACATGGAATACTGTGTTCAGTTCTGGTCACTCTATTATAGGAAGGATATTGTTAAATTAGAAAGAGTGCAGAAGAGATTTACGAGGATGCTACCAGGACTGATGGTCTGAGTTATAAGGAGAGGCTGGATAGGCTGAGACTTTTTTCCCTGGAGAGTAGGAGGCTTAGGGGTGATCTTATAGAGGTCTATAAAATAATGAGGAGCATAGATAAGGTAGATAGTCAACACCTTTTCCCAAAAGTAGAGGAGTCTAGAACTAGAGGGCATAGGTGTAAGGTGAGAGGGGAGATATACAAAAGAGACCAGAGGGGAAATCTTTTCATACAGAGGGCGGTGAGCATCTGGAACGAGCTGCCAGAGGCAGTGGTAGAAGCGGGTATAATTTATTCCTTTAAAAGAGACAGTTACATGGGCAGGGTGGGTATAGAGGGGTATGGGCCAAAGGCGGGCAAGTCTGACTAGCTTAGTGATAGAAACTGGGCGACATGGACAAGCTGGGCCAGAGGCCTGTTTCCATGCTGTAAACATCTGTGACTCTATGACTCTATTAGACCTTGCACCTTATATCCAAAACCATCCTCAGAAATCTTTTCTATGTCCTCTCTAAAGCCTTCACATTCTGCTTAAAGTTCAGTGCTATGAACAACTATCGAGTCAACTCTCTGCTAAGCACCACGAAAAACGTATATGCCCATATTACCCACGTCAGACTGCACAACTTGGCTGAATGCATCTATCTATTACATGAGAAAGTGCCACACTGTAGGGCAAGACATCGCACAACTGGATAAGTTCCCTGCCTGGATCTGAATGGACGAGCAGATTAGTCAATTGCATCAGCACTTTCGTAACTCTGAATGCCTTCTTCTGTGTAGACTCTCACTTCCATTTGGATTCTTTGTGGAGAAATGGGTACAGTGGAGCCAACGCTGTTGACAGGTCTGGCAAAAACTTTCCATTATATTTTATCAAACCTACAAATGACCTGAGCCTAACCACATTCCCGGGCTCCAGAGCTTCCCTAATGGCTCACACTGTCCCTTCCACAGGAGATAAATCTTGTGCAGTGATCCTGTGGCCCAGAAACTCCATGCTCGGTGCCTTAAAAATGCACTTGCTCCACTTCAGAGGCAATCACGGCTCTGAAAACCTTTTTAAAACTCGATCCAGGTTGCTGAGATGCTCCTTCTCAGTATTATCCACAACTAAATGTCATCTAAGTGGACACAACATGAGGAATGCTTTGTAGCAGGTTGTCCATCATCCTTTGGAAGATCTCTGGACTAGAGGGTGCACCAAAAACTTGATTGTACTTGAACAACCCTTTATGCCTGTTGATGGGCACGTACTGCTTCAAGTTATCCTCTAGCAAGAGTTGTTGATAGGCCTGGCTCATGTCTAGTTTTCAAAATGTTTTGCCCCCTGCAAGAGCTGCCAACACATCTGCCCAAGGTAATGAACAAGCCTCTACCTTGGAAACATGGTTAATAGTGAACTTGTATTCAACACATATATGCACCGTATTATCATTTTTAAGGACAGGAACAATTGGAGCTGCCCAATGAGAGAACTAGATAGTAGGCTTCATGATTCCATCTCCTCCTCCACCTTCCTACTCATGGAGCTGGATTCTTCTTCCCCCAATGCCAAAATCACTTTCGGCGGCATTGCAGGGAATCGGTTTTGACACCGAAATCGGGAGCGGTGCTGGTTTTCGGATTCTCCGCCCCCAGAAAAGTGGCGTACTCTAGGAGTACGCCGCGCCAAGTATCCAAAGCCTCAGGCCATTGCCCAACAGCGTGGGTTACTGTGTTCACATTGTTCGGGAACCTCACATGGCGGCTGTGGACTCAGTCCAGTGCTACCATAGTCGGGGGAGGGCCTATCCGTGGGCAGTGGGAGCTCCATTCGAGGCTGAGCACACTGCGGGTGGATGATCTGGGGCATGCGAGCGGCCGAAGGGAGGCACTATGATTATTCCATTGGATGGGGATGTGAGCGGAGCCATCCCCTGAGGCCCCCCTGCCACCTGGTGCTGTCAGTCTTGGAGGCCTGCTCTGGTCTCGACCAGAATCTGCATGCTCGCTGCCACAAGCACAGGGAGTGGACCGTCTCCATCTGGAACTGCATCACATCACGCTGCGACTGTGCCACATCAGCCAGTGAATGGGCCACCTCCCTCTGGGACTGGGCCACCCCGACCAGTGTCTGCGCAACGCCAGCCAGCGCCAGGGAAATGCCACCGACATTCCCAGCCATAGCCTGCTGTGACTGGGCTATGCTGAGGAGCGCCTCTGCAACGTCCAGGTGGCTCTGGCACATGGCTGCCTATGAGAGGGCAGCCCTGTCCTGGGCCTCGGCCACCGCCTGCACAGAATGCCCCAGGCCTTGGACACACTGATCCATAGCCGAAACTGTCACCCCCAATGTCTCCACTACGGATGCAACTCATGCGGTGTCGGCCTGGGTGGCATGCATAACCTGTCCCACACCCTGCTCCAGCACGCAGATGGACTCCTTCACCTGCGCTTGCTGGTGCTGGATGCCCGCTATCATCCCCACTTTTGGTAAAGAATTCCCAGATTTGGTATAGTTTACCGTTTGTCCTGAAGTGGTCAGGCTTCTTAACAACCTCCATCTTCCAATTCGTCTTCGATGTGGATTTTCAGAGTTTTGTAGCTTGTTGAGTGTTTTTTCAGTCTTCTCCTGCAAATCTTTATTAATCTAACTGTTGCTTACTTACAGAAATAAACACCTGGTACCATGTGGTGTTCTTTGTGTTGCTTAATTCAGGATGGTTGGCAGTGTCAGTCATGGTGAGAGAGTGAGTTCGGAATGGTTCGGAAGGAGATTGTGAGCACAGATGCTGCCAAACATGCTGAGTTCATCCAGCATTTTCCATTGTTAGATCAGATTTCCTGCATCCACGGTATTTTACTTTTATTTGATTCCGATTAATGTTTTGTCACAAGTCATGAATGAAGTGAGTTATATATAACAATATAGCAAGCATATTGTTGTTATCTCCAGTTATACGGCTTTCTTGATGGAAAACAGAAATAATTCTCCAAAATTTATTTAGATTTCAGCCCACGGAGAAGGGAGAGCGTGGGATGGGGATTTACAGCTTTGGGGCCAAGAGAGGAAAAAATGTTCCACAGAAACAAGAATTGTCTGTTCGGAATTTCTAACCAGAACTGACAGTGATAACTTTTGTAATCTTCCTTTACACAATATTATGCTCATGTATTTGCTTTATTTGGCCCCTTGATCCATACTGTAACCAATCACTTTATATCTATGTGCCATTTGTCAATATACCCTGTTAATTATTCTTTTTTGTCTTCTACATACATACTGTGTACGTTCCCTTTGCCGCAGAAAAATACTTTTCCCTGTACTTTGGTACGTTTGACAATAAATTAAAAAAAAAAAATAGGGCAGCACAGTGGCGCAGTGGTTAGCAGTCTCACGGCGCTGAGGTCCCAGTTTCAATTCTGGCTCTGGGTCACTATCCGTGTGGAGTTTGCACATTCTCCCTGGGTTTCACCCCCACAACACAAAGATGTGCAGGGTAGGTGGATTAGACACGCTAAATTGCCCCTTAATTGAAAAAAAGTAATTGGGTAACTCTAAATTTCTAAAAGAAAATTCAGGATGGTTGGTGAAGTGTTCACAAAGACCACAAACATAGCGTGAACTTAAACAAATATATAAATTTATTAACACTACTAATTTGGATTTGACATGTACTTCTAACTAATACACAGTTGATTATTAACATATAAACTACACTCATTTACAACTAATCTTAATACTGGTATAAACTATGATCTGCTCTGCCTCACACTAATAATACTTCTGGCTGTCTCTAACTAACTCTTGGACTACATTTACCCACAAGGTTTAGCATCAATGCCTTATATACTTGTATCTGGAGCTCCCTCTAGAGGCTACTCTAGACGTTTCATTAACCCTTGCAGTTCTTGCAGGTATGATAATACCACAGCAACGTCTTGAAATTCTCACCCTTGTTTCCAACTATCTCCATGACCTCACTCCTCCTTACTCTGTAACCTCCTCCAATCCCACAATTCTCTGGAATATCTGCACTGCTAAAATTCTGGCCTCTTGCCACAATGGTTAACACAGTTGCTTCACAGCGCCAGGGTCCCAGGTTCGATTCCCGGCTCAGGTCACTCTGTGCGTAGTCAGCACATTCTCCCAGTGACTCCGTGGGTTTCCTCCGGGTGCTCCAGTTTCCTCCCACAAGTCCCGAAAGACATGCTTGTTAGGTAATTTGGACACTCTGAATTCTCCCTCAGTGTACCTGAACAGGTGCGCCGAGGGTGACGATTAGAGGATTTACACAGTAACTTCATTGCAGTGTTAATGTAAGCCTACTTGTGACATTAATAAAGATTATTACCATATATAAGTGCTCCACTATTGATGAAAATGAAAATCGCTTATTGTCACAAGTAAGCTTCAATGAAGTTATTGTGAAAAGCCCCTCGTCACCACATTCCGGCGCCTGTTCGGGGAGGCTGGTACGGGAATTGAACCATGCTGCTGGCCTGCCTTGGTCTGCTTTAAAAGCCAGAGATTTAGCCAAGAGTGCTAAACCAGCCCCATCTAATACAGTCATCGCCTTTTGTCACAAGTAGGCTTCAATGTAGTTACTGTGAAAAGTCCCTAGTCGCCACATTCCGGCGCCTGTTCGGGGAGGCCAGTACGGGAATTGAACCCATGCTGCTGGCCTTGTTCTGAATTACAAGCCAGCTGTTTAGCCCACTATGCTAAACCAGCCCCATAATGAATGAAAATCACTTATTGTCACAAGTTGGCTTCAAATGAAGTTACTGTGAAAAGCCCCTAGTCGCCACATTCCGGCGCCTGTTCGGGGAGGCTGGTACGGGAATTGAACCGTGCTGCTGGCCTGCCTTGGTCTACTTTCAAAGCTAGCGATTTAGCCCTGTGCTAAACCAGCCACGTCTTCAGTTGCTCGGCCCGAAGCAGCGGAATTCTCTCTCGACATTTCCCTCTCCAGCTCACTTCCTGGAATGGAGAAACTGTGAAAACTGGAAACAGGAATACTGGTCCGAACTGTTTTTTTTTCTCTAGCTCCTTTGAGACACTCATTAAAATGTATCTCTTTCACCAAGCTTCTCGTTATCTGGTCTAATATTTCCTATGTGGCTCGGTCAGACTTTGTTTTATAACGCTCCTGTGCGGCACCATGGGTCATGCCATATAAATACAAATTGTTGTTGTTAAGGTGGCCATTGTGACAAAAGAAGGACCGGAATTTTCCAGCCGTTCAAGCTGGCGGGATCTTCCAATGTTGGCGCAGGCCTACCCCTACCATGGGTTTTCCGGTGGCGAGGGGTGCACTCAACGGGAAATCTCGTTGACAACGGCAGGGCCAGAAGATCCCTCCGCCGTCCAATAGGGGGGGCTGCCTTCACTGCAGCGAAACCGGCTGATTGCGTGGATAAACCCGCCCAAGGAGTCGACACTTGCATCAACGGATGACCTGGTGTCCTTGCTGAATATCAGCTTTATCACTTAACAGTTAAACAATTTGGCCAGAAATCGACAGAGGAGGAAAAGAAAGTGAAATAATCATTTGGAAGGAGACATTATCCAAGAGTACATGAACCTTCTGGAGTTGGAAGGAACACAATTCTCTCGTAAACAACAGCCAAGTATGAAAACAGCAGGATTAAATTAAACGTTTCTCCGTGACTTTGACATTGAATGGAACATATTTTATCGTCAATGTCAGAACTTGATTTTACAAATAACATACTGGGCTGGAAAAGAAAAGAAGGAAGAGACCTGCAACAAGTAACAGAAATGTAATACCCCAAAACAGATTGCACAGGCAACTATAGTCTAAATATTTCACAGACATGTTACATACAACACGACATATCGATAAATGCAGCATACAGAAACATATGACAAATGGACAAATGTAGCATACATGTATGGATTGACATATTACAAAGTGGAACCCTATTCCATGTGTTGGTAAATAATGAATATATTGATACATGTTATAAGGACAGTGGGCACAAGTAAGGTGCTCTTTTGGAGGGCCGGTTCAGACTCGGTGGGCCAAATGGCCTCCTCTTGCACTGTAGGGATTCCACAGATTCTATGAATTTTCCTCACAATTAGTCAATAGCAAGAGAAGAAAGAAACCATAGATCCAATTAAAGGATCATCAGCCCGAAATGGAGAATTCTAATTACATGCAAACCACTGCACTCCACAAGCTATTGATTGCTTAGTACAGACTCGACCTGAGTTACAGAGTTGATGCTCCCACCTGACTGAACTCAGGTGAGAGAATTTTTAAAAGGAAGTTTTTAGGCTTGCCATCTCATTTCCACCGTAACCATTTTAATTGCTCTCTGTTGAGTAGCAGAGGCACCCGTTGGATTTAGGTCATTGCCCCATGATCTTCTGCAGCCTCAGGTCCGATGAGGTATAGCATGTTTGCATTGGAATCTGGGCAGATGATGCTGTTGCATTCTCCCAGTGAAGACAGGTTGGCAGTCAGTGACGGAAGGATGAAGTGAAAACCTTTACTTTGTGGGTTCAGGGAGATAAAGAGTTTACCTCCCGGCCCCACAAGACATCTTCTGGATTTGTGGCCTCATCGAATCTCTACAGTGCAGAAGCCATTCAGCTCATCGAGTCTGCACCGACCCTCCGAAAGAGCACCCCACATTGGCCCACTCCCCCGCCCTATCCCCGTAACACCAACTAATCTTTCGACACTAAGGGGCAAGTTAGCATGGCTAATCCAACTAACCTGCACATTTATTGGACTGTGGGGTGAAATTAGAGCACCCAGAGTAAACCCACGCAGACAGGGAGAGAATGAGCAAACTCCACAGTCAACGAAATCCGGAATGTAACCCAAGTCCCTGGTGCTGTGCCCCCGTGAGAATCCACCTCCATGCCATCCAGTGAGCCATTGCCTTAGCTGCCTTGGGCACAAACCTTGGGCTGGATTCTCCGCCGGCGGGATGCTCTGTTTTGCCGGCAGCCCGGGGGTGTCCCGACCGCATGGAGCTGCCCCACAATGGGGAACCCCATTTACCAGCCGGCATAACGGAGCAACCTGCCGACATGCTGAAACAGAAATGTGGCGCAGCGGGACGGAGAATCCAACCCCTTATGTCCTATCTCCTAACAACCTGTTGCTTCTCGCTCTTTTCAGCCTGATAGCTGAGCTGTGTCAGGTCAGGGTTAAAATATCTTAGCTTCATATTTATCAAACCTCCCCCCCCACACCCCTCCACCTCACCCCAAGCCCACAGGAAATCCACTGGGGGTTAGAATTGACCCCACTGTTTCAGTTGCGAGTACTAAAGCCGACATACTGAAGAGAAATCCGATGTGACAGAAAGAGCCCGACTGAGAAATTCTTCATTGTCTGAACGGAGGGGGAGGGGGTCTTTGTGATGTCGGCAGGGCAGCGCTGAGGGAGCGCCTCATTGCCAGAGGTACCATCTTGTCGATGAGATGTTAAAGTGAGCCCCTATCTCAGGTGGGGATGTGAAAGCTCGCGCAGAATTATTTCAAGAGGTGCCAGGGGAGTTTGCCCTGATGTCCTGACCACTGTTTACACTTTGATTGTGTGAGCAAATGAGATCAATACAGTCATCATCCCATCACTGTTTGATCCCCTTTCTCGAGAGCTGCTGTAATCTTTCCGTTTGCTGGATTTTTTTTATTACCGGGGCACTCTGCCACATCTGGCCTGAAAACAGGAAACTGCTGTCCACAATTATATCACTGCAGCAGAACAATATAACAGTCGGCGAGAGGCTTCTCAGCTGTGACCTCAACGGAATGTAGCCCCTCTTTTTATTCTTATCTTAAAGTAGCAGGAACTCGGCGTGAAAATGTGACAAGACTTTGGTAATTCTGTCTGATTGGAGTAGTGTCTGTCAAAGCCATGTCATCCCATGCACACACACACTCAAGTTGCCAACTCTGCAGGGTTGAACTGGAGTCGCCAGAAATTCCTGATTATCTTCCAGGAAGCCACTGCGAGCAAGCCCGGGAGAAAGAGCACGGGAGCATTGAATAAATAGTTTTGGTTTCATTGGCTTTGAATACTTTCGTTCACCAGTTCGAAAAATATTAGATATGGAGGCTCAGGCCAGATGGTTTAAGCCAAGAAGTCATGTGAGAAACTGGCTGGAGTAAGTTCAGCCAGAGACACGCATGTGGTTATGTAACACCTCACAGAAAAGACGGGAAAGAAACCGGCTTCACTTCCATGAACATCAAGCAGGAGTTCCAAGAGCTGGATCCGGAGCCAAGCAGCATTTGACACCCAGCAAGTTGTGGTTTCGAGTAACTGTCACAAAGTCCCTCGTTGCTAGGAAACCTGACTGCTACTGTTCGATGGGACTAAAAATAGGCCCTGAAAGAAATATAAATTGTGTTGTTTTTTCCCTGGTGAAGAGAAATTAAGGAAGGAAATGTCTTTTAGCCACAGTGTGTACGACTTGTCAGAACGGAGGAGAGTTGCTGGGAAACACTGGGCACGAAACAGCTTCTGTACAACATAAAAGACAGCCAGTGTCAAGGAATCACCAGAGAATGTCAGGGCCCAGCCACACATCCCAGTCACAAAACAAGCTTTACTCTTTCTGAACTGCAAATGTCAGGAATTTTACTCTTTCCCCAAAAGGAGAGTGTTTGTGGCGTTTGAAGTGTTTAATCAGTGTGACAGTTTACACATAAACAAAAGTATTTAAATTCTAAATGTTTTGTTACCTGTGTGGTAGGTAACATGTGCTACTCAATCCTTCGCTAATGAAGAGATCTTCTGAATCTCGATGAAGAAGACTCGAACTCATCCAGTAGTAACAAAAGGTTTATTGAGTAACTATAACAATAATTGCATGAGTTCTTTACTTTAACTTTGATACTAGTGATAAGGTTAACAAGATCTAACTACGGTAACTAGACGTAACTCCACTAGCCATCTGAACTACTCTGCTATTGCCCTGGTCACAGTGCACCCCCGAGAGAGCCAGAGACCCAATGTGGTTGCCTTTTATACCCCCGTTGGTCCGGCCCTCGAGTGATCATGTGGTGCTACTGATTACACATTAACCCCTTGTGTACATGCACATAGAGAGATTACTACATCCCCCTTTTTTTCTTGTTACATATTTTCTGTATGTTGCAAAGAAAATTGACCAAACATAATGGATGCAGTTTGCAAATACATTACATAAAATCAACGAGTTAGTCCGTCAAATGCGAATACATTTAGTCTCTAAGGTTTTTTCGCTTGCGTGAAATAGGTAGGCAAATATGTTATGTACAAGTTGTGATGATCTTGATGATTATACAAAGCCAATTAATATTTATGAGTTCAATCTTAATAAAAAAATTTGTGAGTCCAAACTTTATGAATTTGTTCGGTTGAGTTGCTTTCGTCTTCAGTTGTTGAAGTGGTTATGTTGATGTCGTTATTTCTTTGTGAACGTTGTCAGTGTTCTTGTGTTTAAGTGACCATCAAGTCATCATGAGGTGTTCGAATGTTCGAATCACTTTGTTGTCTGGTTTAGACTTTCTTTTTTTTTCTATACTTGTGGTAGCGATTCTGTGTTACACCATTGTCTGACCTGGACTTTTTTCTGGGCTTGCGGTATGGATTCTGTATGTCATCTTTGTTGTCTGATCTGGAATTTTTCCTGTGCTTGCGGTATTGAGCTAGTGTGTCATCTGCCTTGAAAACTGGCGTGCTTGCTTGTTCTGGAGCAGATGTGAGTTTGTAAGATTCTTTGTCATGCCTTGGCATGTTTGTAGTCTTGTCATTGTTTTGCAGTGTGCTGTGGCATTGTCCTTCATGTGCAGAGTTGGACCATGCTGTACAGGTCGTTGTTTCAGTGTTGTTGTTTCTGTCGTTTCGCTGTTTGTTGTTTTTGTTGTCGTTCTTGTTGTTGTTTTTAATCGTGCTTGTTGTTTCTGTTTTTGTTGTTTTCACTGTTGTTCTCATTGTTTTTATTGTCGAGCTTGTTGTTTCTGTTTTTGTTGTTTTCGTCGCTGTTCTTGTCGTGCTTGTTGTTTCTGTTATGCTTCTTGTTGTCTTTGTTGTTCTTGTTGCGCTGCATGTTGTTTTTGTTGTTGCTGTTCTTGTTTCTGCTGTGCGTCTTGTGGTGTTTGTAGTTCTTGGTGCGCTCAATGAGTGTTCTGTGTGGATGATTTGAGTCATTGTCACAGTTATTGGTGTCAGTGTCCGTTGTGGTGTCTGTTACATTGAGCGTTTCTTCTTGAGAACTGTGAGAATGATCTGATGTTGCATTGATGTTGGTGACATCAGTCATTTGTGGTGGATTTAATTCCTCTTCTTTGCTTCCTTGGTGCTCCTCTTCTAGAGTCATTTCTGATTCATTTGAATAATCATTGATTTCTTTGTGCACCTCTTCTGGAGCTATTTCTGGTTCATTTGAATCACCTTTATTTCTTGGTGCTCCTCTTCTGGTGTCAAAATCTTCAAGATTTCAATTGACGTGGTCTCTCTGGACTCATGAGTAGCCCTCCTCTGATTGTTGAGTGCTTCTGTGCAGACGAGCTGAGATCTGTCAGTTTCGCTGTGATCCTGCACATGCTGTATGGGAATTGTGATTTCTTCGTCACTTGTCTCACATACAGTGAATAGACATTCAGTGTCTTCTTGTTGGTTAAATGAATGGGTAGACTTTCATAGTCTTCTTCTGGTGGCTCAAATAAGCTGCGTAGACTGTCTTCTTGTTAGTTAAATGAGCTGGGTTCTGGTGGCTCAAATAAGCTGGGTAGACTGTCATAGTCTTTTTGTTGTTCACATGAGCTTGGTAGACTTTCATAGTCTGCTGCTGGTCGCGTAGATAAGGTGGATAGACCTCCATAGTCTTGTTCATTCATGGAGTTCACTATGGAGTGTTTGCTTGTTTCCATTTTTGAGTCTGTCACCGAGCTGTCTGTGGAGGCTTGCATCGCTCTCTTTGTGGAGGCTTGTGTCGCTCTCTCAGTCGAGTCTTTCATCGCTCTCTCTGTGGAGTCTTTTATCGCTCTCTCTGTGGAGTCATTCATTGCTCGCCCTGTGGAGTGCTTCATCGCTCTCTTTGTGGAGTCTTTGATTTGCTCTCTCTGTCGAGTCTGTCATTGCTCTCTCTGTGGAGTCTGTCATCGCTCTCTCTGTGGTGTCTGTCACCGCTCTCTCTGTGGAGTCATGCAGTGTTCTCGCTGTGGAGTCGATCTGTGCTCTCTGTGTGGCATCGTCTGCTTCTTGGGTATTGCTGTCATCCAATGTATCGACGATCTGCCATGGCATCATGGTATTGGACTCATCTACCATGAGAAGAGTCGTGTTGAGCGTTTCAACCGTGTTGCTGATGCAATGATCATCAATTCCGAATAACTCATCCATGTCTGAGCAGTCGTCTTCAATGAACAAATCATCTCTTTATTTTTTGGATTTGTCATTGTTCTTTCTGTGTCCAATGAAGAAATCATCATCTGAGTAGTATTCTTCAATGAACAAATCACTGTGTTCTTCTCTTTTGGTGGTGCAAACTACTTGTGCCAGGGTGCTGCGGAGTTATTTTTAACTGCCGGTGTAAGTTCGGGTATTGTTCTGTCTTTTGATGAAAGAAAATTTGGTTTTGCAGCTTTAAATGTCTTTTTGTTCATTTTTGTGCATTTCCCTTTTAAGTGGGCGTGGTCTAGGTCCTCTGACGTCATGCCGCTCGTGACGCCATGCGCAGGAATCGATTGCAAATGCACAATTCGAGTTTCCTTTACTGTGCACTCTTTTCGCAACTGCGCATGCGCAGCTTCTAGAGTGTATTTTGCCGTTTTCCTTCTTTTTGAGAAGAGTGCATGTGCGTACTGGTTGGAACGCTCTCGCTCAAGATGGCTGCCAATCAAAAAGTGCTGTTGCATCGGGTGAGATTCTGCCTCTGCCTCGTGGTTAGTATTCGCGCCATTCTTACGGATTTTGTTTTCTGTCTTTGTAAAGACTCAAAGTATTGATTTTGTTTTTCTTCATAAGCAAGGCATTTTGTATAGCAATTTCTAGAGTTAGATACTAATCGTGTGAAAGTTCTTCCTTCAAATTTTTGTCAGATAGTCCATAAATTAATTGATCCATTAACATAGTGTCTCTGAAATCAGCATAATCACAGCCTTGTGGTATTAACTTGAGATTTGTGATAAAATCAGTGATGGGCCCTCCGTTTCCCCGGCATTTATGACAAGAGTTAAATCTTTCCAGCATCTCTCCAGACTGAACAGTGTTCATCAAATTTTTTGAGTATTACTTCTATTTTGGTGTTGTCTTCGCCTTTTAAGTAATTAAAGCAATTATAGGTTTCTCGAGCTTCATGCCCTCCTATTGAGAGTAGTGGTGCTATTTTTGTTGCGTAAGAGAACGTGCTTAAATCATTAGCTGTGATAAATATTTGAAATATCTGTTCAAATCTTTTCCAGTTATAACTTAAATTACCGGTTGTTTCCAGCTGCCCCAGAGGTCCAATGAGTCCCATAGTTAGTCGGTGGGGATCCATTGCTGTGAAGTCTTCCACAGTCGAGTACCCGGTCTGAATTTTCTTCTCTTTTTGTCTAACCTAATCTAACTAGTTCTGTTAAAGCCAACATGCCTGGTACCATGTTTTGTACCTGTGAGGTAGGTAACATGTGCTACTCAATCCTTGGCTAATGAAGAGGTCTTCTGAATCTTGATGAAGAAGACTCAAACTTATCCAGTAGCAACAACAGGTTTATTGAGTAACGATAACAATAATTGCATGAGTTCTTTACTTTAACTTTGATACTAGCGATCAGGTTAACAAGATCTAACTACAGTAACTATACGTAATTCCACTAGCCATCTGACCTACTCTGCTATTGCCCTCGTCACAGTGCACCCACGAGAGAGCCAGAGACCCAATGTGATTGCCTTTTATACCCCTGTTGGTCCGGCTCTCTAGTGATCATGTGGTGCTACTGATTACACATTAACCCCTTGTGTACATGCACATATAGCGATCACTACACTAAACACATGATTATAAAGGGCAGTTCTACAAAGAGTGTGACTCTACCACCTGTACTACTATCTGCATGGTGCCTTGTTCAGTGTCTATCCTGCATGCTAATGGTGTCAATTGAAAGAAGAGATGGAAACTATACGCAACAGAGAAATGTGACCATATTTCACACTGGAGAATGCATGATGTTTATCAATCAGAAGGAGCCCATTTAATCCATCAAGTGGATAGCACTGTGGCTTCACAGCACCAGGGTCCCTGGTTCAATTCCCCGCTGGGTCACTGTCTTTGCGGAGTCTGCACGTTCTCCCCGTGTCTGCGTGGGTTTCCTCCGGGTGCTCCGGTTTCCTCCCACAGTCCAAAGACATGCAGATGAGGTGGATTGGCCATGATAAATTGCCCTTAGTGACCAAAAAGGTTAGGAGGGGTTATTGGGTTACGGGGATAGGGTGGAAGTGAGGGTTTAAGTGGGTCGATGCAGACTCGATGGGCCGAATGGCCTCCTTCTGCACTGTATGTTCTATGTTCGATATTCTATGTCAGGTGTTTACAAGAACAATCCAATACTAATCCCACTGTCCTGTCCTTCCTTATAGCAAAGTATTAATAACTAAATAACCCCAGTGCCCCGCTCACTTCCTAAATATTACCAGTGCCCCGCTCTCTCTCGAAATCCGTAAATAATCCCAGTGCCCCACTCTCTCCCAAAATCTCAAAATAATCCCATGCCTCGCTCTCTCCCTAAATTTCTGAATAATCCGATGCCCCGCTCTCTCCCTAAATCTCTGTATCAATCCTGTCATGGATGTGTAATTATGATATTTCAGATTTTAAGAACAGCTGTTTTAAAGCACACTTTTGTTTTCAAAATTTTATATTGAACTTAAAAAGCCGTTTTCAAAATTGAAATGTGGAGAGTCAACATGCCACTCTTCTGTGTTTATTCCACCCTGGTAAGTCTCAAATCTCTGGAGCTGGCAATGAAGAGACATTAAAAACGCAAAGATCTCTCCAGGAACGCCCTCTGCATTCTAAAAGGTATGAAAAGCCCTTTACCCTCTCAGGTAATAGGAGATAGTGTTATGGGCCAGGGTTTAGAGAACCCCAAAGTGTATCATGGAGTTCACCTGACCCACAACTTTTACTAGATTGTGGTATGGGGAGCATACTCTGCAGGTGTGGTAGAGCAGAAAAGGAAAACATATTTTTTAAAGCAAAACAATGTTTATTCTATGAACTCAAGTTAACTTTTGAAAAACATACAGTGAACATCTTAGCAACCATTCAGTCAAATACAACCCCCAAAGTATACAACACTAAGTAAATCTTTACGTTTTCCTTTTTAACATCCATACGACTTAAAAACAAAACCTTTATCAGAAGCACATCAGGTTAAAGTCACTACTGAAATCATTTATAATTCTGAATTCACCAAATGATCAAGAGATAGTCTTTTGTTGGCAGAGAGAACAGCAGTACACCTGCTTGGTCTGGCTTCAGCTCCAACACTGAAAGCAAAACTAAAACACATCCTGCAGCCTGCTCAAAAACGAAAGTAAAAAACTGACAGACAGCCCAGCTCCACCCACTCTCTGACATCACTGCAGTAGTAAACACCCATTTCTTAAAGGTACTCTCACTACAGATATTTACATTCACACCTATTTATAAACACCCATTTCTTAAAGGTACTCTCACATGACACCACCCCCCAAGAAAAAAAAATAAACTGTCAACTTCAAGATGGTTTCATTTTTCACCATCTTTTAAGAAATGCACACAGTAAATATACTTTTTCGTTTCAAAAAACAACACACGCAAACAGGTATAATAATATATTCCATTTTTTTTTAGTTTTGCTTCCTCCAACTGAAATTGCTTCCGTTCATCACATTCGTGACAAAGCATCGGCTATCACCTTTTTTCGTCCTCCACATGTACTATTTTTAAATGAAATCTATGCAACAATAAGCTCCAGTGAAACAGCCATGCATTGTTATTCCGGAATTGCTTCAAAAACGTTTTCTGGTGAGAATTCAATTTCTTTGAAAAATAACCAATAGGCCGCTCTAGCCCTTTGTCGTCGTCTTGTAGAAGCACCGCACCTACACCCACATCACTCGCATCAACAGCCACGTTGAATGGTTTTGTATAATTTGGGATGGCTAACACAGGAGCAGTGGTTAACACAGCCTTAAGGCCGTCAAATGCCTGTTGACACTCCGCTGTCCACTGGAATTTGTTACGCTCCTTGAGCAAGTCCTTCAGTGGAGCGACCACACTGCTAAACGTTGGTACACATTTCCGGTACAAACCACTCATACCAAGAAATGGCATTATTTCCCGTTGTGTCGAGGGTATTGGAAACTCCCCAATAACTATTGTTTTCACATCCCATGGGACCATTTGACCCTGTCCGATTGTATGGCCAAGGAAAGTGACTTGGGCCTTTCCAAATTCACTTTTGGCTAGGTTTATCGCCAAACCCGCCTCCTGAAGTCGATCGAATAACTCCATCAGATGTTTCAAATGTTCTGTCCATGTCTGGCTGAAAATTACCAGATCGTCGGTGTATACCGCACAATTGGGTAATCCTGAAATTACTTTGCTAGTTAACTGCTGAAATGTGGCTGGAGCCAAATGGCATAACTTTGAATTGGTATATACCATCTGGAGTCACAAAAGCTGAAACCTCCTTCGCCCTTTCGGATAAAGGTACTTGCCAGTAACCTTTAAGTAAATTCAGTTTGGAAATAAAAGCTGATTGTCCCACTTTCTCAATGCAATCCTCCAAATGTGGGATAGGATAAGAGTCCATTCTTGTAACTGCATTAACCTTTCTATAGTCCACACACAACCGTTGGGTACCGTCTGGTTTAGGTACCATCACTATGGGTGAGCTCCATTGGATGCAAACCACTTCAATTATGCCATTTTTAAGCATACTCTCAATCTCTTTGCTAACTTGTGCCAATTTTAAAGGGTTAAGTCTATCTGGATGTTGTTTGATTGGAACAGCATTTCCCACATCCACATCATGTATAGCCATTTTAGTACTGCCCAATTTATCTCCACAAATATGCCCATGTGATATCAATAACTTTTTCAGGTCATTTTGTTTTTCCTCTGGAAGGTAACTCAACAATTTATCCCATGTTTTAAGAACATCCTCGTTTTCCAATTTAATTTGAGGTATGTCAAATTCACAGTCATCTGGATTTGGTTCGTCACTTTGAGTTAGAATCATTAAAACCTCCTCCTTTTTCTCTCCTTCCCTTTAAAAGTACCTTTTAAGCATATTCACATGACACACTCGGTGAGTCTTCCTTCTATCTGGTGTTTTTAACCACATAATTCACCTCACTTAATTTCCTTTCAATCTGATAAGGTCCACAAAACCTAGCCTTTAAAGGTTCACCTACCACTGGTAACAACAGTAAAACTTTATCTCCACTGGCAAAACTACGACTTTGGATTTCTTGTCCGCTACCCGTTTCATCACATTTTGTGCAACTTTTAAATGTTGTCTCGCCAATTCACCTACTCTATTTAATCATTCCCTAAAATTTGACACGTAATCCAATTATGTAATTTCCGATTTCTCACTCACCAATTTTTCCTTAATCAATTTAAGTGGTCCTCTTACCTCATGACCAAAAATTAGTTCAAAAGGACTGAATTTGGTTGACTCCTTAGGTGCATCTCTAATTGCAAACTGTACGAATGGAATTCCTTTATGCCAATTCTCTGGATAATCATGACAATAAGCCCTCAACATTGTCTTTAATGTCTGATGCCACCTTTCTAACGCTCCCTGCGATTCTGGATGATACGCAGTTGATTTAAACTGTTTTATTCCTCAGCTATCCATAACATCTTTGAATAACCTTGAGGTAAAATTTGATCCATGATCCGATTGTATTTCTGTGGGAAGTCCATATCGAGTAAAGAATTCAAGGAAGTCCTCCACAATCTTTTTAGCTGTAATATTACGTACTGGAATGGCCTCTGGAAACCTAGTAGACACATCCATTATCTTCAAAAGATATTGATTCCCACTTTTCGTTTTTGGAAGCGGTCCTACGCAATCAATTAGGACCCTTGTAAAAGGCTCCTCAAATGCTGGAATGGATATTAAGGGTGCTGGTTTTATCACTGCTTGAGGTTTCCCTATCACTTGACATGTGTGACATGATTGACAAAATGTAACTACATCTTTATGTAGTCCAGGCCAATAAAAATGTTTTTGGATTTTAGCTTGAGTTTTCCTTGTTCTCAAATGACCTCCCACTAGTACCTCATGTGAAACTCGCAACACCTCCTTTCTATACCCTACCGGCAATACTACTTGATGAACTTCTGCCCACTTTTCATCTGCTTGCATATGTAAAGATCTCCATTTTCTCTTCAAGCCATCACTTTTACGGTAATAACACTCTGGTATACACGCAGATTCCTCTTCCGTGTATGTTTTCTGATACATCCGTTTTATTTCTACATCTTTTTGTTGTAACTCCGCCAATTTTCCTGAACTAAAAATATTCACCTCATCCTCCACCTGTTCTTGTTCTTTTTCAACAATCTGATCAAAAATCATTTCTGATAATTGCACTTCAACTTCATCTTCACTCTTTGATTTCTCCTCTTGTCTTAACCTGTGACTTTGCGACCTTGTTACTCCACAATCCGGGAAAAAGCCAGGATATACGTCCTTCAACACTTCAGTTGTCTGATTTTCCACTGACATATCAACAACAGCAGGCACCACTCCCATCTGCGATCCATCCATATCATTACCCAAGATAAACTGTATTCCTGGACAAGATAGTTTCTCTATTACTCCTAGTACCACTTCACCACTCTTCACTGGACTTTCCAACCTTACCTTATATAATGGAACACTGCTACTCTCACCCTGAATTCCACATATCACCACCTTTTCTGGCAACATTCTTCCCAGACTACATAACTCCTCATCTCTTGCCATTAAAGATTGACTAGCTCCTGTATCTTTTAAAATTGTGACTTCTTTACCTGCTCCTCCTGATACACATGAGTAAACTTTACCCATCAAGTAAATTCTTTAAAGGCATCTGGCACCTTCTTATCAATCACCTCTTGATCAAGCAGTCCAATCCTTTGCACCTCCTTCGCTTCACTTGGGTTTTCCTTTACCACTTTAACAAACCCCACTGTCTTATCCTGTTTTACCACATCAGCCTTCCCAGTGCTTTTCTTCAACCACCAACACTGTGACTTTACATGGCCTAGTTTATTACAGTGAAAACATTTGAAACTTTTCATTTCTTTTCCACCCTCCTGGATTCCTTTTTTAATCTGAGGGACACACTCCTTATTATCTCCCATCAGATCACCTTTACCTCTACCACTTGAGTATTTCTCATGTCCCCAGTTTCTATCCCTCACAGGCTGAAACTGATGTCAGAAACCAAGCTTTGATTTCTGAACTAATTCATAATCATCTGCCATTTCTGCTGCTAATCTCACAGTTTTAACCCTCTGCTCTTCCACATAAATTCTCACTACATCAGATATTGAATTTTTAAACTCCTCCAAAAGCATAATTTCTCTGAGAGCTTCATACGTTTGGTCTATTTTCAAAGCCCTTATCCACCTATTAAAATTACTCTGTTTGATCCTTTCAAACTCCATGTATGTTTGACCGAACTCTTTCCTTAAATTTCTAAACCTTTGTCTGTAGGCTTCAGGCACGAGTTCATAAGCACCTAAGCTGGATTTTTTCACCTCCTCATACGTCTCGGATACCTCCTCCGGTAGTGATGCAAACACTTCACTAGCCCTACATATCAGCTTTGTTTCAATCAGTAATACCCATATGTCCTGTGGCCATTTCATTTGTTTAGCTATCTTCTCAAATGAAATGAAAAAGGCTTCTACCTCCTTCTCGTCAAACCTTGGCAATGCTTGGACATGTTTAAATAGATTCCCACCAAGACTTCGACTATGACGCTCTTTCTCACTATCCTCATCACTGTCATCCAACTGTACGTTTCCCTTTACATCTGCCAATTTTAACTGACTGTCATGTTTCATGGCCATTTTCTGATGTTCAAACTCTCTCTCTTTTATCTTTTTCCCTGATCTGTATCTCCCTTTCCCTTTCTTTTTGTTCCGCTAGGGCTATTCTTTCTGTTTTCCTTTCTTCTCTCTTTTTTCCCTCTCTCTCTCTCTTTCATATTCAAGCTGCTTTAACTCTTTCTCATGTTCCATTTGTTTAATTTGCAACTGAACTTTTGCTATTTCCAATGAGTCAAACTGTATCTCAGGTAACTTTAAATGCTTAGCCACCGCCATAATTACCTCATCTTTTCGCATTTTGTCAGGTAATGTTAACTGCAATGTTTTTGCCAAATCTAATAGTCAGCTTTTAGTCTCTGACCGTAAGGTACTGCGTGGCACCGTCTCCACCCCCAAAAACCTCTGAGCCTCTGAAAGAGTCATTGTCCACAACTCACTCCCTACTTAAACTAAAATACCACAGTTGAAAAGCAACCACAATATGCTCACCCCTCACTGTCTTTAAGTTCACTAAGCCAATCCAATAGATAGACTTCTATCACTGACGAGCCCCCAATTTGTTATAGGCCAGGGGTTAGAGAACCCCAAAGTGCATCATGGAGTTCACCTGACCCACAACTTTTACTAGATTGTGGTATGGGGAGCACATGGCCCACTCTCCAGGTGTGGTAGAGCAGAAATGGAAAAGTATTTTTTAAAGCAAAACAATGTTTATTCTATGAACTCAAGTTAACCTTTTTAAAACTACAGTGAACATCTTAGCAACCATTAATTCAAATACAACCCCCAAAGACTACAACACTAAGTAAACCTTTAAGCTTTCCTTTTTATCATCCATAAGACTTAAAAACATAACCTTTATCAGAAGCACATCAGGTTAAAGTCACTCCTGAAAACATTTATAATTCTGAATTCACCAAATGATCAAGAGATAGTCTTTTGATGGCAGAGAGAACAGCAGTACACCTGCTTGGTCTGGTTTCAGCTCTAACACTGAAAACAATACTTAAATACACCCTGCAGCCTGCTCAAAAATGAAAGAAAAAGCTGACAGACAGCCCAGCTCCACCCACTCTCTGACATCACTGCAGTAGTAAACACCCATTTCTTAAAGGTACTCTCACTACAGATATTTATATACACACCCATTTATAAACACCCATTTCTTAAAGGTACTCTCACATGACAATAGGAAGGGAATTCAAAGGACCTCAACATTCCCAACTTCTTTGCCTAGTGGAACAACGAACAAAGAACAAAGAATATCACAAAATAATCTTTCGGCCACGTTCTCTCACTATATCCCCGTATCATTCCCAAAATGATCCTTTTCCCCACTCTCTCCCCCATAGCCTTGTGTCAATCCCAAAATAATCACACTGCTCTGCTCTCTCCCTATATCCTTGTATCAATCCCAGAATAATCATATTGCCCCTCTCTTTTGCTCTATCCCTTTTGTACATTCCAAAATGATCCTCTGCCACGCTCGCTCCTCTGTCACTGTATGATTCCCAAAATATTCCCACTGCCCCACTCTCTCCCCTAGCTTTGTATTAATCTCATAATGAACCACTGCCCCACTCTCTCCTATACCCTTGTCTCAATCCAAATGTAATCCGACTGCCACGATCCCTGAATCAATCTCAAAATAATCCCACTTCCCCACTCTCTCCTATATCCCTGTATCAATCCCAAAATAATACCACTGGTCCGCTCTCTCCTCTATCCCTGGATGAATCTCAAAATATTTACACTGTCCCGCTCTCTCACTATATCCTTGTATCAATCGCAATCCAATACTGCCACTAGGTTCTTCCTTGTAACTCTGTTTGAAATAATTTTTTCTTTAAAATTAGGGGTTAATTTTAAAGTTTTATAGGAACTAACTTTCCAATTACATATCTTAAGAGCAGACAGAGTCCCCTCTTGTCTGACACACTGGTATCTGTTTGCACAGTGAATGCTGCTGTCAGATGAAGTGAACCAGAATGATTCATGGCGATAAATGATCTGGACAGCTGGACAGGGAGAGCAATGTCCGGTCATTGTTTGGAATCTCTGCTGGAGATTGAGGCTGTACATCAATGAGAGCAATGAGGGCTGGCCCAGCATACCCAGAATGGTTGCCTAAAATGTTTTGTATCCAATATGACTCTTCTTTGGAATACAGCATCATAGAATCCCTACAGTGTAGAAGGGGGCTATTCGGCCCATCGAATCTTCATCGATCCTCTGAAAGAGCATTGTACCCAGGCCCAATCCCCCACCCCATACCCGTAACTCCACCTAGGGGTAATTTAGCGTAGCCAATCCGCCTAACCTGCACACCTTTGCATTGTGTGAAGAAACAGGTGCACCCGGAGGAATCTGACACGGGGAGAATGTACAACTCCACAAAAGTCCCGAGGTCGGAATTGAACCAGAGTCTCTGGCGCTGTGAGGCAGCAGTGCTATCCACTGCGCCACCATGCCGCCCCCTCAGGCCGCTTTCTCAGGACGCAAAAAAACATTGATTGCTGCTTCATCATTCTAATTTGGTCTGCAGGATATTTCATATAGTGAACAGATAAAACTTCACGTTCACACATCACATATATGATGATAATATAATTTTTGTTAATGGTTGATAATCATAGATTATCATAGAATTTACAGTGCAGAAGGAGGCCATTTGGCCCATCGAGTCTGCACCGGCTCTTGCAAAGAGCACCCTACCTAAGGTCAACACCTCCACCCCATCACCCAGCAACCCCACCCAACACTAAGGGCAATTTTGGACACTAAGGGCAATTTATCATGGCCAATCCACCTAACATGCACATCTTTGGACTGTGGGAGGAAACCGGAGCACCCGGAGGAAACCCACGCACACACGGGGAGGATCTGCAGACTCCGCACAGACAGTGACCCAAGCCGGAATCGAACCTGGGACCCTGGAGCTGTGAAGCAATTGTGCTATCCACAATGCTACCATGCTGCCCATAAAGCTGATACTGTTCCTGTAAGCCTGAAATCGTCAACTACCAGTCATGTAGGAAGCCTGTTCATCTGTATTTTAGAATGCCTTGTATTTGCACTATGCCAGCCATTTTCAAACCCAGAGTCGCGTCCCGCAAGTGGATCGGGGGTGGGTGTTACATTAAAGGTACGCGACAATGGTGGGTCGCGAGAAGGTCGGCCAGCGCTGGTTGCAAAGGTCATCTGCTGTGGGTCCCAAAGGAAGGCCGGTTGGTAAAAATGGGTCCTCGGCAAAAAAGTTTGAAAAACACGGCACTATATTATTGGTTGATGAAGGGAGCCTTGGACAGTATGGAAACGTTTGTAGAAAGTCCTGAAATGTTTCACCTGCATACCGAGTGAGGAAGGAAGAAATTGATCCAAAACTAAAAGAACATGGCTCTTTGGAACCAAGTCAAACTAAATAGGGTCATTCATGGTCTCGGATTGTTCTGGGGTATTCTGGAATTGAAGATTAATCGCTCAGACACCGCTTTCAGAAATCCCAGTGAGAAAAATCATAGTGGAATTAAAATAAATTGTGATTGTTCATTGTTTCATTTTCTTTGAAGTCTTTCATTTGTTAGCTTTATAATTTTGAGGTTGGGGCAAAACAAAATGGCTGCTTGACTGTTCGTCAAAAAGCATCTAATTGGATAATGAGGAATCTGTTTGCTTTCGAATTGGGCTGGGCTGGTGGGGCATCATGTCAGGTGACCATTGCCTTGGAGAATAGGGAGGAACAGTTGAAAGCACCAGGTCATGTGGCGACAGCTCGAGGGAAATGTCGAACCACTGTTGGCAACCTGATAACAAGATGTGAATGCCCATACATTTCCTCAGCTTCACAATAGGGCTGAGGCAATGGACGTGAAAAGGAAATACGCTAAGTAAGGTAAACTAAACTGTCAAATCCTACTCTTCACATAGTGCCTTCAGCATGATGAAAGCCTCAAAGCGCTTCACAGGAGCATTACAAGACAAAGTATGACACCAAGTCAGATGACCAAATGCTAAGTCATGGAAGTATGGGCAGCACGGTAGCAATGGGCAGCACGGTAGCACAAGTGATTAGCACTGTGGCTTCACAGCGCCAGGGTCCCAGGTTCGATTCCCCGCTGGGTCACTGTCTGTGCGGAGTTTGCACGTTCTCCCCGTGTCCGCGTGGGTTTCCTCCGGGTGCTCCGGTTTCCTCCCACAGTCCAAAGACGTGCAGGTTAGGTGGATTGGCCATGCTAAATTACCCGTAGTGTCCATAAGGGTTGGGAGGGGTTATTGGGTGGAAGTGAGGGATTAATGTGGGTCGGTGCAGACTCGATGGGCCGAATGGCCTCCTTCTGCACTGTATGTTCTATGTAATGTAATCTATGTTTTAAAAATGCCTTGAAGGATTAAAGTGAAGTAAAGAGGCGGAAGGGTGTGGGGAGGAAATTCCAGAACAACTGAGATGAGAATAAGCAGTCTTAGTGATGGTGTGATTCTGAGGTTGGGAATTAAGGAAGGTGAGAGCAGGCATTGTCTCCAGGGAGGAGAGGGACAGGGTGATGGCCTCTATTCTCCTCGCTCCCTGAATTAGATCCTAATCAACAGGAATGATGGGCAGAGAATTTCCCTGCTGAGCACCATGATCCTGTATATCAACCATCTCCACCATTGTGCTGACGGAGAGTAATGAGAATGAAGGAGCTGATGTGCCCCCTCTGAGTGTTTTTTCAGCCAGCTTTTGCTCAGTCAGGTGGCTCTGTCTGTTCCAGCTACTGCTGCTGCAGAAATCCAGCAAAAAACACACATTTCCATGGGGAAAACCGTTTGCCGTATCTCCACTAGAAAGGACAATAGCAGGAAGGACAGGGAGTGTCGGGAATGCTGGGAACCTCAGCAATTAGGTGTTTATTGGGTAAGGATATCCGACATATGTTTAATCAAATTCAACAGCCCTGCTAATCTGGGAGTTTTTAAAAATCAGATTCCATTCAAATTCCCAATGTGGTGAACAGATGAATTGACCATCAGAGGCAGTGGGTCTCAGCCAATAGAACAGATTAAGGGTGGAAATAGCAGCAGGGGAGGGGTGTGTGGGTGACGCAGAGAGAAAACAGGCGTCTACAAATAGATTGCAGCTGGTAAAGTCAATAATTAATTTTCTATCAGGAGTGAGAAAATGGAGAGCAGCATTGATAGAAAAGCTGCTTGGTTTATAAGAGAGTTTCATAGCTGCTTATTTTTGTGTTTTGCAAAAGAGAGCCACCTATCTGCAAGGTGGCCACCATGCAGCTGTCAGAGTCAGAGTGCTGTATTCTGGGAAGGATTGACAGGCCTTCTGGGGGAATCACAAGATGTGCGATGCCATCATGGGCTGGGTTCTCCGCACCCCCAGACGCCTGTTTCTCACCGACGTGCCGTTCGCTGGTGACGGGATTCTCAACTCCCGCCACTTGTCAATGGGATTTCCCAGTGAAGCCATCCTGCTCTGCCAGAGAGAACAATGAATCCCAGCAGCTGGAGAATTCAGACCCATGACATCCCAACTAATTTCAACAATCAAGGCTGACATTCCAGTGCAGTACTGAGAGAGTGCTGCACTGTCTGAGGTGCCTATTTTAGGATGGTATGTTAAATAGAAACTCTCACAACTGCATGTAAAAGATCCCATGGCACTGCTTCAAAGAATTCCCGGTGTCCTGGCCAATTCTCCTCAATCAACATCATAAAATCTCATTTACAACTGTCTGAGGTCCCTATCTGCTTCAAGAAGACGAGCATCATCCCTGTACCAAAGAAAAGCCAGGCAGCGTGCCTTAATGACTATCATCCAGTGGTTCTGACATCCATCATTATGAAGTGCTTTGAAAGGTTAGTAAGGGCATGAATATAATCCAGCTTCTCAGATTGCCTTGATCCACTACAGTTCGCCAACCGCTGCAACAGGTCCACAGCAGACACCAGCTCCCTGGCCCTGCAGTCTACCCTGTAACACCTAGATAACAAAGACACCTATGTCAGACTCCTACTTATTGACTGCAGCTCAGCCTTCAACACCATTATTCCAACAAAACTCATCTCCAAACTCTGTGGCCTGGGCCTTGGCTCCACCCTCTGCGATTGGATCCTGAACTTCCTAACCCACAGGCCACAATCAGTAAGGAGAGGCCACAATACCTCCTCCACGATCATCCTCAACACCGGTGCCCCAAAAGGCTGTGTCCTCAGCCCCCTACTATACTCATTATTCACCTATGACTGTATGGCTAAATTCCGCTCCAACTCGATTTGCTAATGTCACCAACGTAGTGGGTCGGATCTCAAACAATGACGAGACAGAGTACAGGAATGAGATAGAGAATCTGGTGAACTGGTGCAACGGCAATAATCTCTCCCTCAATGTCAAGAAAACAAAGGAGATTATCATCAAATTCAGGAAGCATAGTGTAGAATATCGCTCTGTCTACATCAATGGGAACGAAGTAGAAAGGGTTGAGAGCTTCAATTTTTTAGGTGTCCAGATCACCAACAGCCTGTCCTGGTCGCCCCATGCTGACATTATAGTTAATAAAGCCCACCAACGACTACTTTCTCAGAAGACTAAGGAAATTTGGCATGTCAGCTACGGCTCTCACCAACTTTTATAGATGCACCATAGAATGCATTCTTTCTGGTTGTATCACAGCTTGGTATGGTTCCTGCTCTGCCCAAGATCGCAGGAAACTATAAGAGGTAGTGAATGTAGCCCAATCCATCAGCAAACCAGCCTCCCATCCATTGACTCTGTCTACAATTCCCGCTGCCTCGGAAAGGCAGCCAGCATAATTAAGGACCTCACGCATGCTGGACATACTCTCTTCCACCTTTTTCCATCAGGATAAAATTACAAAAGTTTGAGGTCACATTCCAACCAACTCAATAACAGCTTCTTCCCCACCGCCATCAGGCTTTTGAATGGACCTACTTCGTATTAAGTTGATCGATTCTCTATACCTTAGCTATGACTGTAACATTACATTCTGCAGCAAATCCTTCTTTCCCTATGTACCGTTGTCTGTATAGCATGCAAGAAACTGTATACTGTATACTAATGCACGTGACAATAATAAATCAAAACAAATAAATCAAATCAAAAAAGTGTGTTATTGTCACATTGATGTGTGAGGGAGGTTTGCTGGATGAAGCTTGTTTGTTTTCACTTTGCTATACATCACAACTGACTACACCTCTGAAGTATTTCATTGGTTTTTCAGAGCTCATTTAAAGACACTGCAGAAATGCAGGTCTAGAATGGAACTGCTATATGTACCAACAGATTGTGTCAATACAATGCTCCTCCAGTGAAAATATTGCCCTGGTGTTCTTGCCCCTTCATTCAACTCAGATTGTCTACCAGAATCTGAAGGCCTCCATTCACAGAGCAAACTTGGGGTTCCAACATTTCCCACAGGACCATTTTCACGCTGGTTAAATGGATTTTTAAGCACATTCAACATGCTTACTCTTGTTATTGCATAATTGCAACAGTACAACAGAAGATACATTTTACGTTCAACAGAGTGTTTATTTCCCATACACCAGATTTGCTGACAATACATCAAATTTAAAATATAAAATTTATAAGGCTGGGTGAGGAGACCGGGCAGCACTGCTGTTGTGTTCATAGAATCATTGAATTTACAGTGCAGCCCATCGAGTCTGCACCGGCCCTTGGAAAGAGCACCCTACTTAAGCCCCACACCTCCATCCTATCCCCTTTATCCCCGGAATCCAACCTAACCTTTTTTGGACACTAAGGGGCAATTTATCATGGCCAATCCACCTAACCTGCACATCTTTGGACTGTGGGAGGAAACTGGAGCACCCGGAGGAAACACACGCACACACGGGGAGAACGTGCAGACTCCGCACAGACAGTGACCCAAGCCGGGAATCGAACCTGGGACCCTTTAGCTGTGAAGCAACTGTGCTAACCACTATGCTACCATACTTCCCCCACGATGCTGCTGTGGTGCCCCCACTATGCTACCGTGCTGCCTGGTATGTGAGCCTTATGGACCTTTCATGTGAAATATCTCAGATCTGGTTCTGAAGTTCACAGAACACAGTGGATGTACTGGAACAGCTGGTGTGTTGGTTGGACAGACCTTTGAAGGCCATGAAGTGAAGTTACCCAGCTGGTCACGGGGAAAACACTTAGGGTGGGGTTTTCCTGCCTTCCAGTCAGTGGGACCTTCCGGTCACACCCAAGGCGATCGCCTGCGGGGGTTCCCAGACAATGAGATGAGCGAGTCACGCAAAATGCCATGGACAACGGCGGAACCACAAGATCCCACAGATGGCCAATAGCTAACCGTCTATGCTGCAGGAGTTGGGGGTTGGGGGGCGGGAAATCCGACCCTTGGGAATGATTTGACAGCATTTTTAAGTCAGAACCTCTCGCTGTAATTTGCCTCCAATTTAGATTGGCACCTTTATATGATAGGTGAATGGTCAGAATGATGTACTATGTCCAGGGCCATCTGTAAAACAGGAAGTGAAAAGTCTGCACGGCACAGCATTGGTCATCCAACTATCATAATATGTACCCATGCACATCATGAGGTAAAAATAGGCAGTGACAGACACCCAGGTGAGCCAATCAACACACAGAACAGAACTCGACCAATCACCAGACAGAACACCAGAGGGGACCTTCCAACTATAAAACACATGAGGCATCAGCACTGTGCCTCTTTCCACTAGTGACAACTGTAGTGACAGTCAGGTTGTACAAATCATTCAACACCTTCTACACGTGGATCAGAGCTAGCCTGGTCTCGATAGTCAACTTTAGTTTACTTAGAGTAGGAGAGAGTCAACCCACAGGCAGCTGTGTGCTTCATTATTGAAGTTCAATAAATCTTATTGAACCAACGCCTACGTTTGGTGTATGCTTGATCATTTCACTGCATCGTGTTGCAGTCCATGTTCCCCCAGGGTGAATAACACGACATGATACCAGGAGTGGCCACTGCTTCTAAGTAATTTACCTTTGAAGATTCACTGACGACCAGCAACTGCCTTCCAGCGGCATGGTAAAGATCCAGGCACCTCCACAGCTCCGGATCTCCGGGAACCTTGGCGCCAACTGGCGGATCTTCAAGCAGAAATTCAGTCTATACCTTGACGCCTCGGGCCTCGAAAGTGCGTCCGATGCCCGAAGAAGCACGCTGCTACTGTTGACTGTGGGGGACCAGGCCATCCGAATCTTCAATTCACTCACTTTTGCCGACGGTGAGGACAAGACCAAGTTCCAGACCATCTTAGCCAAATTCGACAGTCACTGTGAGGTCGAGATGAATGAAAGCTTTGAGTGTTATGTCTTCCAGCAGCACCTCCAGGGTAAGGATGAGCCTTCTCAGTCTTTTCTCACTCATCTTCGCATTCTAGCGCAATCCTGCAACTACAATGAGACTGCTGACTCCCTCATCAGGGATCAGATCGTGTTTGGCGTCCAGTCTGACGCCCTGCGAGAGCAGCTCCTAAAAATAAAAAATATGACCCTGCCAGTGGCCATCGAGATGTGCAAAGTCCATGAACAGGTGAAAAGTCGCTATTCCCGCTTTAAGTCGGCAGAGCAGGACCACCTTACCTCCCACGAGGCTGAGTGTACAGGCCGTCGCCTGAATGCGGTGCCTGAGCATTGATGAAGGCGGTCATTTTGCGCACTTTTCCAGGGGTCCCACGCATGCGCACCACGGTCGGGAGAACGAAGACTACACTGCACAGGTGCGAATGGCGGCTGACCGCACTGCGCATGTGCGACGATGCACCGAGCATCACAACGTCGATGTGATGGTGTGCCCCAACTGCGACACCGCCCATTTAAAGTGGCAATGCCCTGCAAGAGGCAGGCGATGTCTCAACTGCAAGAAGCTTGGCCATTATGTGGCTTTGTGCAGGTCTGCACCTCCGATCGGGGGCCAGCGATACCAGGTCCAACACAGATGCGTTTGAAGTGTGCAGCATGGGCTGCTTTAGTTGGAACCTGATCCTGTCACGGATTCAGAGGACAACTGCCCGGAGTCCCCATATCGAGTGGGCATCATCACCATGCATGACAAGGCCTCCTCGCATTCAGCAACACACACACCCATCCTCAATGTGGATTATGCGGACTCAGCTTCTCTTGCTCTTCTGGCGTACATGGTAACCCCTCTGTCCAACGGTATGTCTCCGGCACAGCTCCTTATGAATCGTAACCTGTGGACGACGGTTCCGGCCATTCATGTACCTGACCTGGATCACCTTCTAGTGCTGCAAAGGATGCAGCAGATCAGAACCCGGCAAAAGCTGACACATGATGCTTATGCTACTGATCTGCCCATGCTCTCTCCGAAGGACGCTGTTCGCATCAAGTTGCCTGGTGGAGGCTGGTCAGCTCCAGCTGTAGTTGTTCGACAGGCTGCTCCCAGGTCGTTTGTGGTTCGCATGGCTGATGGATCTATTGTCAGGTGCAACAGAAGGGCACTATGCAAACTTGCCTGCCCACCACCGGATCTCACGTTCCCAGATGCCGTTCTGCCTTATCCAGACACCTCGCTCCACAAGACCACCAATCTGGCTGCATGCCAACCTGTCAAGACACCATCAGCCCCGCCTCCACCTCTCAGGCAGTCCACAAGAATCCAATGACAGCCCGAACGACTAGATAAATAGATCCTTTTTATATGTACTGTGACGTTTCTGCATGCTAGACACCTTACATGTGCACATCCATTCACTCACCAATTGCTGTATATAGTTACTTTTGTAAATATGTCGTATATGCTCTAAGCAGCCGACAATTTTTTTTAAAAAGGGGGGATGTCATAATATGCACCCATGCACATCATGAGGTAAAAGCAGGCAGTGACAGACACCCAGGTGAGCCAATCAACATACAGAACAGAACACGACCAATCACCAGACAGAACACCAGAGAGGGGCTTCCAACTATAAAACACACGAGGCATCAGCACTCTGCCTCTTTCCACTAGTGACAACTGTAGTGACAGTCAGGGTGTACAAATCATTCAACACCTTCTACACGTGGATCAGAGCTAGCCTGGTCTAGATAGTTAATGTTAGTTTACTTACAACCCACAGGCAGCTGTGTGCTTCGTTACTGAAGTTCAATAAATCGTATTGAACCAATGCCTACGTTTGGTGTATGCTTGATCATTTCACTGCATCGTGTTGCAGTCGGTGTTACCCCAAGGTGAATAACACGACACCAACCACACACTTCTCGATTGAAGAATTTTTCCAATGATCTTTGTTGATGGATTTGATCATCTCCTTTGCCTCTTCCCTTGTTGCTTTCTCATGCACAAGCTAACAGTTTGTACCACTGAGCTGGGTTTTATCCTGTCCTGAAGTTTCAGTATTGTCATGGTTCTCAGTGTGAGGGCAGGTTACGTAATCCCCTCGGCTATGATGTGGGCCTGGGTCATGTAGCCAAATAAATCCTGCCCAATGTCAGTGGCCAATTAAGGTGATGATTGGGATGAAGGTCCTGGCTGGAGATTTACATTTACATTTGCCGATGAGGATAAAGTATCCTGACACTGCCTCTGGCCCGAAACACCTCTGAGAATCCTGTTTTAATCCAAGTCTAAAGAAAAGGACTTACCAGAATGCCTCTTTTTGGGCGAATAGACCCATTTGATGTCTCCATGGATGACTTCACTCAATACGTTGAGCGCCTTGGGTATTATTTCCAAAGAAGCAAAATAAGGGAGGAGGCAAAATGTGTAGCAATTCCCCTAAGTGTTTGTGGAACTCAGACCTATAATCCTATTGGCAGTCTTACAGCCCCAAGTGCGCCTGACTCCAAATCATTCAGTGAGCTCTGTTTTCAACCATCACGCTGATATTCTCTAAACCCAAGGATAACTTGGAACACCGGTTATAGTGGTTTGTGTGTTTTACTGGTAGAATATGAGGAATGGTGTACAGTCAGTGGGGAACCGTCCAGTTGCTGTGTTAACAATTAATAAAGTATGTTTATTAATTAAAAAAAAGACAAACACACACAACAAGAAGGACTATAATACACGATGACACTTATTTAGACTGATGACTATACACACATGGGTTTACATGAAACTAACCTTGATCCCCAACTGTCTATGTTTCCGGAACTCTGAGATATCCCATTTCCCTAACAACATCCAATCTTGTATCTTACACTCTAGAACATACAGTGCAGAAGGAGGTCATTCGGCCCATCGAGTCTGCACCGGCCCACTTAAACCCTCTCTTCCGCCCTATTCCCGTAACCCAATAATCCCTCCTAACCTTTTTTTTTGGAAACTAAGGGCAATTTATAATGGCCAATTCACCTACCCTGCACGTCTTTGGACTGTGGGAGGAAACCCACGCAGACACGGGGAGAACGTGCAGACTCCGCACAGAGAGTGACACAGCGGGGAATCGAACCTGGGATCCTGACGCTGTGAAGCCACAGTGCTAGCCACTTGTGCTACTGTGCTGCCCTTCATGAATTAAATCCAGCAAATAATTACCGTAACCAGGTTAAGGTGGCCAAGTCTGGGAAATAGCCTTCAGGTTCAGTGAAGGCTGCAAATGGCTGCTTCTTTCGGGACACGATGTCTGCAACTTGCTGCAGTTCTGAATGTTAGCTCTCTCTCTCTCCCTCTTTTTTTAGTTAGTTCTACAGTTATACAAGCCAGAATTCTCCGGTCATTGCGATTCAATTTTCTCACTGGCATCATATCCTCACCAGCGGGTTTCGCAACAGCAGTGGTTACAATGGTGTGGTAATGTGGCATTAGGGGTCATGTGGGACTGTGAAGCCGTGATGCCATTGGCTGACAGATCCCGGGTCCTGGTTGGCTGTTGATCGCTAGCTCCGCCCTGAAGGCGGAGTATAAGAACCAGGAGTTCTCCCCGCAGCTCCAGTCTGTTGCTGAACTGCGGGGAACAAGTCACGCTTAATAAAGCCTCATCGACTTCATCTCTATTCGTCTCTCGTAAGTCATTGTGCGCTACAATTTATTAAGCGTGCTTAAAGGACTATGGAGCTCAGGATCGCCCCGGAATGCCTGCGGATCAGCCCCCACGCAGTGAACTCAGCAGCAGTTTTTAAACACTGGCAGACTTGTTTCGAAGGCTACCTCCGAACGGCCCCCGGCCGGATCACAGAAGACCAGAAACTGCAGGTCCTGCATTCGAGGGTAAGCCCGGAAATTTACCCTCTCATAGAAGACGCAGAGGATTTCCAGACGGCGCTCGAGCACTAAAGAGCGTCTACGTTCGCCCAGTGAACCAGGTCTACGCACGCTACCAACTCGCAACGAGACGGCAAAGTCCCGGAGAATCGCTAGACGAATTCTACGCCGCGCTGCTAATTTTGGGACGGGCCTGTAGCTGCCCGCCGGTAAACACGGCTGAACACACGGACATGTTAATTCGCGATGCATTTGTGGTAGGTATGAACTCTCCCCAAATCCGCCAAAGACTGTTAGAAAAAGAGTCGCTAGGACTCTCAGAGGCACGGGCCCTTGCAGCTTCCCTAGATATGGCCGCGCAAAACGCCCGCGCGTACGGCCCCAACCGCGCGGCAGCCCCTTGGGCTCCGTGGACCCCCGTCGCGACAAACCCCCCCCCTCACAGGCTTGCGCGGTTCAGACGCCAGGTCATCCCGGGGGGGCCCGCTGCTATTTCTGCGGGCAGGCGAAACACCCCCGGCAGCGCTGCCCGGCCCGCGCAGCGATTTGCAAGAGCTGCGGCAAAAAGGGCCATTTCGCGGCTGTGTGCCGGTCCCGGGGGGTCGCCGCTGTCCCCGGAGAAGAAAGAGTCCAGCGCATCCCAAACGCTCCCCAACCCCCCCCAGCGCCCCATGTGCGACCCGCAGGCGCCGCCATTTTGGGTCCCGGCCACCACGAGGGGAGGATGGGCGCCGCTATCTTGTGACCCCCCAGCCATGTGCGATGCATGGGGGTGGCCATTTTGTCCACCCCCACCACCATCTTGGGACCCCCCAGCCATGTGCGATGCATGGGGGCGGCCATTTTGTCCACCCCGCCGCCATCTTGGATGGACCCCAGCATCGACGGCTCCACGGGGTTCGAAGAAGACGCTGAGACACTGCGACCACATCTGGCCTCGGTGACGCTGGACCAAGCACGGCCCCGGACGCTCCAGACGACGACAACAACGGTGCTGATCAATGGACATGAGACACCATGCCTGATCGACTCCGGGAGCACCGAATGTTTCATCCACCCCGACACGGTAAGACGCTGTTTCTTGACCATCCGCCCAAGTATGCAAAAGATTTCCCTAGCTGCAGGATCCCACTCCGTACAGATCAAAGGGTTCTGCATAGTGACCCTAACGGTGCAAGGGAGGGAGTTTAAAAACTACAGGCTCTACGTCCTTCCCCAACTCTGCGCGCCCACATTACTGGGATTAGACTTCCAGTGCAACCTGCAGAGCCTAACATTCCAATTCGGCGGCCCAATACCCCCACTCACTATCTGCGGCCTCGCAACCCTCAAAGTTGAACCCCCATCCTTGTTTGCAAACCTCACCCCGGATTGCAAACCCGTCGCCACTAGGAGCAGACGGTACAGCGCTCAGGACCGGACATTTATTCGGTCCGAAGTCCAGCGGTTGCTGAAGGAAGGCATAATCCAGGCCAGCAATAGTCCCTGGAGAGCACAGGTGGTAGTAGTAAAGACAGGGGAGAAGCAAAGGATGGTCATAGACTATAGCCAGACCATCAACAGGTACACACAGCTAGATGCGTACCCTCTCCCCCGCATATCCGACATGGTCAATCGGATTGCCCAATATAAGGTCTTCTCCACCGTGGACCTCAAGTCCGCCTACCACCAGCTCCCCATCCGCCCAAGTGACCGCACGTACACAGCCTTTGAGGCAGACGGGCGACTATACCACTTCCTAAGGGCCCCATTTGGCGTCACAAACGGGGTCTCGGTCTTATAACGGGAGATGGACCGAATGGTTGATCAACACGGGTTGCAGGCCATGTTCCCGTATCTCGACAACGTAACCATCTGCGGCCACGATCAGCAGGACCACGACGCCAACCTCCAAAAATTCCTCCAGACCGCTAAAGCCTTGAACCTCACATACAACGAGGACAAGTGCGTGTTTAGCACAAACCGGCTAGCCATCTTGGGATATGTAGTGCGCAATGGGATAATAGGCCCCGACCCCGAACGCATGCGCCCCCTCATGGAATTTCCCCTCCCCCACTGCTCCAAAGCCCTGAAACGCTGCCTGGGGTTCTTTTCATATTACGCCCAGTGGGTCCCCCAGTACGCAGACAAGGCCCACCCCCTAATACAGACCACTACCTTCCCCCTGTCGACAGAGGCTCGCCAGGCCTTCAGCCGCATCAAAGCGGATATCGCAAAGGCCACGATGCGCGCCATCGACGAGTCCCTCCCCTTCCAAGTCGAGAGCGACGCCTCCGACGTAGCTCTGGCGGCCACACTTAACCAAGCGGGCAGACCTGTGGCCTTTTTCTCCCGAACCCCCCACGCCTCAGAAATCCGCCACTCCTCAGTGGAAAAGGAAGCCCAAGCCATAGTGGAAGCTGTGCGACATTGGAGGCATTACCTGGCCGGCAGGAGATTCACTCTCCTCACTGACCAACGGTCAGTAGCTTTCATGTTCGATAATGCACAGCGGGGCAAAATTAAAAATGACAAGATCTTAAGGTGGAGGATCGAGCTCTCCACCTTCAACTACGAGATCTTGTACCGTCCCGGAAAGCTGAACGAGCCGTCCGATGCCCTATCCCGCGGCACATGTGCCAACGCACAAATAGACCGTCTACAAACCCTCCACGAGGACCTCTGCCACCCGGGGGTCACTCGGTTCTACCATTTTATAAAGTCCCGCAACCTCCCCTACTCCGTGGAGGAGGTCCGTACAGTCACCAGGAACTGCCACATCTGCGCAGAGTGCAAACCGCACTTTTTCAGGCCGGATAGAGCGCACCTGATCAAGGCTTCCCGTCCCTTTGAACGCCTCAGTCTGGATTTCAAAGGGCCCCTCCCCTCCACCGACCGCAACACATACTTCCTGAACGTGGTGGACGAGTACTCTCGTTTCCCTTTCGCCATCCCCTGCCCCGGCATGACAGCGGCCACAGTTATTAAAGCCCTTCGCACCATATTCACACTGTTCGGTTGCCCCGCATATATCCATAGCGACAGGGGGTCCTCCTTCATGAGTGACGAGCTGCGCCAGTTCCTGCTCAGCAAGGGTATAGCCTCGAGCAGGACGACCAGCTACAACCCCCGGGGGAACGGGCAAGTAGAGAGGGAGAACGGCACGGTCTGGAAGACCGTCCTACTGGCCCTACGGTCCAGGGATCTCCCAGTTTCACGGTGGCAGGAGGTCCTCCCGGACGCTCTCCACTCCATCCGGTCGCTGCTGTGTACCACCACTAATCAAACGCCTCATGAGCGCCTCCTTGTCTTCCCCAGGAAGTCCTCCTCCGGAACGTCGCTGCCGACCTGGCTGGCGGCCCCAGGACCCATCTTGCTCCGGAAACATGTGTGGGCGCACAAGTCGGACCCGTTGGTCGCGAGGGTTCACCTCCTCCACGCGAACCCGCAGTACGCCAAGTGGCGTACCCCGACGGCCGACAGGACACGGTCTCCCTGCGAGACCTGGCGCCCGCCGGCAACACGCACACCCCACCGACACCGATCACCCCCTCCCTGCCACCGGCGCACCCCGCGACCGCCCCCTTCCCGGGAGGATCGGTCCTCCTCCCATGTCCGACCAGGAGTGAAGCAGAAGCAGAAACCGTAAAGCTCCCGGAGACGAAAACGCTGGAACAAGCACCTGCACCACCACCGGGGCTGAGGCGATCGACAAGGAAGACCAGACCGCCCGCTCGACTCGTGGCATCGGTGTAACACAAGAATGTTGTGAGACTTTAACGAGAAGGTTCTGTTCCTCTTAAGAATATTGTAAATAGTTCACAAACCCTGTACATAGCCCAGTGTAGGGCAAAGTGTAGGGCACTGTAATGACATGCAAAAAGTTTTTTTCCTCCCAGGACCAGCCTTGTAAACCCCTACCACCATGCGAAGCACCACCCCGCCGGGTTCATTTTTAACAAGGGGTGAATGTGGTATGTGATGAACGGTTACTGCCTTATCATCATGTAAGGTGATGTCCCCTTTAAGACCAGGCTTGGAACCCTGGGGACTCCGCCTCTGGCTCCGCCCATCTGGGAGACATACATAAAGGCCTGCCTCATGGTCTGTATAGCAGTCAGCTCTCGTCCATATCTGTAGCACAGTTATTAGCCTAATAAAGCCTTCTTTACAGTTTAATCTCTAAGCATCATTATTGAGGGTACCTCAATTTATTAGGCTAAACTAGATTCAGGATGGACGCAGGCCTAAAACCAGAGAAGCTCAATCTGGAAGCACGAACGCCGGAGGCAAAGGAAATTTTTAAATACTGGCTGCGGTGCTTCGAGGCCTACCTGGACTCCGCAGAGACTCCCATCCAGGGGCCACGCAAGCTGCGTCTACTCCACGCCCGGGTGAGTCACAGAATCTCCGCCACGCTCGAAAAGGCGACGACTTATGAGGAAGCGATTGAGTTGCTCCGCAAGCGGTTTGTCAAACCCGTCAATGAGGTGCACGCCCGGCATCTGCTCTCTACCTGCCGGCAGCGCTCGGGGGAATCGCTCGACGAGTTTGTTGAGAAACCCACCGCGCTAGCCAGGGACTGTGACCATCAGGATGTGACAGGGGAAGTCCATATGAACCTGCACATCAGAGATTCGTTCGTGTCCGGCATCCGCTCGACCTACATCTGGCAGCGACTGCTCGAAAACGGGGCAAAAGACCTCCAGGAGACGCTAACGCTCGCCTCCTTGCTGGAGGTGGCCCGACGTAACTTGGGTACGTACCCCGCGGACTCTGCCAGCCCCCCCTGGACTTCCTCAGACTCGCCCGTGTTACAGGCCTGCGCCACGCGGCGACCCGCTCACCATGGGGGCACACCTTGCTACTTCTGCGGGCAGGGCCAGCACCCATGCCCACGCTGCCCAGCCCGCTCCGCGATCTGCAGCGACTGCGGGAAGAAAGGACACTTTGCGAGGGTCTGCCTGGCCAGACCCAGGGGCCAGCAAAACAAAGAACAGCCGGCCCGAAAATCAGGCTCTCAGGCCCGCAGGCCTCGCAATGCTGCTCCGCACCGACCCGACACGTCCTCTTCTGACGCGTCATCAGCCTCGTGCGAATCATGGGAGCGGCCATCTGGTCGGCGGCCATCTTCTAGACCCGACACGTGCGACCAACGGCAGCGGCCATTTTACGACTCCGACTACCCGCGACTGGGTGCGATCACCCTCGATCAAACTCGGCCAAAACACCTGCAGAACTCCATGATGCAGGTCCAGGTCAATGGGCACGACACTGCATGCCTCTTCGACTCCGGGAGCACGGAGAGCTTTATCCACCCTGAAACGGTAAGGCGCTGCTCCCTATGCACCCAGCCCACATCCCAAACCATAGCCCTCGCATCTGGGTCCCACTCGGTACAAATCACGGGGTACTGTATTGCGGATCTCTCGATCCAGGGTGCCAAATACACCCGTTTCAAATTTCATATCCTCCCTCACCTCTGTGCCCCCCTGCTGCTCGGACTGGATTTCCAGTGCAGCCACCGAAGCCTGACACTGAAGTTTGGCGGACCCTTGCCCCCCCTCACGGTGTGCTGCCTTGCGACACTGAAAGTCGCACCCCCCTCGCTATTCGCTAACCTCACTCCCGACTGTAAGCCCGTCGCCACCAGGAGCCGGCGCTACAGTGCCCAAGATATGGCTTTTATCAAGTCAGAGGTCCAGCGTTTACCGGGAGAGGGGGTCATCGAGGCTAGCAACAGCCCTTGGAGAGCGCAAGTGGTGGTAGTCCGGTCCAGGGAGAAGAAACGGATGGTCGTGGATTATAGCCAGACCATAAACCGATTCACGCAGCTTGATGCGTACCCCCTTCCTCGCATCGCGGAAATGGTAAATCGGATCGCCCAATACCGAGTCTTTTCCACGGTCGACCTCAAATCTCCCTACCACCAGCTCCCCATCCGACCAAAAGACTGCCCCTATACTGCCTTCGAAGCAGCCGGCCGGCTCTTCCACTTCCTCAGGGTCCACTTTGGTGTCACAAATGGGGTCTCCGTCTTTCAAAGGGCGATGGACCAAATGGTGGACCAGTACGGTTTGCGGGCTACATACCCGTACTTGGACAATGTCACCATCTGCGGCCATGATCAGCAGGACCATGACGCTAACCTCAAAAAGTTCCTCCAGACCGCCCGAGCCCTTAACCTGACCTATAACGAGGGCAAATGCGTTTTCCACACCACCCGGCTGGCCGCCCTCGGCTATGTCGTGGAAGACGGGGTCCTAGGTCCCGACCCCGACCGCATGTGCCCCCTTAAGGAACTCCCTCTCCCCCGCAGCCTCAAGGCCCTCAAACGGTGCTTGGGTCTTTTCTCCTATTACGCCCAGTGGGTCCCCAAGTATGCGGACAAAGCCCGCCCACTCCTAAAGACCACCACTTTTCCCCTCTCGGCTGAGGCTCAATTGGCCTTCAACCGCATCAAGGCCGCCATCATCAAGGCCGCCATGCACGCGGTGGACGAAACCATCCCTTTCCAGGTAGAGAGCGATGCATCAGACATCGCCCTGGCTGCTACCCTCAATCAAGGAGGCAGACCAGTAGCGTTCTTCTCCCGAACCCTCACCGCCTCCGAGATTCGACACTCTGCAGTCGAAAAGGAGGCACAAGCCATTGTGGAGGCTGTGCGGTGCTGGAGACACTATCTCGCCGGTAGGAGGTTTACCCTCGTCACCGACCAACGGTCGGTCGCCTATATGTTCGATAACACGCAATGGGGCAAAATAAAAAACGATAAAATTTTGAGGTGGAGGATCGAACTCTCCACCTACTCGTACGATATCAAGTATCGTCCAGGGGAGCTCAACGAGCCCCCAGATGCCCTGTCCCGCGGCACATGCACCAACGCGCAGGAGGACCGCCTGCAAGCCATCCACAATGACCTCTGCCACCCGGGGGTTACACGGCTCGTCCATTTCATCAAGTCCCGCAACCTACCTTACTCAACCAAGGAGGTCAAGGCCATGGTCAGGGCCTGCCAGTCTGTGCGGAGTGCAAACCGCACTTCTATCGGCCAGACAAGGTTCGGCTCGTGAAGGCCTCGGGCCCCTTTGAGCGACTGAGCGTGGACTTCAAGGGGCCCCTCCCGTCCACCAACCGTTATGCCTATTTCCTTACCGTGATCGATGAGTTCTCCCGTTTCCCATTCGCCATTCCCTGCACTGACATGACCTCAGCTACGGTGATTAAGGCACTGCACAGCATCTTCACCCTGTTCGGTTTCCCTGCTTATATCCACAGCGACCGGGGTACATCGTTCATGAGCGATGAACTGCATCAGTATCTGCTCAGCAAAGGCATCGCCTCGAGCAGAACGACCAGCTATAACCCACGGGGAAACGGGCAGGTGGAGAGGGAGAACGCGACCGTGTGGAAGGCTGTCCTTCTGGCCCTGCGGTCGAGAAATCTCCCAACCACCCGCTGGCAGGAGGTCCTACCCGATGCCCTACACTCCATTAGGTCACTCCTCTGCACGGCCACAAATGAGACCCCTCATGAGCGATTGTTTCTCTTCCCCAGGAAGGCTACCTCCGGGGTCTCGCTTCCACCTTGGCTGACGGCTCCGGGACCTGTTCTTCTCCGGAGGCACGCGAGGAGCCATAAAACGGACCCCCTAGTTGAAAAGGTCCAACTGCTCCACGCCAACCCCAGTTACGCCTACGTGGAGTACTCCGACGGCAGGCAAGATACGGTTTCCCTCCGGGATCTGGCGCCCGCTGGATCCTCCACCACAGACGCCCCTTCCCGCGCCGCTCCCCTGCAGGACCCGTTGCCCCCTACAACACACCCCCTTCCGGCCCTACCACCCGTTGGTGAGCTCCTACCGTGCGCCCCCCCTTGCGCCCCCCTTTACACACCCCGCCGGCGCCGGCTCCGCTACCCCCGGCCCTGCCTAGTTCCTCTGCCCCGACCCGGACCGAAGCTCCGACCGCTGTGCTCCAGGATGTGCCCTCAACCGGGACGTCCGTGCCCGCCGCACCACCGCCCGAATTGAGGAGATCGAGGAGGACGATCCGGCCGCCGAGACGGATGGACCTATGATGGCACTTCACCCCCGCCGGACTCCTTTTAAACAGGGGGTGAATGTGATGAACGGTTACTGCCTTATCATCATGTAAGGTGATGTCCCCTTTAAGACCAGGCTTGGAACCCTGGGGACTCCGCCTCTGGCTCCGCCCATCTGGGAGACATACATAAAGGCCTGCCTCATGGTCTGTATAGCAGTCAGCTCTCGTCCATATCTGTAGCACAGTTATTAGCCTAATAAAGCCTTCTTTACAGTTTAATCTCTCAGCATCATTATTGAGGGTACCTCATGGTAGTATGCATTAGGGGTCATGTGGGACTGTGAAGCCGTGATGCCATTGGCTGACAGATCCCGGGTCCTGGTTGGCTATTGATCGCTAGCTCCGCCCTGAAGGCGGAGTATAAGAACCAGGAGTTCTCCCCGCAGCTCCAGTCTGTTGCTGAACTGCGGGGAACAAGTCACGCTTAATAAAGCCTCATCGACTTCATCTCTATTCGTCTCTCGTAAGTCATTGTGCGCTACAAATGGGAAATCCCATTGACAAGCAGCGGGAAGATGGAATTCCGCAAACGGCGTGCCACCGAGAAGCATGTGGCTGGCAGACCAGAAAATCCCACGCATTATTTCTTTCCCTTTAATGTTATTCATCCTGTGGAATTGGCTTTTGACAGGCCTGTGCCCATTTCTTATTTTTCCACTTTAAAGTTACCGCTTCTATTGCCCCATTGTTTTCTCTAATCATACGTGTAATATACTTGTTTTTCACTGACAGGTGAATTTGCATCTCATCATGTCACCAGATGTCTGCTTCTGCTCAACTTCCTCTTTTACTTTATTTTTTAATCTTAATTTTCCTCAATTCTTAACAGCTCATGGATTTAGTGAAGGCTCAAATGCAATCTCAACTATCAGTCATAGTACAGGGATTAAAATTTAATCTGAAGATGAGAGCACCAGGCAAATCGATCATGGCTTCAATTGCTAAACTGAAGCAATGATCAGAGTATTGTGATTTTGGAGCCACCCTAAATGACATGTTGCAAGATAGGTTAGTCTGTGATGTGAACAAAAGCACTATTCAATGCAGATTGTTAGCAGAGATCGGCAAAAGTTTTAAACAAACAATGGAGATAGCGCTGGCCTGGAAAGCGCTGCAAAAGGTGCACAAGAGCTGCAGAGTGTGCAAATTGGTGCCAATGCCTAGTTAGGGAATAGTGCCAAAACTGATGAAGCCGGAAACAATTTCAGCCACCAACAACACAAAAAGACAGAATAGGCAAGCAGTCAGTAATGCTTAAAATGGGGGCAGCATGGTGGCACTGTGGTTAGCACTCGTGCCTCACAGCACCGAGGTCCCCGGTTCCATCCCAGCTCTGGGTCACTGTCTGTGTGGAGTTTGCACATTCTCCCCGTATTTGCATGGGTTTTGCCTCCACAACCCAAAGATGTGCAGGGTAGGTGGATTGGCCACTCTAAATTGCCCTTTAATTGGAAAAAATTAATTGGGTACTCTCAATTTATTGAAAAAAAGTAATGCTTCAAATGGAATGTTACCAATGTGGAGGTAACCACACTCCTGAATCATGTCAGTTTAAGGAGGATGAGTGTCACAAAAGAGGACATTTGATAAAGTAGTGCAAAGCTAAGTCAAGATCGTTAAGCAATCGATCCATCAACGACTGATGTAACTATGATGCAATGTCACCTGATCAAGTAGCTGAGATCTGGTGAGAAACAGAATTACAATCTCATGGCAGGTACTGGGATTTAAAGAAATCTGTGAATAACCAAGAATGGTTTTCACCAGTAACTGTCTATGGCAGAATTCTTAGGGAAACCCTAAAGAAATCCCATCTATACCTTGAATTCAAGTTGAAACAAAAGCAAAAAAAATGTCAGTATTTCAGCCATTTTATCAGAGCGGAAACACGACGCGATCTCTTCCGGATGGCATAGTGGAGGGCAACAGAAAGAAGGGTTGACCTCGGCATAGTTGGATGATGGAAGAATGGTTGCAGCTGAGGTGGATGTGTGAGGATGGCACAAGACAGATAAGCATCACTGTCATGACATCCTGGGCTAGTGTGCAGTCAATTCCAGCCCCACTTGACCTGGAGTTGCAACACCAGTGAAATTAGATTTTATTCATAATCTCCGAGGTTCTTGGCTGAGCCCAATAAACTACAGTCACCAGGTTTGTAACCTTAACACAAATGACCTTTTATTCTGTACTGTATTATAATTAAACAGACAGAAAGTGAACTGACTATCTAATACCCCCTTCCCAATGCCCCCTTCCTAACTACCCCCACTGACTACACACACACATAAACAACACAGATGGGAAAAGATGGTGGAAAAGTATGACTTCTAGTTAGCATCTTTCTGAAGTTCAGCTTTTGTTTTGGTACTTCTTCCTTCTAGACTCGAGATGGTTTTCTCTGGGAAGGTTGGCTGCCTTCTCTGCAAACACAGTATCATTTCAGGTTCACAGCAAAGGATGTGCCAGGCACTCACTGCTTTCAAAACAATGGAGCAGTTCTTTCACTACATCCGGCAGGAGAGAAAGAGAGAGAGAGAGAGAAGAGTGGGCATTCCTTTCAACTCCAGGGTCTAAACATCTCTGCCCAGTTCTCTCAAAATGCATTAACTAGGAACCAATCATTGGCCATTATCAGGCAGAACACTGTCCCTGGCCAACCCACTGGTTGCCAGTCAACCATTCAATCCAACTCCCTCCAAACCTGGTTCCTAAGATCCACTAAATGCTGAAGAGTCTGACTTCTCCTCTTCAAAAACAAAACCTGCGTCCTGACAAGTGGGCTGTATCAACTCTAAGTCTTCTGCTTACAGGTACATTCCAATTATGGGCCCATGGACCAAAATAATAAAATAACATAAAAGAAATGGGAACAAAGGAAATAAACAGGAGGGACTCTTACATCACATACACTGGCAGCAGATCTCGTAGCTTCTGTTGTATCAGATGCCTGCAAGACATTGTAATGTAAAGGTGCTTAGCAGAGCAAGGATTAACGTGTGACTGGAATAGCACCACTCATGATATGATGTATCGAGTCACATGGTAATAGATTGATAGTCAATAGTCCAGGAACAAGCTGGATTGGGTTGTACCATGCATGGCAGGATCCGGGATCTGTAAATAGTTAAAGATTAATAATAAATAGCCCATGTTAAAACATAAACCGGAAATACTGACAATCTCAGCAGGTCTAACAGCATCTGTGGAGAGAGAAGGGAGTGAATGTTTCGAGGCTGGATGACTCTTTATCAAAGCTTGTTCAAACATACAAGTCTCAAGATCTCATAATTGAGATACCATAAACAAATTCATAATGCCACACGGTGCTCAGCGGTGATATGAAAGTGACATTTTGAACAATGAGTCCCAAGACTAAAAGCAGCTGAAGCCAGACCAGGGAGACAAGCACCGAAGAAGAAAAATGAAAGAATACATTGAAGGTGGTTTACTACAGATTTAGAAGTTGAGGAACTCACCCAGGATTAGTGGAAGGCCATTGCAAGGCCCCTGATTGATACAGAGTCAAAGAACCTGGTCAGTCCATAAGACATTGAGCCAATTACAAAAAAGAATTACATTCGAGAAGAAATATTGGTGGTCACAGGGGCTCAGCAGATTGCAGAAGCTAGTAGAAGACAGTTGCAAGTAAAAAAAATTGCAAAAATAAGAAAAAAAGATTGAAATAAATTTAGAGTACCCAATTTATTTTTTCCAATTAAGGGGCAATTTTTGCATGGCCAATCTGCCCAGGGGAGAATGTGCAAACTCAACACGGACAGTGACCCGGAGGCGGGATCGAACCTGGGACCTCGGCGCCGTGAGGCTGGAATACTAACCACTGTGCCACCGTGCTGCCCCCAAAAGAAAAGTTAATAAGGTAGGCAGAGCAGAGGATAAAATGCAAAGTAAACAAGAACCTGCTGAGTACAACAAGAAACAAATCCCCTTCACAGCAAGTAAAGTTAATGGAAAGAAGTGCTGTAGCTTTCAGCTTTTTGTGAAAAAAAAGGGTTCGCAATGGGAACATGAGCCTGACAAGTCTCTGACAGTCTGGGACATTCACAAAGGAAAAGAAACACCTGCCCTGTCGATATAAGAAGTGATTGCCTGGAAATTGATTTTTGCAGCACAGGGAAGATATTGCTGTGGTTTCAAATAAAAGCAGCTGCGGATTGTCCTGGCAAAATTGTAAAGGTGCAGGAAACGGGCAGCACGGTAGCCTTGTGGATAGCACAATTGCTTCGCAGCTCCAGGGTCCCAGGTTCGATTCTGGCTTGGGTCACTGTCTGTGCGGAGTCTGCACATCCGCCCCGTGTGTGCGTGGGTTTCCTCCGGGTGCTCCGGTTTCCTCCCACAGTCCAAAGATGTGCAGGTTAGGTGGATTGGCCATGATAAATTGCCCTTAGTGTCCAAAATTGCCCTTGGTGTTGGGTGGGGTTGCTGGGTTGTGGGGATGGGGTGGTGGTGTTGACCTTGGGTAGGGTGCTCTTTCCAAGAGCCGGTGCAGACTCGATGGGCTGAATGGCCTCCTTCTGCACTGTAAATTATATGCTAATCTATGAAAGACTCAGGGATAGCTGCAGATGGCCTGATTTTTTTTTAAAAAACGGTTACTGCTCAGGTAGCCTTAAAGGAACACCAACATGTAAAGCTGTAACTACAAGAACAAAAGACAGCTATGGACAGAAAATAACAAATGGCCCAGAAAGAGGACAATTCCGAATAAAACACCGATGTCAATAAGATTAAACATAGAGATGGCAACAAAAGATCCCAGAGAAAGAGAGACATTCTTCAAGAAAACCTCAGGATGGCTACCGACCCTGTCAGTGCAATGAACTGCATGAGCCAAAGAGCCAAAGGCTGAGAAACAGTCTGCAGTAGTCACCACTGTTTGTATAATACGTGTATTAGAGGTAATACGGTAAGGCTCCTGTACTACAGGTACGGGGGTAGATCCCTACCTGCTGGCTCCGCCCAGTAGGTGGAGTATAAATGTTTGTGATCACCGAGCTGCTGCCATTTCGGTAGCAGCTGCAGGAGGCAACACATCTCTGCTTAATAAAGTCTCGATTACTCTCTACTCTTGTCTCGTCGTAATTGAAAGTGCATCAATTTATTAAGCAGAAAAATTACAGCGATGGAACTACGCATCAAGCCAGATCATCTGCAGCTGCACCCTCAAGCACACAATGCCATGTCATCCTTCGACCATTGGCTAGCTTGCTTTGAAGCCTACATCGGATCAGCGACAGAACAACCCTCAGAGGCACAGAAACTCCAGATCCTGTACTAATGGGTGAGCTCCGATATTTTTCCCCTTATCCGGGATGCGCTCAACTACACTGAGGCCATGGCGCTTCTGAAAGGGAACTACATCCGGCCGATCACCAAAATCTATGCCAGGCACCCCCTGTCCACACGGCAACAACTCCCCGGTGAGTCATTGGACGATTTCTGGCGTGCTCTGCACATCTGGTGAGGATCTGCAATTATCAGGCAGTTTCGGCCATTGAACATACTTAACTCTCAATCAGGGACGCTTTCGTTACGGGCATGGGGTCGGCGTACATCCACCAGCGCCAATTAGAAGGGGATACGCTCGACCTCGCGGCAACCAAGCAACCCACGACCTCACTAACGGTAGCCTCCTGTAATGTACAATCATACGCCCCGGACCGCACGGCGCCCCCCTCATGGACATCGTGGGCCCCACTAGCGGCCGCCCCCAGCCAACCCCAAGCCTGCGCCGCGCGGCGGCTAGCCAACCCCGGGGGGGCCCAAGTGCTATTTCTGCGGGCAGACAAAGCAACCCCTGCAGCGCTGCCCGGCGCGGAGTGCAATCTGCAAGACCTGCGGGGAGAAGGGACATTTCGCTGCGGTGTGCCAGGACCGGTCGAGCGCCGCTGTATCCAGGCCCATTGTTACTGCACCCCTCACGTGCGGCCCGTAGGTGCTGCCATCTTTAACGCCGCCCGCCATGTGCGCCCCGTGGGCGCCGCCATCTTCGCCGCCATTTTGGACGGCGCCTCAGGACCCCTGCTCTTCGGGCACCTCATTTGGCCGCTCATCGCCCGCCACCGACCAGCCCAGGGCCCACCAACACCAGCCACAGCTCGCCTCCATCGTGCTCGACCAGTCCCGGCCGCACAACCTCCCAACCGCGACGACGACGGTGAAAGTCGATGGCCACAAGACACCTTGCCTTCTCGACTCCGGGAGCACCCCTTTACGGTAAGGCGCTGCTCCCTCACGGTACACCCGTTACCCAGAGAATCTCCCTGGCCTCAGGATCCCACTCCGTGGAAATCCGGGGGTACTGCATCGCCATCCTCACCCTCCAAAGCGTAGAGTTCAGCAACTTCCGGCTCTACGTCCACCCCTGCACTGCCTTGCTACTTGGCCTGGACTTCCAGTGCAACCTCCAAAGTCTAACTCTAAAATTCGGCGGACCCCTACCACCCCTCACTGTATTCGGCCTCACAACCCTTAAGGTCGACTCACCCTCCCTGCTTGCAAACCTCACCCCTGATTGCAAACCCATCGCCACCAGGAGCAGACGGTACAGTGCCCAGGACAGGACTTTCATCAGGTCGGAGGTCCAGCGGCTACTGCGGGAAGGCATCATTGAGGCCAGCAATAGCCCCTGGAGAGCCCAAGTGGTAGTTGTAAAGACTGGGGAGAAACATAGGATGGTTGTTGACTACAGTCAGACCATCAATCGGTACACGCAGCTCGATGCGTACCCCCTCCCACGCATTTCTGATATGGTCAATCAGATTGCACAGTGCAGTGTCTTCTCTACAGTGGACCTGAAATCTGTCTACCAGCAGCTCCCCATCCGTAAGGCGGACCGCCAATACACTGCGTTCGAAGCAGGCAGCTGCCTTTACCACTTCCTTAGGGTTCCTTTCGGCATCACTAATGGGGTCTCGGTCTTCCAACGGGAGATGGACCGAATAGTTGACCGGTACAGACTGCGGGCCACCTTCCCGTACCTAGATAATGTCACCATCTGCAGTAGCGAATAGCAGGATCATGACGCTAACCTTTTCAAATTTCTCCACACCGCCAAACTCCTGAACCTCACGTATAACAAGGCGAAGTGCGTGTTCAGCACCAACCGCTTCGCCATCCTTGGCTATGTTGTGCAAAATGGAGTTCTAGGGGCCAACCCCGACCGCATGCGCCCCCTCATGAAACTCCCCCTCCCCCACTGCCCCAAGGCCCTCAAACGATGCCTGGGATTCTTCTCCTATTATGCCCAGTGGGTCCCTAACTATGCGGACAAGGCTCGCCCACTCATCCACTCCACCGTTTTCCCCCTGACGGCTGAGGCCCACCAGGCCTTCAACCGTATCAAGGCTGACATCGCCAAGGCCGCGATGCACGCGGTCGACGAGACCCTCTCCTTTCAGGTCGAGAGCGATCCATCAGACGTCGCTCTGGCCGCCACCCTCAACCAGGCAGGCAGACCCATGGCATTCTTTTCCCGCACACTCCATGCTGCCGAAATTCGGCACTCCTCTGACGAAAAGGAGGCCCAAGCCATCGTAGAAGCTGTGCGGCATTGGAGGCATTACCTGGCCGGCAGGAGATTCACTCTCTTCACTGACCAACGGTCGGTTGCCTTCGTGTTCAATAATACACAGTGGGGCAAGATCAAAAATGATAAAATCTTAAGGTGGAGGATCGAGCTCTCCACCTACAATTACCAGATTTTGTATCGCCCCGGCAAGCTCAACGAGCCGCCGATGTCCTATCCCAAGGTACATGTGCCAGAGCACAAGTGGACCGACTCCGGGCCCAACACGATGGTCTCTGTCACCCAGGCGTCACCCGGTTCTTTCACTTCATAAAGGCCCGCAACCTACCCTACTCCATTGCGGAGGTCAGGGCGGTCACCAAAGACTGCCAGGTCTGCGCAGAGTGCAAACCGCATTTCTACCGGCCAGACCGTGCGCACCTGGTGAAGGCCTCCCGTCCCTTTGAACGTCCCCTCCTCCGACCGAAACACGTACTTCCTGAACGTGGTCGATGAATACTCCATATTCCCCTTCACCATCCCATGCCCTGATATGACGTCTGCCCCAGTCATCAAAGCCCTCAATAGCATCTTCACCCTGTTTGTCCACTTACGTCGCTTACATCCACAGCGACCGGGAATCCTCCTTTATGAGTGATGAGCTGCTCAGCAAGGGCATTGACTTGAGCAGGACGACCAGCTACAAGCCCCTGGGAAACGGGCAGGTGGAGAGGGAGAACGGGACGGTCTGGAAGGCCGTCCTGCTGGCCCTACAGTTTAAAAATCTCCCAGTCTCCCGCTGGCAGAAGGTCCTCCCCAATGTGCTCCACTCCATCCGATTGCTACTTTGCACTGCGACTAATGAAACCGTCCATGAACGCCTCCTTGCCTTCCCTAGGACGTGCACCTCCAGGGTTTCGCTCCCAACATGGCAGCTCCAGGACCCGTCCTCCTCCGCAAGCACGTGCGGCTTCACAAGGCGGTCCCGTTGGTCGAAAGGGTACAGCTCCTGCATGCGAACCCGCAGAACGGCTACGTGGCATACCCCGACGGCCGCCAAGACACAGTCTCCCTCAGGGACTTGGCACCAGCTGGTTCCCCACCCCCCCCTCCGATTGTCCCGCCGCCATCCATCCTCCCCCCAGCACATCTCACTGCAGCCCCCGCCCCAGGGCGATCCGTCCTCCCATTGGTTCCACCAGGGGATGAAAATGAGGACTACACACTCCCAGAGTCACAGGCTACCTGTAAATAGTTTTTCCACCATCCCCGCTGGACTCCTTTTTTTAACAGAGGGTGAACGTGGTAGTCACCACTGTTTGTATAATACGTGTATTAGAGGTAATACGGTAAGGCTCCTGTACAACAGGTACGGGGGTAAATCCCTGCCTGCTGGCTCCGCCCAGTAGGCGGAGTATAAATGCGTGTGCTCACCGAGCTGCTGCCATTTTGGTAGCAGCTGCAGGAGGCAACACATCTCTGCTTAATAAAGCCTCGATTACTCTCTACTCTTGTCTCGTCGTAATTGATACTGCATCACAGTCGAAATGGGACAAAGCCACAGCATTTGAAAAAGACAGATGAATTGTTAACAAAGAAATGCAACTCAAAGGAATGCAAAAAGGTGAACCAAATGGAAAAATACTCGTACTGGAAACAGAGTACTATCACCATTCTACCACATGCAACAGACAGAGATGTGGAAGACCTGTCAAGACTCAGGATCGTCTGAAATTATAAACTCAGAGACTTGAGGTGGGGGAGAATGGATAACAAGTAAAGATTTTATTGTAAATGACTCTGCTCCATTGGAAGGGGATGTTTTTTTATTGATAAGAAAGGTGAATGTTGTATTTTGCACCTACATGCCATTATAATGAAAAGGTGCTCAGCAGGGCAAGGTTTAATGGGAGACTGGAGAACAGCACCACCCGTGGTATGATCTATAGAGTCACATGGCAGTAGGCTCAGAGAGAAAACTCTGGGAGAACCTTGTAAGGCTCAGAACCATGCATGACAAAATCTGGGACCTGGAAGTAGTTAATGATTAACAATGGTTCAGGGCAGCACGGTGGCGCAGTGGTTAGCACTGCTGCCTATGGATCTGAGGACCCAGGTTCCATCCCGGCCCCGGGTCACTGTCCGTGTGGAGTTTGCACATTCTCCCCGTTTCACCCCCACAACCCAAAAGGTGTGCAGGTTAGGTGGATTGGCCATGTTAACATTGCCTCTTAATTGGAAAAAAAGGAATTGGGTACTCTAAATTTTTTTTTTTTAATTTTAAAAACAATAAATGGTTCACGTTTAAACATGCCAGTCTCAAGATTGCATAATTGAGCCACCATCAAACTATCCCAAAATGAACATAGTGCTCAGCAGCAATAAATCAAAATACAACACCTCAAGCAGGAACAGGAAACAATTTCAGATTGAAGTGCTGAGCTTGAAGCTACTTTCACTATTCAAAATTTCCAAGTTGAGTCCACCCAATAGGAGAATGGAACCCAGCCTTTCGCAGAACATGCTTTGGCAGTTTCCGGACATGATGAGTGCTGATGACAACCATAAATGTAAGAAGTCAATTTTGTTTAAACTCACTGCTCCCATGATTGAGAAACTCTTGGGAGTATTTGGGTGAGAGAAACACACAAGTTGAAGTTATCCTGAAGAGAGTGAAGAATTATGAGACACAGGAAGGGAAGTGAATGGTTATTCCCTGGAAGCAAGGGAGGATAGAGATTGAGGTAGGAAACTCTTGGTCAACACACATATTGGGAAACGAAAAAGAAGATGAGGACCTGGAGGCAAGAAAATTAATCAATCAAGAATCAAGACATCAAAACTAAGTGCTTCCTGTGAGCACAAAGATTTCAAGTACATTAAGCATAGGTGCATTCACAGGGATCAAGCACACTCAAAGGTGTCAAGTGCACTCAAAGACATCAAGCATGCTCAATGGCATATAACATGCTAAAAGGCATCAAGCAGATTCAAAGGCACAAGCATGTTCAAAAGGTGTTGAGTGCCCTCAAAGGCATCAAGTGCACTCAGAATGGTCAAGTCTGCTCAAAGGCGTCAAGCTTGTTCAAAAGCGTCAATTGCACTCAAATACATCAAGCACGCACAAAGGCATCAAGTGCACGCAAAGGCATCAAGCGTGAAGGTGTCATGCATCCTCAAAGTTGTGACGTGCTATTATAATGTGTCAAGTATGCTCAAAGGTGTCTAGCAAGCCCAAAGGCATCAAGCGTGCTGAAGGAATCAAGTCAACAGAGAAGCATCAAGCATGTCCGAAGGCATCAAGTGTGCTAAAAGGCATTAAGTGCAACAAAGGCACCAAGTGTGCTGAAAGGCGTCAAGTGCATTCAAAGGCATCAAGGGCACTTAAAGGAGTTAAGTGCACTCAAACGCGCCAAGCGATCTCAAAGACGTCAAGTACACTCAAAGATGTTAAGCATGTGTAAAGACATTAAATGCACTCCAAGGCATCAAGTGCACTCAAATGCGCCAAGCGATCTCAAAGACGTCAAGTACACTCAAAGATGTTAAGCATGCGCAAAGACATCAAGTGCACTCAAAGTTGTCAAATACACTCAAAGGAATAATGTGAACTCAAAGGCGTCAGACATGCTCAAAGACATCGAGCGAGCTCAAAGAGGTCAAGTGCCTCAAAGACATCAAGTGTGTTCAAATGCTTCAAATGAACAGATATAGTGTTCTCAAAGGCATCAATGACGTCAAGTACATTCTAAAGCATCAACCGTGATCAAACACGTCAAGAGAGCTCAAAGACACTCAAAGATGTTGGGCGGGATTCATTGTTGGCCAACGGCAGAATCGGGAAACACGATTGGGTGGAAATGGCGCGTGAGGTGGTAATTGTGGCCGGCGCTGGGCTCCCAACAGAATGCCATGATCCAGTGCCTTGACAGCGGCGCCAATGCATTCTACTCTGCACATACAGTAAACGCCATTGGCATGTCTGTGCTGACAGTTATGCGACTGGCCGGTGGGATTCTGCCAGGGGCAGGTGGAGTAGTGGTAGGCAGCCAGGAGATGGGCCATGGGGTCGGGGTGAAAGAGCATGGACCACCATTGCCGCAGCCTGCAATGCAAAATGCGGCTGCGATCGCCGCTGACTGCTCATTGTGAAATTAGTGCCACAGCTCATATGTGTGTCCCCCCAGGCCACCCCCTAGGTTCCCTCTGGCCCCAGCTGACCCACCTTGTTGGCTGGGATGAGTGCGTGTAGGGAGTGGAGTGCTAATATGCAGCTGCATCTTGTCAGACTCTCAAGTGCAAATCCCAGCCCTGGCAAATTCACACCATTTTTCATTCGAAACACGTACCACGTGGCGCCAGTACTAGCCCATTAACAGTTCTGGAATTACTCTGGGACCGGCACCAATTTTGCTGTAGGCTGCATTGTCAAGCAAGCCAGTTTACTCCTCGTTGCCAGTTTAAGAAGGACACGGGGATTCAACACTGAGTAAAAGAAAGAACTTTATATTTATTGACAATGATGGTATATACACTTCCAGGTAGATCTGTACTGGGTCTCCTGATGGTCAATGTCTGGTTGAATTTAAAATACAGATGGAGTATGAGAAGGTAAAATCCAATGTCAGTGTCTTGTGCTTAAACAAAGGAGACTACAATGGGATGAAGGAAGAATTGGCTAGGGTAGATTGGGAACAAAGACTTTGTGGTGGGACAATTGAGGAACAGTGGAGGACTTTCAAAGAGATTTTTCACAGTGCTCAGAAAAAGTACATCCCAGGAAAAGGAATGATTGTAGGAAAAAGGATAATCATCTATGGATATTTAGGGAAATAAAGGAGGGTATCAAATTGAAAGAAAAGGCATACAAAGTGATAAAATTAGTGGGAAACTAGAGGATTGGGAAATCTTTAAAAGGTCAACAGAAAGCCACGAGAAAAGCTGTAAAGAAAATTAAGTTAGATTATGAGAGTAAACTAGCTCAGAATATAAAAACAGATAGCAAATGTTTCTACAGATATATAAAATGACAAAGAGTGGCTAAGGAAACATTGATCCTTTAGAGGATGAGAAGGGGGATTTAGTAATGGGAAATGAGAAAATGGGTGAGACATTGAACAGGTATTTGTCTCGGTCTTCGCTGTGAAAGACACAAATAACATGCCAAAATTATTGGCAAGGAGGCTATGGCAGGTGAGGACCTAGAAACGATCATTGTCACTAAGGAGGTAGTGTTGGACAAACTAATGGGGTTAAAGGTAGACAAGTAGTTCTGGTTTGATCTGGTAGATCAAATCAGGGCAGGACCTTCACAGTTAAAGGTAGGAGTTGGGGAGACTTACAGTACAAGTGGATCTAGGGGTATAGGTTCATAGTTCCTTGAAGGTGAGTCGCAGGTGGACAGGGTGGTGAAGAAGGCATTCAGCATGCTAGGTTTTATTGGTCAGAATATTGAACACAGGAGTTGGGATGCCTTGTTGAAGCTGTACAAGTCAGACCACGCATGGAATACTGTGTTCAGTTCTGGTCACACTATATAGGAAGGATATTGTTAAACTAGAAAGAGTGCAGAAGAGATTTACAAGGACGCTACCAGGACTTGATGGTCTGAGTTATAAGGAGAGGCTGGAACTTTTTTCCCTGGAGAGTAGGGGGCTTAGGGGTGATCTTATAGACGGTTATAAAATAATGAGGGGCATAGATAAGGTAGATAGTCAACATCTTTTCCCAAAGATGGAGGAGTCTAGAACTAGAGGGGAGCATCGCCGGCAATCTCGGGGTCAATTGGAAGATTTCTAAACAGCGCTTCCATCTCTTCCTCGAAGCCACGGACAGGGAGAATGCCTCAGACACCAGGAAGATTGCTCTGCTCCTCTCCACGGCCGGGCAACACGCCATCCACATCCTCAACTCCCTCACATTCGCAGACGACGAGGACAAGACAAAGTACAAGATGGTTCTCCTCAAATTCGATACCCACTTCAGCATAGAGGTCAATGAAAGCTTCGAAAGATACCTGTTCCAGCAGCGCTTGCAGGGTAAGGACGAGCCTTTCCAATCCTTTTTAACACACCTCCACACCCTTGTGCAGTCCTGAGGCTATGGGCCCACCTCCGACTCCATGATACGTGACTAGATCGTGTTTAGTGTTCTGTCGGACCTCCTGCTTCAGCAGCTCCTCAAAATTAAGCAACTCACCCCAGCGACTGCCATCGAGACCTGTGTCCTGCATGAAAATGCCACCAGCCGGTACTCCCACATACAGGCGGCTGAAACGGCGCGGCAAGGTCCCCACGAGGCAGAACGGGTCCAAACAATTGAACACCTCCAAGGCTGCAGCCTGGATGAGGGCGGCCATTTCGCACGCTTTTCGTGACATCCCACGCTTGTACGTGCCAAATGAGGGGACGGTGACGTGGAGGAATGTGATGCGCAGGCGCGAACCACGCAGGACAGCACCACACATGCGCAGTGGCGCAACGAGCGTACTGACGTCACGACATGCGGCAACTGTGGCTCCGCCCATTTAAAGCGGCAATGTCCTGCAAAATCGCGACAATGCCTACGATGTGGCAGACTTGGCCACTATGCTGCCTGTTGTCGAGCAGCTCAGCCTACCAATTCGCATTGCTTCAGCCAGCCTCGCAGGAACGTTCGGGCAATTCAACCCACGTTCACCGAGTCCGATTCCGACTTCCCGCAGATCAGTGACACCGAGGTCCCGAGGGAGCCTTTTCGAGTCGCTGTTATAATAAAGGTTGTTATAATAGGCTGTCCCCGAATCAAAACCACCAGCCGCTGTCGGTGCACAGCATTGATCCAGACGACGAGTGATGTGCCACCCTTGAGGCGGTCAACCAGAATTGGTCACCCACCTCAGAGACTTGACTTATGAGTTTTACAATGTTGGACTCTTTGATCTATTCTGTTATCCTGTTTCATCTTTCCAGTAGTTTGTATATAATGTTCACTTCGTTGTTGGTGTGACATCCTATTTCTCTGCACCAGGCACCTTCGCGCGTAAATAGATTAGCCTCATGTACATAGTCATGTAAATAACACGCACACCATAGTCAGGTACATTCACTACACAATATTTATTGTCACATGTCCTTTATATAAAAGGGGGATGTCATAATATACACCAATATATTATGGTGCAGACACACACACACACTGATGGGCATGCAGTGGGACCAATCAGCATACACAACACCGCAGCCAATCACCAGTGAGAGCACACGCACTATAAAGACAGGGGACAGGAGAGTTCCCGCTCATTCTAGCAGCAGCCAGCTCAGAGCACAGAGCTCACAGCCTGCATCACAGACATTCACCATGTGCTGAGTGCATCACCTGGTTAGGACTAGGCAAGGGTCAACGGTTAAAGCTGGTTCAAGTATGTTAATATAGTTAACCTTATAATAAAATAGAGTTGCACCACTTCCAGTGTTGGTGATCTGTTTGTGATCCAGAACACCCAACACATCAACAGTTACAAAGGCAGGGTGGGTATAGAGGGATATGGGCCAAATGCGGGCAGGTGGGACTAGCTTAGTGATGGAAACTGGGTGGCATGGACAAGCTGGGCCAAAGGGCCTGTTTCCATGCTGTAAACATTTATGACTCTATGACTCTAAATCTCCTGGCCTTGATGGAATGCATTCCAGGGTGCTAAAGAGGTGGCGGGGAAATAGCAAATTCGCTCGTGGTAATTTACCAAAATTCCCTGGACTCTGGGGCGGTTCCGACAGATCTGAAAACAAAATGTGATGCCACTGTTTAAAAAAGGCGGTAGACAAAAGGCAGGTAACTATAGACCAGTTAGCTTAACTTCTGTCGTGGTGAAAATTATTGAATCTATCGTTAAAGAAGAAAAAGTGAGACACCTGGATAGAAATTGTCCCATTGGGCAGATACAGCATGGGTTCATGAAAGGCAGGTGATGTTTGACTAATTTACTGGAATTCTTTGAGGACATTACGAGCGCAGTGGACAACGGGGAACCAATGGATGTAGTGTATATGGATTTTCAGAATGCATTCGACAAGGTGCCGCACAAATGGTTGTGGCATAAGATAAAGGCACATGGCGTTACGGGTAATGTATTAGCAAGGATAAAGGATTGGTTAACTGACACAAAGCAAAGGGTGGGGATAAATGGGTGTTTTTCTGGTTGGCCATCAGTGGCTAGTGGTGTGCCTCAGGGATCAGTGTTGGTTCCACAATTGTTCACAATTCATATAGATGATTTAGAGTTGGAGACCAAGTGTAATGTGTTAAAATTGGCGGATGACACCAAGATGAGTGGTAGAGCCAAGTGTGCAGAGGACATTGAAAGGCTGCACAGGGATATTGATAGTTTAAGTGAGTGGGCAAGAGTCTGGCAGTTGGAGTTCAATTTTGATAAATGGGAGGTCATCCATTTTGGTAAGAATAACAGCAAAATGGACTATTATTTAAATGATAAAAAATTGCATCATGCTGCTGTGCAGAGGGACCTGGGTGTGCTTGCGCATAAATCGCAAAATGTTGGCTTGCAGGTGCAGCAAATACTTAAGAAGGCAAATGGAATTTTGTCCTTCATTGCCAGGGCGATGGGGTTTAAAAGTAGGGAGGTTATGTTGCAGCTGTGTAGGGTGCTGATGAGGCCACACCTGGAGAACAGTTTTGGTCTCCTTGCTTGAGAAAGGCTGTACTGGCACTGGAGGGTGTGCAGAGGAGATTCACTCGATTGATCCCAGAGCTGAGAGGATTAGCTTATGAGGAGAGATGAAGTAGACTGAAACTATACTCATTGGAATTTAGAAGAATAATGGGGGGTCTTCTGGAAGCATATAAAAGTATGAAGGGAATAGACAGGATAGAAGCAGGAAGCACTGACGGGTGAAACTAGATATCAGGGGGAGTAGATTTAGGACTGACTTGAGGAGGAACTTCTTCACCCAAAGGGTCGTGAATCTGTGGAATTCCCTGCCCAGTGAAGCAGTTGAGGCTATCTCATTGAATGTTTTTAATGCAAAGGTAGATAGATTTTTGAACAGTAAAAGGAATAAAAGGTTACGGCGAGTGGGCGGGTAAGTGGAGCTGAATGCACAAAAAGCTCAGCCATAATCTTACTGAACGGTGGAGCAGGCTCCAGAGGCCATATGGCCTACTCCTGCTCCAAGTTCTTCTGTAAATTGGACTATATTTTCATCCAGAAGCCACTAGCCTGACTAACATACCTTGTTTTATCCTGCCATTGTACATGCCTATCCCACGTGCAGCTACCTGTGTTTTACAAAGTCGGGGGGGTGGGGGGGGGGGGGGGAACTCCCTGCCTATTTGGAGAATCTTAAGAACTCCTCTCGTCCTTTCCACTTCATCTGGCACACACATCACACCTTCCCTTTGATCACCAGGTGCGGGATGGGAGTTAGAGGGTCCTGTGGGGGTTCAGGGGGCGGGGGAAAGCTGTGCAAATCGGGGACATTTAAACATGAGCCTGGGGGGGCAGGACCTGACGTCCCTTCTGCCTTCCTTCCCTCCAATCTTTATCTGCTCTAACGTCCCCTGGTACTCTCCCTCCCTAACACTATACCCCACCTGCCATCCCGTATCCCAGTTTCCTGCTGTTCTCCCTTCCCCTCTCCTCCTCTGCCCCCATCACATTGTATCTCCCTGGTTGATTTGACTCCCATTGTGTCTTTAAGCTCCTTCCTTTCAATTTGTCTCACTACATGATGTCTATGGTAAATGGCAGTTCAACACTGTTGAAACTACCCTCCAATTGTAAAGGGAGGAGGCAGTGGAGCAGTGGTATTACCACTTGATCCCCCTCATCCTTCTAAATTCCAACGAGTACAGTCCCAGTCTGCTCAACCTCTCCTCATAATCCAACTTCAGCTCTGGGATTAACCTAGTGAATCTCCTCTGCACACCCTCCAGGGCCAGTACGTCCTTTCTCAAGTAAGGAGACCAAAACTGAACACAATACTCCAGGTGTGGCCTCACTAACACCTTATACAATTGCAGCATAACCTCTCTAGTCTTAAACTCCATCCCTCTAGCAATGAAGGACAAAATTCCATTTGCCTTCTTAATCACCTGTTGCACCTGTAAACCAACTTTTTGCGACTCATGCACTAGCACACCCAGGTCTCTCTGCACAGCAGCATATTTTAATATTTTATCATTTAAATAAAAATCCCTTTTGCTGTTATTCCTACCAAAATGGATAATCTCACATTTGTCAACATTGTATCCCATCTGCCAGACCCTAGCCCATTCACTTAGCCTATCCAAATCCCTCTGCAGACTTCCAGTATCCTCTGCACTTTTTGCTTTACCACTCATCTTAGTGTCGTCTGCAAACTTGGACACATTGCCCTTGGTCCCCAACTCCAAATCATCAATGCAAATTGTGAACAATTGTGGGCCCAACACTAATCCCTGAGGGACACCACTAGCTACTGATTGCCAACCAGAGAAACACCCATTAATCCCCACTCTTTGCTTTCTATGAATTAACCAATCCTCTATCCATGCTACTACTTTCCCCTTAATGCCATGCATCTTTATCTGATGCAGCAGCCTTTTGTGTGGCACCTTGTCAAAGGCTTTCTGGAAATCCAGATATACCACATCCATTGGCTCCCCGTTATCTACCGCACTGGTAATGTCCTCAAAAAATTCCACTAAATTAGTTAGGCATGACCTGCCCTTTATGAACCCATGCTGCGTCTGCCCAATGGGACAATTTCCATCCAAATGCCTCGCTATTTCTTCCTTGATGATAGATTCCAGCATCTTCCCTACTACCGAAGTTAAGCTCACTGGCCTATAATTACCCGCTTTCTGCCTACCTTCTTTATTAAACAGTGGTGTCACGTTTGCTAATTTCCAATCCGCTGGGACCACCCCAGAGTCTAGTGAATTTTGGCAAATTAATACTAGTGCATTTGCAATTTCCCTAGCCATGCATTCCATCAGGGCCAGGAGACTTGTCTATCTTTAGCCCCATTAGCTTGGCCATCACTACCTCCTTAGTGAGAACAATCCTCTCAAGGTCCTCACCTGTCATAGCCTCATTTCCATCAGTCACTGGCATGTTATTTGTGTCTTCCACTGTGAAGACCGACCCAAAAAACCTGTTCAGTTCCTCAGCCATTTCCTCATCCCCCATTATTAAATCTCCCTTCTCATCCTCTAAAGGACCAACATTTACCTTAGCCACTCTTTTTTGTTTTATATATTTGTAGAAATGTTTACTATCTGTTTTTATATCCTGGGCAAGTTTACTCTCATAATCTATCTGACTCTTCTTTATAGCTTTTTTAGTAGCTTTCTGTTGCCCCCTAAAGATTTCCCAGTCCTCTAGTCTCCCACTAGTCTTTGCTACTTTGTATGCTTTTTCCTTCAATTTGATACTCGCCCTTATTTCCTTAGATATCCACGGTTGATTTTCCCTCCTTCTACCGTCCTTCCTTTTTGTTGGTATAAACCTTTGCTGAGCACTGTGAAAAATCGCTTGGAAGGTTCTCCACTGTTCCTCAACTGTTTCACCATAAAGTCTTTGCTCCCAGTCTACCTTAGCTAGTTCTTCTCTCATCCCATTGTAATCTCCTTTGTTTAAGCACAAAACACTAGTGTTTGATAATACCTTCTCACCCTCCATCTGTATTTTAAATTCCACCATATTGTGATCGCTCCTTCCAAGAGGATCCTGAATCAATCCTGTCTCATTACATAGGACCAGATCTAGGACCGCTTGTTCCCGCGTAGGTTCCATCACATACTGTTGTTGGAAACGATCGCAAATACATGCTATAAACTCCTCCTCAAGGCTGCCTTGACCGACCTGGTTAAACCAATCGACATGTAGATTAAAATCCCTCATGATAACTGCTGTACCATTTCTACATGCATCAGTTATTTCTTTGTTTATTGCCTGCCCCACCATAATGTTACTATTTGGTGGCCTATAGACTACTCCTACCAGTGACTTTTTCGCCTTACTATTCCTGATTTCCACCCAAATGGATTCAACCTTATCCACCATAGCACCGATGTCATCCCTTACTATTACCCGGATGTCATCCTTAATTAACAGAGCTACACCACCTCCCTTACCATCCACTCTGTCCTTCCGAATAGTTTGATACCCTCGGATATTTAACTCCCAGTCGTGACCATCCTTTAACCATGTTTCAGTAATGGCCACTAAATCATAATCATTCACGATGATTTGCGCCATCAACTCATTTACCTTATTCCGAATACTACGGGCATTCAGGTAAAGTACACTTATGTTTTTTTTTTTACCTCTGTTCTGAATCTTAACACCTCAATCAGTAACCTCTCCTAAATTATACTTCCTCTTAACTTTTCTCCTAATTTTCCTTGTTGTTGAATTCATATCTTCATGTAACAACCTGCCGCGTCGCTTACCATTAATGATTTTACTTCCAGTTTTATTCCTTTTAGTATTCCTGGTCCTATTCACTGAGCTCCCCTCAGTCACTGTACCTTGTACTGTCGCCCTTTTTGATTTTTGACTATGGCTTCTCTGCCTTATACTTACTGCCTTTTGTTTCTGTCCCTGTTTTACTACCTTCCAACTTCCTGCATCGGTTCCCATCCACCTGCACATTAGTTTAAACTCTCCCCAACAGCTCTAGCAAACACATCGGTTCCAGTCCTGCCCAGGTGCAGACCGTCCGGTTTGTATTGGTCCCACCTCCCCCAGAATCGGTTCCAATGCCCCAGGAATTTGAATCCCTCACTCTTGCACCATCTGTCGAGCCACGCATTCATCCTCTCTATCCTGACATTCCTACTCTGACTAGCTTGTGGCACTGGTAGAAATCCTGAGATTACTACCTTTGAGGTCCTACTTTTTAGTTTAACTCCTAACTCCCTGAATTCAGCTTGTAGGACCTCGTCCCATTTTTTACTTATCTTGTTGGTGCCTATATGCACCACGACAGCTGGCTGTTCACCCTCCCTCCCCCCCCCAGAATGTCCTGCAGCCGCTCCGAGTCATCCTTGACTCTTGCACCAGGGAGGCAACATACCATCCTGGAGTCTCGATTGCGTCCGCAGAACAGCCTGTCTATTACCCTTACGATTGAGTCCCCTATCACTATAGCCCTGCCATTCTTCTTCCTGCTCTTCTGCACAGCAGAGCCAGCCACGGTGCCATGAACCTGGCTGCTGCTGCCTTCCCCTGGTGAGCCATCTCCCTCAACAGTATCCAAAGCGGTATATCTGTTTTGCAGGGAGATGACCGCAGGGGACACCTGCACTGCCTTCTTACTCTTGCTCTGTCTTTTGGTCACCCATTTTCTATCTCCCTCAGTACCTTTCACCTGCGGTGTGACCAACTCGCTAAACGAGCTAGTCACGACGTCCTCAGCATCGCGGATGCTCCAAAGTGAGTCCATCCGCAGCTCCAGAGCTGTCAAGTGGTCTAACAGGAGCTGCAACTGGACACACTTATTGCACGTGAAGGAGCCAGGGACAGTGGACGTGTCCCTGAGCTCCCACATCACACACGAGGAGCATGACACGGGTCTGAGATCTCCTGCCATGTCTTAAACCTTTGGTTAACTTCAACAACTACAATTTCCCCCCCAAAAAAATAATGAAGAAAAAATAAATAAATATACCAATGAAAAGAAAAAGAAAACAGAAAAACTACTTACCAGTCACTTACCAGGGATAAAAAGCACTTCCTCCCCACCCAGCTTTGAATTCCCACCTAGATTCAAATTCCCAAACTCACTTTGCTGTCTCACTCTGGCTGTGTCTTCTCTGGCTCACTGGGAGAACTCACTGGGAGTGAGTTTACAAATTGCTCTTTTTAAATTGGCCTCAGTTGACTCCCCTCCCCCACCTGCTTTTAGATCAAGGTAGATTTAAAGTGACGGACACTTAACTGCCAATCAGTTATGTGAGTGGGTGGGGCAGCCCTTGTTAATCTACACTGCACAATTCTAGATTATTTTAAATTAATTTAAACTCCTGAAATTTAAAAGGAGCTGACTTACTGATTTGATTTGATTCAATTCCCACTTAGATTCAAATTCCCAAACTCACTCTGCTGTTTCACTCTGGCTGTGTCTTCTCTGGCTCACTGGGAGTGAGTTTACAAGTTGCTCTTTTTAAATTCCTAAGGCGTCGGCCCTCTTCCCCATATGTAGCGCTGGCTGCTCTGATGCTCCGAAGATTGCCACATTTGGGCATTGCTTCACCCTCAACCCCATAACCTTGGGCATTGCCTTGGGAAAGGCTGTCCAGAACCCAGCAAGTTTGGGGCAAGCCCAGAACACGTGGGTGTGGTTGGCCGGGCCCCTCTGGCGCTGTTCACATTTGTCCTCCACCTCACGAAAGAATCTGCTTATTCGGGTTCTGGTCAAATGCGCTCTGTGCACCACTTTGAACTGCATGAGGCTGAGTCTTGTGCAGGAGGAGGTGGAGTTGGCCCTGCTCAGTGCTTCATTCTAGAGTCCCCACCCCACTTCTGTGCCCAGTTCATCCTCCCATTTCTGTCTGCTCTCGTCCAGTGGAGTCCGGGCTCTGTCCAGTAGCTGTCCATATATTTTCCTGCAGAGTCCCCCCGTCCTTACTGTTCGTGGTCATCAGGCCCTCTAATAGTGTGGTCTCCGGGGCCCAGGAGTACCTACTGTCTCTTTGCGGAGGAAATATTTTATTTATAAGTGTCTCATTTCCTGTCCTGTCGGCAATTCCCATTCCTCCGTCAGTTCGTTCAGTGTCGCCAGTCTGTGTTCTATGTCAAAGCCCCTCACTGTCAGCATTCCCCTGTCCTGTCTCCATTTTTTAAAGATTGCGTCTAGCATGGCTGGTGGGAATATGTGGTTACTGCAGATCGGAGCCATGGGGAACATGTTGGTTAGCCCTAAGTTGACCCCATTTTTTCAGTGTAGATGCTACCACTGGCCTAGATGTGTATTTCGTTGAGGGGATGGGAGTGCTGCCGTGGCTAGGGCCTGAAGGGTCGTTCCCTTGCAGGAGGCCTTCTCCATCTGCAATCACTCCGAATTGGGTGTGTGCGCCCATCCCTTCATTCTTTCCGCTGTTGCTGCCCAGTGGTATATTGTAAGTTTGGCAGTGCCAGGCCTCCCTTGATTTTCCTCCTTTGCGGTATTGATTTGGGGACTCTTGGATTCTTGCCTACCCCCCCCCCCACACAAACGCCATAATTAAACTATCTACATCTTGGAAGAAGGCCTTGGGATGAACACAGCAAGAAGTCTTACAACACCAGGTTAAAGTCCAATAGGTTGGACTCCCGCAAGTCCACGAAATTGCGGCTTTTTTGGGGGGGTTTCCCGGCGGGTTTTTAAAAAAAAAAAAATTAAAGTCCCGCAAAATCGGCCCTGCCTCCCTCACCCTGCCCAAGCGCCAAAGCTCCGTTCCACGGAGCTAAAGAGAAAAAAAAGAGAGATTGGTCCCGGTGTGCCGCATGTGGAGGGGGAGTGGGGCTCGCAACAAGAAACTGCCTGAAAGTCAGAGCACAGAGAGGATAAGACAAAAAAATATATTATAATTTTTTTATTCAAATTTTTTTTTCCTCTCCTGAAAATTAAAAAAAGCTTCCTAAAAAAAAAAAAAAAAAATTCCTTTTTATATGAAAAAAAAATCGTTTTTAAAAGGAGAAAAAATCCTTGGGGGTTTTTTTTGAGGGGGAAAAAAAGAATTTATTTTTTGCACCAAAACCCAGAAAAAAAAGAAAGGCACAGAATAGGAATATGCCTGCAAATAATAATAATCGGAGGGACGGCGAGATGCAAGAAGGAGCAGCAGCGAAGGTGAAGGAAAAAAGCAGGAGCTGCGGCCACGCAGGCAGACAACCCCACGGGGTGAGGCGGAGGTTCAGGCTGGTGAGCCGAGCAGTGGAGCAGGAACAGGACGCGGCGACCATCCCCCCCCTCACAGGAGGAGGAATGGAGAAGCCTGCTGAAAACGGAAATAAACACCATAAAGGGGGAGATAAAAACGGAGATAAACGCCATGAGGGAGGCACTCAGGACGGAGCTCCACACAATGATGAAGGAGATGCTGGCGGAGACAACGGACAAAATGCAGCGGACCGTCGAAGGCCTGGAAAGGAAGGTGGAGGCGCAGGAGAAAATGATTCAGGAGTTGGAGTGGGCCGCCTCAGCCCAGAGCAACAGGATGGTACCTCAGGAAACCAAGGTGAAAAGGCTGGTAACGACCCAGGGGAGCCTAAGAGGGAAAGTGGAGGACCAGAAAAACAGGTGCAGATGGCAGAATGTTAAAATAGTGGGTCTGCCAGAGGGGATGGAGGGCAGAGACCCAACAGGCTAAGTCACCCAAATGCTGGGCAAGCTAGTGGGAAGGGAGAAATTTCCAAACCCCCCAGAAATCGACAGGGCGCACAGGTCGCTCCAACCCAGGCCCAAAGCCGGGGAGCAGCCCAGAGCGATTATCGTGAAGCTGCACAGGTTCCAAGACAGGGAAAAAATCCTAAAGTGGGCCCGGCAGACGAAATCGAGCACGTGGGAAGGGAAGACCATAAGGGTGTACCAGGACATTGGGGCGGACCTGGCCAAAAGAAGGGCTGAATTCAACAGGGCCAGATCAGCACTCTACAAAAGAAATGTGCAATTTGGGATGTTATTCCCGGCCAAACTCTGGGTAACATTTGAGGGGAAGGAGCTGTTTTTTAATACCCCAGCGGCGGCAGAGGAGTTTGTTAGAGCGAGCAAACTGGGGGAGGGACAGCCGCAACGGCCATCATGAAAGTGACGGGGATGGAAAAGACAGGAAGAATCAGAGCAAAGAGCAGCGGGCAGACCCCAAACAGAGACAATAAGATCAAGAACTGTACTCACGTGTTTGGTGTACTGCGCGGGACTGTGCTGACGCATTCCCAGGCTCGTTCCATCTCTCAATGCAATGGGGGGGGGGGGGAGCGGAGCAAGGTGAACGAGGGAGAGAAAGGCGGACAGGAGGGCGAGACAAGGGCTAGCAAAAGGAAGGTAAAACAGGATGAGAGCAGGGCAAGTACGATGAGGGGGGCCACCGTGCTATCGAGGACGGCCAACATGGGAGGGCAGGAAGAAAGGAGGGCCACGTCGTGCCTCTCAGGGGAGAGGGAGCGCCTGGCACAAAGAGAGGGGGGAGACAGGGAAGAATGGGGGGAAGAACACAGTCGGGGGGGCAGAGGGGTCGGGGGGAAGAGCGCAGAACAAAAGAGAAGCAAAGAGAAGGGGGAGGTAGATAAGCAGCATGAACACAGGCCTCGGCAAGCATGGAGCAGGGCGAGGAACCAAGATGCCGCCACAAACAGCCACTCTGGAGGGCTTCAGGGTGAAGGGAGGCCCTGGAGTGCAGGGGCGCTGCCACGTGGCGTACACACAGCTGGCGGCCATGTTGCCCCCTGGACAAAAGGAAACCCTGGAGCCCGACCTCATGGCGAGGGCGGCGACCGCGGCCATTTTGGACGGTCCCCAATGAAGGGAAACCCCAGAGTGCAGGGGCATGTCCACCAGCTAAGTATGGGTGATCGTGCAGGACCGGAGGGTCAAAACCCCCCACCAGGATTGTTACCTGGAACGTAAGGGGACTCAATGGCCCAGTGAAAAGATCCAGAGTCTTCGCCCACCTAAGAAGCCTAAAGGCAGACATAATCTACCTACAAGAGATGCACCTGAGGGAGAAGGACCGGCTGCTGGTAAGAAAGGGCTGGGTGGGACAGATATACCACACATGCTACGGGACAAGGGCTAGGGGGGTAGCAATATTAATTAGCAAGAGGACGAGGTTTACGGAAACCAAGACAGTTATGGATCCAGGGGGGCGGTACGTCATGGTCAGCGGTGTCCTGGAAGGGGCACCGGTCGTACTGGTAAATGTGGACGCTCCCAACTGGGACAACACAGAATTCATAAAGATGACCATGGCAGAAATCCCTGACCTTGACACATACTAACTGATCTTGGGGGGTGACTTCCAACTGTGTACAGGACCCACTGACCGACTGATCATACCCCAGAGCAGGGAAAAAGACTGGCATGGCTAGGGAACTAGGAGCATTTATGGAGCAGATGGGGGCGGTGGACCCATGGAGGTTCCTGCACCCGGGAGAGAAGGAATTTTCATACTTCTCACAAGTACACAAGGTATACACCCGTATCGACTTCTTTGCAGTGGGGAAATCGATGCTTTCAGGGATCACGGGAATGGAGAACTCCACGATCGTTATCTCTGACCACGTTCCACATTATATGGATGTGAGGTTGGAGACAGGCCGGGCCCAGCGCCCCACGTGGTGCTGGACACGGACCTCCTGGCCGACAAGGTCTTCTGTCAAAAAACATCACGGGCAAGGGCAGCACGGTGGCCTAGTGGTTAGCACAGCTGCCTCACGGCGCTGAGGTCCCAGGTTCGATCCCGGCTCTGGGTCACTGTCCATGTGGAATTTGCACATTCTCCCCGTGTCTGTGTGGGTTTCGCCCCCACAAACCAAAAATGAGCAGAGTAGGTGGATTGGCCATGCTAAATTGCCCCTTAATTGGAAAAAATAATTGGGTAATCTAAATTTTAAAAAAAGAACATCGCGGGCCATACGTTAGTAGTAACAACCAAAACGGGAGGTCTCACCCTCCACGTTCTGGGAGGCACTGAAGGCCGTCATTAAAGGAGAGATCATCGACTACAAGGCAAGCAGAGACAGGGAAGAGAGGGTGGCCAGGCAACAACTGGTGGACTCCATCCTGGAAGTCGACAGAAAATACTCAGAGGCCCCAACTGTAGAGCTGCTGGCGGAGAGAAAAAAGCTGCAAATGGACTTTAACCTGCTATCCACTAGGAAAGCAGTGTACCAACTCTGCCAGACATGGGGGACCTTCTGTGAACACGAAGATCAGGCTGGCCGCCTATTGGCTCACCAGCTGAGAAAGCGGGCAGCCACAAGAGACATAGCGCAGGTGAAGGCTAGCAGAGGCAGACTGGTAACAGAAGCAAAGGAGGTCAATCGGGCATTTGAGACCTTCTACCGGGGACTGTACGCCTCCGAGCCCCCCAACAGGGGCGCGGGGATGAAACAGTTCCTCGACGGACTGGAACTACCAGTTGTGGGGAAGACAGATGGGGGGGGATCTGGAAGCACCAATAGACCTGGGAGAATTCATGGAGAGCATCAGATCCATGCAGGCGGGGAAGGCACTGGGACCCGACGGACTTGGACAAAAAATTTGCACCAGTCCTGGCTTAAGGGACATGTTCGCGGACTCACTGGCAAGGGGCACCCTGCCCCCCACGGGAGCGCAGGCCACAATTTCACTGATACCCAAAAAAGATAAAGACCTGATGGAATGTGGATCATACAGACCCATTTCACTGCTAAACGTGGATGCGAAAATGCTCGCAAAGGTCCTGGCCAAAAGGCTGTGTAACAGAGGTGGTCGCAAAGGACCAAACCGGCTTTGTCAAGGGTAGGCAGCTCACAGCAAACATCAGGCAGCTGCTGAGCGTAATAATGACCCCCTCCGGGGAGAGAACACCAGAGGTGATCGTCTCCCTGGATGCAGAAAAGGCCTTTGACAGAGTCGAACGGAAATACCTCCTCGAGGTACTGGAGCGGTTTGGGCTAGGAGTGGGGTTCACCATCTGGGTGAGTTTACTGTACAACGCTCCCAAAGTGAGCGTCCGAGCTAACACCACCAGCTCTGAATACTTCCAGCTGCAGAGAGGAACAAGCCAGGGCTGCCCCCTGTCCCAACTCTTGTTCGTGCTAGCGATCAAACCCCTGACGATAGCCCTGCGGGACGTGAAAAGCTGGAAGGGAATCCGGAGAGGAGACAGAGAGCACAGAGTCTCATCTGAGTCTATGCAGATGACCTGCTCCTCTATGTCTCGAAGCCACAGGAGGGACTGAAGGCAATACTACAAATGCTGAAAGAGTTTGGAACCTTCTCGGACTACAAACTTAACCTGGGCAAAAGTGAGGCATTCCCAGTGAATCCAAACAGGGGAGGGGCTCCCGTTCAAAATAGATTCTGCTAGTGGGGATCCAGATAGCCAGAGACTGCAAACAGATCCAGAAGTGGAACCTGACCAGCCTGGTGGAGGAAGTAAGAAGAGACCTTCAAAGGTGGGGCTCACTCCCACTCTCCCTGGCGTGGAGAATGCAGACGATCAAGATGAACGTCCTGCCAAGGTTCCTCTTCCTGTTTAGATCCATTCCGATCTTCCTCCCCAAGGCTTTTTTCCAAAAGGTAGACAGTCTAATCATGGCATGTGTGTGTGTGTGGGGGGGTTTGGGCGGGGGGGGTAAGAACCTGAGAATTCCCAAACACACTGCAAAGAAGGAAAATCAAAGGGAGTTTGGCCTTATCAAACCTACAATACTACCACTGGGCAGCAACGGAAGAAAGAGTGAGGGGATGGGTACAAGAACCCGACACAGATTGGGTACAAATGGAGGAGGCATCCTGTAAAGGAACAACCCTCTGAGCCCTGGCCACAGCAGCACTCCCATCCTCTTCAACAAGATACACAACGAGCCCAGTGGTAGCGGCAACGCTGAGAACGTGGACCCAGCTGAGACAACACTTCGGGATAGCCAAAATGTCCCGAATGGCTCCCATATGCGGCAATCACAGATTCCCCCCCAAAAATGCTGGATACCACCTTCAAAAGATGGAGGCGGGACGGGGGCACACTGACGGTCGGGGACTTCTACGTAGGGTACAGTCTGGCGACACTAGACAAACTGACGAGGAAGTGGAGGCTAGCAAAAGGACAGGAAATGAGACACCTCCAAATAAAACACTTCCTCTGCAAAGAGACGGTACGGTACCCCAGGGCCCCGGAAACCACACTTCTAGAGGACCTGACAGGCACAAGCAACGAGAAGGGGGGGCTTTGTGGGAAAATGTACGGACAGCTACTGGACAGAGCCCGGACTCCACTGGATGAGACCAGACAAAAATGGGAGGACGAACTGGGGACAGAGGTAGGATGGGGACTCTGGAGTGAAGCACTGAAGAATGAACTCCACCTCCTCCTGCACAAGGCTAAGCCGAATGCAGCTCAAAGTGGTGCACAGAGCGCACCTGACCAGAACCCAAATGAGCAGGTTCTTCCCGAGGTGGAGGACAAATGTGAACGGTGCCAGAGGGGCCCGGCCAACCACACCCACATGTTTTGGGCTTGCCCCAAGCTTGCTGGGTTCTGGACAGGCTTTTCCGAGGCAATGTCCAAGGTTGTGGGGGCGAGGGTGAAGCCATGCCCAATAGTGGCAATTTTCGGGGTATCGGAGCAGCCAGAGTTACACATGGGGAAAGGGGCCAACGCCCGTGCTTTTGCTTCCCTGATCGCACGCCGGAGAATCCTGCTCGGCTGGCGATCGGCAGCACCACCCAAAGCTGCAGACTGGCTCGCTGATCTCTCGGAACTTCTCAACCTGGAGGAGATTAAGTACATCATCCGAGGATCAGAGGAAGGTTTCCTGGATACTTGGGAGCAGTTTGTTGGTCTGTTCCAAAACCTGTTCGAGGCCAGCAACGAGAATAAGAAAATAAGAATTACAAAAAACACACCAAGATAGATGAAGTACCAAAAGACCTGCGCAACCCGGGGGGTGGGGGGGGGGGGGGGGGGGGGGGGGGGACCACGAAATATGCCCCCCCCTTTTTTTCCACTCTGTCCGGAAAATAAAAGAAAAGCACAGCCAAAGCCAGGGGGGGGACGACAACGGGGTAGGGGGAGGAACCACAGACCGATCGAAAGGGCAACGAAATGCACATAGGGTCAGTTAAACGAAGGACATACAAAACCTCTCTGTATAATAAAGGAAATTAGCGCGAGCGAGAAAAATGTGATGTCTATATATAAAACTGTTTATAAATATGGGAAATGCCAATAAAAAGATTTTTTTTTCAAAGTCCAACAGGTTTGTTTCGAATCACTAGCTTTCGGAGGACAGCTCCTTCCTCAGGTGACTGCCATTCAGCCATTCACCTGAGGAAGGAGCTGTGCTCCGAAAGCTAGTGATTCAAAACAAACCTGTTGGACTTGAACCTGGTGTTGTAAGACTTCTTACTGTGCTCACCCCAGTCCAACACCAACATCTCCACATCTTGGGGATGAAGATCGGTATGGACCTAAACAGGAAGAGGAACTTCTGCAGCAAGTTTATTTTGATCGTCTGCACTCAACCCGCCAGGGAGAGTCGGAGTGCATCCCACCTCTATAGAACCTTTTTGACTTCCTCCACCAGGCTGGTCAGATTCCACTTGTGGATCTGTGTCCAGTCTCTGGTTATTTGGATCCCCAGGTATCGGAATCTATTTTGGGCTATTTTAACTGGGAGCCCCTCCAGCTCTGCCCCTCCCTCATTTGGGTTCACTGGGAATGCCCCACTTTTGCCCAGGTTGAGTTTGTAACCCGAGAAGGTTCCGAACCCTTTCAGAATCCACATGATTGCTTTCATGTGGCTTTTGAGACGTATAGGATCAGGTCATCCGCATAGAGTGAAACTCTGTGCTCGCTGTCTCCTCTTTGGATGCCCTTCCAGCTATTGCCAAGGGTTCGATTACCAGTGCAAACAGGAGCGGGGACAATGGGCATCCCTGCCTTGTGCCTCTTTCTAGCTGCAAGTATTCATAGCTGGTGGTGTTGGTTCGAACGCTCGCCTTGGGAGCGTTGTGCAGGAATCTCACCCAGCCGTTGAATCCTGCTTCTAGCCCAAACCTTTCCAGTACCTCGAGGAGATAATTCCATTTGACTCTGTCGAAAGCCTTTTCTGCATCCAAGGAGATGATCATCTCTGGTGGTCGCTCTCCGGTGCAGGTGGTGGGATGGGGGTTCATTATTACGTTCAACAACCTCTGATGTTCGCAGTGAGTTGCCTACCCTTGACAAAGCCCGTTTGGTCCTCAGCGACCACCTCTGGTACACAGAAAAGGTTCTGCCTTTTAGCCAGAACCTTTGCGAGTATTTTTGCATCCACATTTAGCAGAGAAATGGGCCTGTATGATCCACATTCCGTCGGGTCTTTGTCTTATTTGGATAGCAGTGAAATTGTGACCTATGCTTGTCTAGGAGGCAAAGTGCCCTTTGCTAGCAAGTCTGTGAACATGTCCCTTAGATGTGGGGTCAGGGCTGGTGCGCATTTTTTATAGAAGTCCGTTGGGAACCTGACCGGTCCCGGCACCTTCTCCTTCTGCATGGTGCTGATGCTCTCCATGATTTCTCCCAGATTTATTGGTGCTTCTAGCTCCCCCAGTCTGCCCTCCCCGAAAACTGGTATTTCCAGTCCGTTGAGGATCTGCTTCATCCCCCTGTCCCTGTCGGGGGGCTCGGAGGTGTACAGCCCTCAGTAGAAGGTCTTGAATGCTCGGTTAATTTCTTTTTGTTCCGCTACTAGTCTGCCTCTGCTATCTTTTACCTACGCTATTTCCCTCGTGGCTGCCTGCTTTCTCAGCTGGTGAGCCAATAGGCGGCCAGCCTTTTCTAATGTTCGTAAAAGGTCCCCCGTGTCTGGGGAGTTGGTCCACTACTTACCTAGTGGATAGCAGGTTAAAGTCCATTTGTAGCATTTCCTCTCTGCCAGAAGGTCTATGGTCAGAGCCTCGGAGTACTTTCTGTCGACCTCCAGGATGGAGTTGATCAGTTGTTGCCTGGCATCCCTCTCTTCCCTGTCTCTACGCACCTTGTAGGTTATAATTTCCCATCTGGTCACAGCCTTCAGTGCCTCCCAGAGCGTGGAGGGTGAGACCTCCCCATTCCGGGTGTTACTTAAGTAGCCACTTATGGCCTGTGATGTTATTGGCAGAAGGCCTTGTTGGCCAGGAGGATCATGTCCAGCCTCCATGTGGAGTGCTGGGCACGGCCCATCTCCAACCTCACATCCACGTAGTGTGGAGCATGGTTGAAAATGATTATCGCAGAGTATTCCACTCCTATGATTCCTGGAAGCACCGATTTCCCCAATGCAAAGAAGTCTAGGGCAGCATGGTAGCCTTGTGGATAGCACAATTACTTCACAGCTCCAGGGTCCCAGGTTCAATTCCCGCTTGGGTCACTGTCTGTGCGGAGTCTGCACATCCTCCCCGTGTGTGCGTGGGTTCCTCCGGGTGCTCCGGTTTCCTCCCACAGTCCAAAGATGTGCAGGTTAGGTGGATTGGCCATGATAAATTGCCCTTTGTGACCAAAAAAGTTAGGAAGGGTTATTGGGTTACGGGGATGGGGTGGAAATGAGGGCTTAAGTGGGTCGGTGTAGACTCGATGGGCCGAATGGCCTCCTTCTGCATTGTATGTCCTATGTTCAACACGGGTGTATACTTTGTGTACCTGTGAGAAGAACGAGAATTCCCTTTCTCCCGGGTGTAGGAATCTTCTCGGGTCCACCACCCCCATCTACTCCATAAATGTTCCCAGTTCCTTTGCCATGCCTGTCTTTTTCCTCGTTCTGCACCAACCCTCCAAAAGAGCACCCTACTTAGGCCCACTACCCCCAGCCTATCCTGATGACCCCACCTAACTTATACACTTGTGCACACGTTGATGCGGTAAGAAGATTAGCTGTTGCCTGGTGTATGGAAGTACAACTCATCAATGATGTGTTAACAGGAATTACGCTTCAGCAGATGTGTACAGAAATTCTGATCGCCTTGCAGCCGTTCCCATAAGTTCCATTTAAGGTTTTCTGTGTGTGCATCAGCATTGATATAGTGGACAACTTGTCTGATCTAAAATTTAAATTTGTGCCTCTTAAACATTTTGAAGGTCATTGAAAATGTAGGAAGACAGCACTGCCCTCACCAAATTCTGCTTCACTTTGAAGAGATGAAGATTTATAAATGCACATTTGGAGGCCCAGTAAATTTTAAAATCTGCTTTGATTCAGTATATCTTTCATGATATTGATTTCTGTGGAGACATTGCACAGTGCATTATATGATGGATGTGCTTGGACAAGTTGGCATCTTGTCAATTAGACAGTTGCCAAAACCCCAATTCAATGTGAATCAGTAAAATTGCTCCCCGTGAGTCGGTCTTCACTGAACTCGGCCGTCATGACAATGTTGAATGTGCAAGTTCACCTGTATGTCAGTCTACAGTTTAGGCATGGAACCAGACTGTTTGCGCCCAAAAAATGCAGAACAAATATGGTGTAATTCCATTGAACCCTTTTCCTTTCCACTGGATGAAATGATGAGCTCCTTGTGCAGTCACCCATGTACAGGAATGAGAAAAGACTCAGTAGACAGCCCCCCCCACTGTGAGATACATGTACAGATTCTACTCACTGTCTACATAATCAGCTGGGACTTTATCTGTCTCCTCCGTCACATTTTGTTGTCATGGCTGCATGGCAGCAATTGAGTGCAATGTTGTCAGTTGGTAACTATCATCTGACATCACACGTATGGTTCTGTGTAAAATCGATAGCTAAATGGTCAACTCTGAGTGAAAATGAAATCAAATGATAGCCAGATGATGCAAGTGATATCAAATGATGACCAAATGATAGCATCTGAAAACAATTAATGTCAAATGTCAGCAAAATGGTTGCAATTCAGAGCAGGCAATGTCAAATGAAAGTCCTTGAAAGCAAATAATGTAAAATTACATGAAAACATTTGGGTTAAACATGCAATAATAATGCCTTATCAAATTTGACATCAACTTGTAATTTGTAATTGAGGACATAGAGGGCGCGATTCTCCACTCCCACACCGGTTGGGAGAATCGCCTGGGCCGCCAAAATTCCCCGGGACGCCGGTCAGGCGCCCTCCCGCGATTCTCCCAAGCGGTGGGAACGGCCCGGTCGGGTTTCGCGGGCCGCAGGCCGGAGAATCGCCGGAGACACCGAAAATGGCGATTCTCCGGCACCCCCGCTATTCTGAGGCCCGGATGGGCCGAGCGACCAGGCCAAAACGGCGGTTCCCCCCCCGGCGCCGTCCACACCTGGTCGCTGCAGTCGTGAGTGGTGCGTGAACGCTGGGGGGGCGGCCTGCGGGGGGGCGAGGGGGGATCCTGCACCGGGCTTTACCTGAAATGTGGGGTGGCCCGCGATCGGTGCCCACCGATCGTCGTGCCGTCCTCTCTGAAGAAGGACCTCCTTCCTTCCGCGGCCCCGCAAGATCCGTCCGCCATCTTCTTGCGGGGCGGACCTAGAGAGGACGGCAACCACGCATGCGCGGATGACGCCTGTTATGCGGCACCGGCCGCGTCATCTATGCGGCACCGCCTTTACGCGGGCGACAAGGCCTGGCGCGTGTAGATGACCTCGGCCCCGATCCTGGCCCATTGTCAGGGCCTGAATCGGTCAGGACCGGGGCTGTTGCGTGCCGTCGTGAACCTCAACGGCGTTCACGACGGCGCGGCCACTTTGGCGCACGAGTGGAGAATCGCCCCAATGCACTTGAGAGCAAAAATGATTTAAGAATTTTCCAGTAGGACAAGGACGTAGAGGAACTGATCCAGCTTCAATTCATGGAATATTCACAAACTGACAGATTCAAATGTGAACGCTGGGTTTGTGACCATAACCAACTTTCTAGCAGCTAGTGTTGATGGTAAGGTCTTCTCAGATCTCATAACACATACAGTGCAAGAGTGGTGGGTGATCTGGGCCACCAACACAGCAGTTACAACGAGCCAGCTGGACGTCATCTATAGAATTCAGAGCAGCAGCTTGAGTGGTCGCCACTCGCTGGTATTAGCTGGAGCTCATTTATGGAGTAAGTCTTCATTCTGGGAATAGAAATGGAAGTAGAACATAGAACATACAGTGCAGAAGGAGGCCATTCGGCCCATCGAATCTGCACCGACCCACTTAAGCCCTCACTTCCACCCTATCCCCCGAACCCAATAACTCTGCCTAACCATTTTTTTGGTCACTAAGGACAATTTAGCATGGTCAATCCACCTAACCTGCACGTCTTTGGACTGTGGGACGAAACCGGAGCACCCGGAGGAAACCCATGCAGACACGGGGAGAACGTGCTATCCACATGTGCTACCGTGCTGCCCCACGGAAGTGTTGGATGTGGTTGCTATGAGATTTTCTATCACATGAACTGTTGGTCTTGACTCAGTGTTACCCCTTGCCTATCTGTTGTGGGTTCAAGCCACATTCCAGGGCCAGAACTTTCCAGACCCACTGTAGCAAATGTAACAAGCTGACCAAAGTCCATTTACCTCAGTGTGACTGGAAGACCTCGTTGGTGTGTGGGATAGGAAAGACCCAGACTGGAGTGCTAAATGCTAGAATGGCCAAATCCTAGAATGGACTACCAAGCACTGTGGGAGTGCTGCACGGTCGAAGGTGTCATCTTTCAGATACTACATTAAACCAAGGCCTGTCCTCCCTGCTCAGGTGGCTGTGAAAAATCCCATGGGTGGAATTTTTTGATTAATTTTCTAAAGTGTTGTCTTGGGCAGGGAGGGGAGGGGATGGGCATTCCCAGGGATTTTCCTCCAAATTTTGAAATACCTAGAAAAATAAATGGAAGGGACGGGTCTCATGATGTCATTGAGAGACTTTGTTGAAGGGAGCCCTGATCGGAAAAAAAAATTAAAACATTGACACCCCACAGAACCCGCCCACCCCCCAGACATGACACCACTGCACAGGGAATCCTCCCTCTGAGAGAACCCCACCCCACCCCCCAGGGAGGCGATGGTGTTGTGGTACTGTTGCTGGACTAGTAATCATAAGACCCAGGGTAATGCTCTGGGGACCTGGGTTCAAATCCCACCATGGCAGATGGTGAAATTTGAATTCAATAAAAATCTGGAATTAAAAGTCTAGTGATGCCTACAAATGCATTGTCAATTGCCTTAAAAAAAAATCATCTGACTCACTAATGTCATTTAGGGAAGGAAACCTGCCATCCTTACTTGGTCTCGTCTAGATGGGACTCCAGATCCACACAAATGTGGTTGACTCTTAATTGCCCGAAGGGATGTGCAAGAAATGTTGGCCCAGGCAGCAATGCCCACATTCCACATGCACTGTAAACTCTATATCTATGTCTATGGTGTTAAAGAATAAATTAATCATAATAATCTTTATTATTATCACAAGTAGGCTGACATTAACACTGCAATGAAGTTACTGTGAAAATCCTCTCGTTGCCACACTCCGGCACCTGTTCGGATACAGAGGGAGAATTCAGAATGCCCAATTCACTTTACAAGCACATCTTTCGGGACCTGAGAAAATAAACCGGAGCATCCGGATGAAACCCATGCAGATACAGGGAGAACGTGCAGACTCCGCACAGACAGTGACCCAGCCGGGAATCGAACTTGGGATCCTGGTGCTGTGAAGCCACAATGCTAACCACTGTGCTACCGTGCTGCCCATGATTCTCCAGAATCATAAACTGAAAGGAAGAGAACATCAAAACATCAGCGATGGTATCGACAAGAGTAGCAAGGATGATGCCAGCCGCCAGACCCCTGTAAACCAAGGGGCTCCTTGACATGAAGGAAAGATAAGGCCTATGAGTGACCCCTCCCCCGGAGATGGCGATACTGATACTCTCCCAGGTCCCGAGTTGAACTTTTCTGGGTCCCTGCAGCCTCGCAATTGCCCCTCTGGACTGGCACCAAGAAGGTGAGGATGAACTGAGCGCTCAAATATCCCCTTCGGAAGTGAGATCATCAGGTTCATGTTTATGGAAAGTTGTTGTAAATGGTGCCTGCATGACATTACGCCAGTGCCCGCTGAATATTCAGTGAGGAGGGGGATGTCCTCGACTGAGTGCTCGCTAATGACATGCAAATGTATCATTCACGTGGTGTGAAAGAACAGAAAGGACTTCAGGGAGATAAACAGGTTTTAGCAAAACAGGCAGCAGTCGGTGCAGGATGGAATTTAACGTGGATAATTGTGATGTCACCCATTTTGAAGGGAAAACAAGGAATGGAAGGTTATATTCAATTGAATAATTCAGAAGAAATTGTTTGGAGAGAGAAACCCACTTCCATTGTCCCTTGGTATGTAAATGTAGGTGGTTATTTTAGTTTGTACATGATGTGCCATCAATTAACATGAGACGAGTAGTGAACAAAACTGTGGCTTTAATAAGCTAAACAGAAAGCCTCCTGGCCACTGATCCCGAACTGGGGCAGCGCCGGTGGTCAGCCACCTTTATACCGAGCCAGAGGGGAGGCGGAGCCATCAGGCAGTGGTTTACCACATTCTCCCCCTGTTAAAAGAAAAAAAGAAAAAGGTCCAGCGGGGGTGAAGTATCGGGGGCTTTGACCTTCAGCTGTGATCGCCTCAGTCCCGGCTGTGGTGTATGCACTGAGGTAGAGACCTGCGTGTCCGGGAGCGTGTTGTCTTCTTCTTCGCCCAGTAGTTGAGTCGGTGGAGGGGGGGGGGGCGCGGTGTAGGGACGGGGGTGGTGGTGATGGTCACCGGTGGGCAGTTCCAGGAGGGGACGCATGCAGTCAAGGTTGGGCCCTAGGACTCCGTTTTGCACAACGTAGCCAAGGATGGCTAGGCGGGTTGTGCGGAAAATGCATTTCTCCTTATTGTATGTGACGTTAAGGAGCTTAGTGGTGTGGAGGAAATGCCAGAGGTTTGCGTCATGGTCCTGCTGGTCATGGCTGCAGATGGTGACATTATCTAGGTACCGGAACGTGGCCCGCAACCCGTACTGGTCAACCATTCGGTCCATTTCTCGCTGGAAGACCGAGACCCCATTGCTGACGCCAAAGGGAACCCTGAGGACGTGGTAGAGGTGGCCATCTGCCTTGAAGGCAGTGTATTGCCGGTCCTCCGGGCGGATAGGGAGCTGGTGATACGCGGACTTCAAGTCAACTGTGGAGAGGACTCGATACTGCGCAATCTGATTGACCATGTCAGATATGCAGGGGAGGGGGTACGCATCGAGCTGCGTGTACCGGTTGATCGTCTGACTGCAGTCGATGACCATCTGGTGCTGCTCCCCAGTCTTGACGACCGCCACTTGGGCTCTCCAAGGGCTGGTACTAGCCTCAATGATCCCCTCTCGTAGGAGTCGCTGGACCTCCACCTGATAAAGGCCCTGTCCCGGGCACTGGATCATCTGCTCCTAGCGGCGACGGGCTTAAAGTCCGGGGTGAGGTTAGCGAAGAGCGAGGGTGGGGTGACCTTAAGGGTCACGAGGCTACAGATGGTGAGGGGGGGGCAGGATTCCACCGAACGTTAAGGCAAGGCTTTGGAGGTGGCACTGCAAGTCGAGCCCTCGTGATAGGGCAGCGCAGAGATGGGGGAGGACGTAGAGCTTAAAGTTAGTGTAGTCTATGCCTTGTACCGAAAGGGTCGTGACACAGAACCCCCGGATACCTACGGAATGTGATCCGGAAGCCAGGGAGATTTTCTGGGTCGCGGGTAAAATTGGGAGGGAGCAGCGCCTTACCGTATCTGGGTGTATGAAGCAGTCTGTGCTCCCGGAGTCGAAGAGGCAGGCCGTCTCATGCCCATTGATCCGGACGGTCATCGTGGATTTTGTGAGATGATGAGGTCGAGAGTGATGGAGGCGAGCTTCGGAAGGTGGTGGGTGGGCCGGTCGGAGGTAGCGGTGGCCAGCATATGACCTGGTGAGCAGGGGTCCCGGGAGGCATCGAAGTGGTTCCAAAATGGCGGCCCCCATGGGTCGCGGGTCAAAGATGGCGGCCCCCATGGGTCGCGCGTGGCGGGTGGCGCGGCAGATGGGGGCTTTCCCGGCGGTCCCGACAGACAACAGGCAGCACTGCTGGGCCTTGGAACTTTAGGGGCAGGTCGGGCCTGGCAGACTTTAACGAAGTGGCCCTTCCTCCCACACCCGTTGCAAATTGCGTTCCATGCAGGGCAGCGTTGTCTGGGGTGCTTACCCTGGCCGTAAAAGTAGCATTTCGGGCTTCCGGCATTGGCGGGCTGCTGTGTGGCACAGGCTTGCACCTCACTTGAGTCGGGTGATGGCGACGCCCATGACGTCCACGAGAGTGCCGCATTGTCCGAGTTGTAGGCCTCCATGTTCTGGAAAGCCACTTCCAGTGAGTTTGAGAGCTGCATTGTCTCTGGGAGGCCGAGTGTACCCCCTTCTAGCAAGCGCTGGTGGATGTAATTGGATTTAATGCCGCGACATAGGCACCCCTGATCAGCAGCTCTGTGTGTTGGGTAGCCGAAACCGCCTGGCAAGCACAGTTCCGGCTGAGTACCCACAAGACATGCAGGAATTTGGCTTGTGATTCTCCGGGGCGTTGTCGCCTCGTGCAAGGAAGTGCCTGGCGTACACCTCGTTTACTGCCTTTACGTATGGTCCCTTCAGCAGCATTATTGTCTCTGTAAACAAGGGAGCGTCTCTGATAAGAAGGAAAATTTGCGGGCTCACCCGTGCAGAGTATTTGAAGCTTTTGGAGGTCGGTGGCGTCGTCGGATCAAAGGTAAGCTTTTAAGCAGCTTAGCCAGTGCTCAAATGTCGCAGTGGCGGCGGCTGCTTGTGGGTCCAGCTCCAGGCGATCAGGCTTGAGTGATGAATTCATCTTAAAAGTTTAGCTTATTAAATTGATGTGCCATCAATTAACACAAGACGAGTAGTGAACAAAACTGTGGCTTTAATAAGCTAAACAGAAAGCCTCCTGGCCACTGATCCCGAACTGGGGCAGGGCCGGAGGTCAGCCACCTTTATACCGAGCCCGAGGGGAGGCGGAGCCATCAGGCAGTGGTTTACCACAATACATTAAGTACAGTAACAGTTTACCACAATACATATAATATACTAACAGTGGTTTACCACAGGGCAGAAGATATGAGATAATGCTTGTTATGAGGTAATGAGAAACACTATGGTTATAATTCCATACTGGGTACAGTTCTCTGTACCTTGAGCAATGAAATGAAATGAAATGAAAATCACTTATTGTCACAAGTAGGCTTCAAATGAAGTTACTGTGAAAAGCCCCTAGTCGCCACATTCCAGCACCTGTTTGGGGAAACTGGTACGGGAATTGAACCATGCTGCTGGCCTGACTTGGTCTGCTTTAAAAGCCAGCTATTTAGCCCAGTGTGCTGAACCAGTCCCCAGCAATGGACCCCAATGTCAATGGACCCCAGTCAGAGGGCTAGCGCCTTTGGAGTCTCTGTAACCTCACTAGGAGAGGTGCTTGCAGCTGAGGTAGGCCGGAAATTGAGAGGTGGCCTTGAGGCCAGGCAGGCAGATCTGTCAAGGCAGAGAGGAAACACCACCCCTCATTCCCTCCATTACGAGAGTTTTGTGGGAGCAACATTTCCAGTCAGTGGCCTCCTATCTGGAGGATGGAGCCCCAGAGTTCTGCTAGCACTCAGGACTGCTGCAGAGAAGCCTCCTCCAAAAGGCTGGTGACTTCTGTAAACAACGTGGGGTCATTCTGCCACCAACTAAATGCCATAGATCGGTTTAAATGTAGATTGACTGTCCATCTTTGTGGTGCAGACAGTCGGTCTGTTTCCCTGCTACTGCCAGAAATGTTTCCCAGCAGCATGAATGCCTCAGGGTCCCGACACAACTTCCCACTATTTTCCCAGGCACAGGCCTCCACTCCTGCGACCCTGAAGCTGGGATTAATTTGGCTCTCCCTAGTTTAGGGCAGCCAAGGCATTGAGACAGCTAATCTCAAGATGAATTAACCCAACATAGAATTCAATGGTATTGATCTGATTGGCTCAGCTCTATGCCAGATTGTGAGGAATGAATGAGCTGGGATTCGGCGAAGTCCATGGCTACAAGAACCTCCCCAGTAGAGGAGGTGATTTTTCTCCCCATGTTAATCATCAGCGAGAACAGCGATACGAGGGTAAAATACGATGTGAATCGGGAAACATGATTCGTGCCAGCGAGATCATGTTTTCCGATTTTCCAGGCTCCTTGACAATGGCGTAATGAGAACCCTGCCATAGAAGGTCGGGAACCTCATGTAAATACTTTTGCACCTTATTAGTGAGCCCTTCCACCGTGACCTCCCCCCCTCAATAAATATTCATGGGGATCCAGTTTGGCGTAATCCTGTCGCCATTTTCAACAGCTCAATAAAAACGAGAACCTGGTGACCTCATCTCTGAAGGGGATATTGGAGGTGAGCGCTCAGGTCACCATCATCCACAAGGGTGCTAATTGCAGAAGGGGCACCGGAGAGCTTCCAGCGGATCCAGGTAAGTGCAATTTAGGGCCAGGGGGATGAGGGGAGTGTTCAGTCTTGGCATCTCGGGGGGTGCGGCTGCTCACAGGCCTTAGATTTGAGCCTCTAGGTTAAATGGATCTGAATGCAGGCAGCGCTTCCCATATGTCCCCCTTACCGGGCTTGTGGCGATATCACCACTGAGGGATCTCCCTTCTAGATTGGCAGCTGGGAAGTCGGTGGGAGACAGTGAATCCATTGGGAGCGACTGTGAGGTCCTTGGATGGTGTCCCGTGAGATGCCAGACTGTGTGGGCATAGAGGGGGACTCTTACAAGGGGTAGTTTCCAGCCTTATAGGGGCTGAAGACCCTCACACAGGAGGGAGGACAGGTGCAGTCAAAATGAACCCCCACACTCAGGCTACACTTTGAAGCCAGAGATGTCTGGAATCAAGGCCATTGGTTATGGAGGCCAGGCTGTTAGGGATCATTCTATGGGTGGCAGGCCGTTCAAGTTGGAAGGCACGTTTATTCCAATTTATTCGTGAATGTATTTTAGCTTATTAACAAACACAAAAAACAGTACAACAAGGGCCAGGGTTTAGAGAACACCAAAGTGTATCATGGAGTTCACCTGACCCACAACTTTAAATAGATTTTGGTTATGGGGAGCCAAGGACCCACTCTACAGGTGTGATGCAACAGAGAGCTAAAGCACTTTTAAAACAAAACAATGTTTATTCTATGAATCCAGTTAACATTTTATAAACGCACAGTAAACATCTTAGCAACTATCAACTCAAATACTTCCCCCAAATACAGTACTTTATAAGTAACCCTTAATCTTTCCGAACAACATCCATTAGACAAATACCCTCTTTAACAAAGACATCAGGTTTAAATTCTCTACTGAGAGCAGTTATCACTTTTAAATTAGCAAGTGCTTTGAAGACATTCTTTTCATACAGAGGGAGATCAGAATTACACCTTGTATGGCTGGATGCCGCTCCAACTCTGGCTGGATGCCGCTCCAACTCTGAAAACGAACACACACTGTAGCTGCCAGCTCAAAAATGAAAGTAAAACAGACAGATAGCCCAGCTCCACCCACACTCTGACATCACTGCAGCTATTTGATCAGCACTCATTTCTTAAAGGTACATCCACTACGGCTATTTGATAAACACCCATTTCTTAAAAGGGACTCTCACATGACAAAGGACACCAAACACATGGCATCCCATAATACACTTACCACCTTACCCCGCCCCGCCCCCCCCCCCTGACCTACAGCAGCAGAAAGGCACACCTGCCCACCCCACCGGAATAGGCCACGCCAACACGGAGCACGGCGGAGGAGAGAGAGAAAGAACAGTCCAGCCCTACCAAGAGGCGCATAATTCAACACGGAAAAGCCCCGGCACATTACAAACCAAACAAGTAGAGAGCATATCAAAAGACAAGGAACAACACCACCAGTTGCCGAGGCAGTGCCTCCCAGCTCAGCCACCCCCACCCCCACCCCCACCCCCACCCCCACCCCCACCCCCAGGCCCACATAGAATGAAGAGCGCTAAGTACAAGTACGGGAAAGTATGCAATGAAAGTAGTGCATGCATATCGGCGTAAGAGTGTGCATGCATAAAGAGTATATGCGTGAATGACTGCACGTGCTTGCCTGTCAGAGTACGTGTACGTGAGAACGAGCAACACAACGTACAGGAAAAGGTCTCGCTGACACAGGGTAGAACGGAAGAAGGAGAGGGATTATCCCCACCCCCACCAGCATCAGTAGCGTGCACTGAAAGAAAACACAAAAACACCCAATATTAAACAACAATATGCAACAGTACAAAGACACCAGCTATTAACATGGCCTCTAAACGTGAACCTTAAACAGTCATTATTACAGGGAAGCAGCGAACAGCCTTCACGGACACATCATTACAGCCTCCAAGGTGTCCAGTTGAGGTGAGCCACCACCGTCCTCCTCCTGTAGTCCCAATGTTCGGTCACCTGCTCCAGCCAGCCCCCAGTCCAGGCCACAGAAGCAGGAGTGGCCGGACCAACAAATGGCTTCCAAACATTGAAACGATAAACAGTCAGCAGTCCAAACAAAAGCAGTTCTCCAAACCTCCAGCATGTTGTATTTGATTCGGGCCGCCACCCTTCCTCAAGAAGCACCGGCAGCAGGGCACCTGACTTCATCCCTCTCCTGCGACAAGTAATTCTGATGAATCAGCCACCACCCTTTTCTCCTCCTTCCTCCAAGTGTCAGCAGCAGTAATCTACCAAACAAGCAGAAAGGGAGGCAGACTATTGTTAAATCCAGCCTCAGGCAAAACCACAGGCCAGGCCTTACCAGCAGAATGTCCCGTCTCCTTACCAGCAGAATGTCCCGTGTGTCTCTCTCTCTCTGCAATGGAATTGAGAGCTTGCACAGCCCATGAGAGCTGGGGGATGAGGGCGCCCTCAAAGGATGAAGCTGATGTGTTAATTGCAGTCTTCACATGCATCAGGTGTGCCTCGCCTGACACAAGGGGAAGCCAGTTGCCTAATCAGCTCCCTGACCCTTCCTTGATGAATCTTGTGCCAATTTAGTCAGCATTGCAATGCACGAGTGTGCTATTGATTGGCACCCAATTATTAACTCTTACTGACTGGGCAGAGGAGAGTCAGTGTTAAGAGAGATTGATCTCCCAGGAGAGGGCCAACTGCGGTGAAGAGGCTATTGTGTGACAGGGGAGGGAGTGAGGTTCAGTTGAAATGCACTCACATAAGGGGATGAGCATGGGTGAATGTTCCAGATTCTGAGAGGGCTCTGGGCCAAGGCATTGTCAGGACTCCTCATCCTCACTTCGATGTTCTTTTCCTTGGAGGATCATGGAGCCAGCCAATTGGGCAATTGTTTTGATTGCGATCGAGCAGCAGCAGCGGCATCAATGTGACGCTGCACATGGCCAGGAACAGCGCTCTTCAGAAGAGGGGAAGGCTGGGCCTGTTGATCCTCCAGGAGTAGGGACACGTATGGTGGAGCCTCAGAGGGGACACTACCGGGCACAGATATTCCGCCATAGAACATTCTACCTCAAATGTCAGAGGTCCAGTGTTGGAGAAGGCTGTGTCTATCCCGGGGGACAGTGGACCCATCTGTATCATGTGATGCATGAGTTGGCAACACATGGACTGGGAGGTCACCCATTATCTGTGGCTTAAAGGTCACCTCTGAACTGCCAGTGGCTCATTTCAGGACTCAACAGACCTATAAAGCATTTCCCAGTATGCCACACACAAATGCATAAGGGAGGTCATGGATGTGGTATTTGTGAAGGCCCACATGAACATTACCATGGACCGAGACCATGTGTGCTAGAACTCCAGAGCCATGGGTTTAGCCCCCATAACAGGCATGCCCCAGGTACAGAGTGTCATCAACTGCACCCACGTGGCTTTGTATTCCCCTTGGTGGCATGGGGTGCCATTTGTGAACTGCAAAGGATACAGCTCCCTCAATGTCGTGATCGCTTGTGACCACATGATGCGCATCATGCAGGTGTGAGCCCGTTTCCTGGCGCATGTCCGTTATAGTTACCTCTTGAGCTGTTCACCGATCCCAGTAGTTTTTGAGGGAGAGCAGTTGCTGGAAGGATGGATCCTCGGGGACAAAGGGTACCCAAGCATGGGGTGGCTGGTGGCTCCAGTGTAGAGGCCACAAACACCTGCTGAGACTCGCCGTAACAAGGCTCTTGCATCAGCGCATGTGCTGGTCGAGCAGACGATTCGACTATTCAAGGTGCGGTTCCGGTGCCTGGACTCGTCGAGGGAAGCTTCAAGACCAAAGATCCCAGAGAGTGTCCCGCATCATAGTGGTCTGCTGCGCTCTGCACAACTGGCCCTGCAGCTGGGCGAGCAGATGGACCAGGAGCTGGAGGAGTGTCACATCTCCTCGGATGAGGAGGATGTCGAGTAGGGTGGTGTGGTGAGCCACGTATGGCTACGGAAGGCTGTTGTATATATGTTCACTATTGTTCTACTCCTATCATTATCTCCACTGTTATATACACTTGCTGATTTTGCTGTTCTGTTATTGGTTGTTGCTGTTGTACTGTTAGAAAGTTGTTATTGGTGCTGCTGTTGGCTCCGCCTGTGGCTCCGCCCCTCTGAGGAGGTATAAAGCCCGTCGATCTGGGGCAGTCTTGCAGTGCGGGAAGAGCTACAGGTTGGCACACTTTTAGTCTATTAAAGCATCGGTTCACTACCACTCAGCATGTCGACTGAATTGATGTCCATCAGGTGGTGAGGGGAAACCCACGGAGGAGGAGGAAGGAGCTCGGGCGATGGCCAGGACCTGCGTGAGGCACAAGGCTCGGGATGCCCTCATCGTCTCTCGGTCTGTTAATGACCAGGCCTAGGGTGTGAAGACCTCTCCCAGCCAGTGTCTGACATCCGCTCACTACTGTGGTGCCTGCTGGAGTCATCATGATGGTGGCTACATTCCTCGACTGGATGTTAAAGTGATTGGTCAGACGCTACAGGGTAATGATGATGACTTGCAGGCTCATCTTAATCTCCCCAAAATGTCTGACTCCTGCCTGACATAGAGCTGAAAGCAACCTGCCAATGAAAGGGCTTATCTTGGGGTCCAGAGAGGCTGAATGAGAAATCTCAGCGACTACTGCCTGTTCCAAGGCCTGGGGTGCCTGTGTTTTTCTCCATATACAGACGAGGCGGACAGACTTCCAATACGTTTTCAGCCAATTGCATCTTCATAACTGGAGAATACTGACAGACATGTGAGACCTGAGCATTGATGTTGCAGGGGACGGGGACGGGGGGGACGGGGCGGGTGGGGGGGGGGGGGGGGGTGGATGAATCTTCAACGGATGGGGGCATTGGGGGAGGGAACTGGCCAGGAGTAGCGCAGCTTTACTACATTGTCAGTGTGGGAAGTGGGAGAGACAGAGTGTTGCCATTCTCTCACAGCACTGGGAGGAAGCTCCGAGTGTGCGCAGGGGTCTGCAGAGCATGGTGCCATGACGTGACATTGTGGAGGATGCGTATTGGTAAATAATGTGATTTTTAATACAAGTGTGGTATTCCAATGGCGACCTACCTTAACTGGTGCCTAGGTTTACCCGTATTCACTAAGTGCCTTTTGTTTCTTACGCTTCCGCAACCTTCCCCTACGTTGAGGTGTATCCCCTGGATCCACAACTGAAGTTGAGGCAGCCTGCTGACTTCCACACTCTGTTGCCTGAGACAACCTTGCCAGACTTCCCTTGGGGGCAGGGACCTTGAGAGTCCCGGCCTACTTTCAGGCTGCACGTGTTCCAGTTCTGCCCTCCACGGTATGCTGGGTTGGAGGCCTTTCACTCACAGGGACAAGGTGTCAGGTGGGCTTGGCACCCCCAGGTCTCCGAGGTAGAAAGCCCCAGGCTGGTCTTGTGCCAATCCTCTTCCCTGCAGGTGCCTGGGGAGCCCTAAGCTCCTCTATGGGATAGAGGGGCAGCTGGAGTGAGATCCAGACATGGGCGGCATGTTAGCACAGTGGTTAGCACTGTTGCTTCACAGCGCCAGGTCCCAGGTTCGATTCCCGGTTTCGGTCACTGTCTGTGCGGATTCTGCACGTTCTCCCTGTGTCTGCGTGGGTTTCCTCCGGCGTTCCAGTTTCCTCCCACGAGTCCCAAAAGACATGCTGTTAGGTGAATTGGACATTCTGAATTCTCCCTCAGTGTACCCGAACAGGCGCCGGAGTGTGATGACTAGGGGATTTTCACAGTAACTTCATTGCAGTGTTAATGTAAGCCAACTTGTGACACTAAAGATTATTGTAAAGAAGCCTCGCTGTCTTCTGGGGCCGACACTCGTGGATTCCCAACAGCGCTTGCATCATGCAGTTGAAACCCTGCACCATGGACCTTATGCCTTCAGCCATGGAGATCATGAGCTGAACCATGGAGGGACATCCTGTTCCAAGGTCCACTGCGGATGCCACACTCGCAGTGTTGCCCTTGTTACGTAGCGGTGTCGGCACTATCTCCTCGGATAGAAGGCAATGGGACCCCTAAGTCAGCGTTCCAGTCCAAGGAGGGATGCTGTCATCCCTTCCTAATGCTCAAGTCTCTGTGATGACCGGACCCAGGGGCACATCATCAGACTGGGGCTCAGCAGAATCCTGGGCTCCGGAATCCCTCCGGGTGCCAGATCCCTGGTGCATCCCCGTCTCTGCCTGCTGGGGACCTTCAGAGCTGTTCACCAGTGAGTGACCCTGAGCCTATGGGTGACAGCTGTGACGCCACCTCGATACTTGTCTCTGAGATGTCTTCCTCGGAGCTGCTCAGGTCTGTGGTCTCCAGAGGACACGAGAATGTTCCGGGCTGGTCGGCTGATTGATCTACAAGGGAAGCGAGATGGCATTAGTGCATCACAGGGAATGAATAATGGGACAAAGCTAACTCATGTGAGGTTTGCACCAGGGATGGATGTGTTGAGGATTCTCACTATTGTCTCTGTCCCCACCTTGCTCTCTGCAGAGGTGCAATCCTGTTCCCCACCAGCCAGCTCATGGGCATTCTTCTCAAAGCACCTTAGGTTTCTCACCTTGGGCAAGACTTTGGCTGGCTATATCCCCTCACATCAGTTGTGCTCAGGTTTGCCCTGCAATAAGACAGATGGGGAGAGTGTAGGCAGGAGACCTGGCAGGTCAGATGGTGATGAAGTCTGGCATGCGAGGAAGGTGAGTTGGAGCAGGGATGTGATTATCTACTGGGGGGACCATGGGGAGTAGGGGTTGGGGGAGGGGGGAATGACAAGTGTTGGGGACCAGTGATGTGTCTGGGAGAGAGATCACTGTGGAGGTGCTTTGGGTATGTGAAGGGGTGCAGTGGGAGACATGAAGAGTCAGACTTACCTTGGCTACACAAAGAAGGGCATTCAACTTCTTCCGACCCTGTAGCCTTGTCCTCTTATCGAGCGAACTGGCATTCACTATCATGGCCACAACCTCCAAGGTGGGGTTGGTGACCTTGCCTTGGATGTCACACCTTTGCCAACACCATCCAGAGGTTTGGTGAGGACTCCCTCTGAATCGTGATGCTGTCTTCCTGGCAACCCCCCCACCCACCCACCCACACACACCGAATGGACTTGGAACACATGCTGAGGGGGGCATGAAAAAGGAGAGCCCCACTGAATGCAGAGATTTACCTTTTCCCGGGGCGAGCAAATTATAGGTAATCCGCCATGAGTGCGACATGAATCACGTGTAAAAACAAAATTGTTAACGAGACTGGACGTACATTGTGTTTTCCTACTGGCACTGACGATGGGATTCTCCCCAGTTTTCTCGCCGGGACCGACACTCTGACAAAAATGAAAACTCCATTCATAGTTAAGTGCCGTTCCCTGCGGATCCAAGTTTGTGATTCCTATTTGCATCAGTGATTGAAACCACTGGAAATTGCCCAAATTCCATTTCCATCAGAAATGGGTTCACGGGTGTGCACCGTACTCGGTTCAATCGCCCCCAGTTCCCTTAACTGGGGAACCTGACCAGGGTCGGCATTTCTGCACATGGCTCGAAATTAGCTGGCGTGGGAACTCGGGTGCACCTGAAACACGGTGGGGATATTTGCCAGTAGAAGGCACCCAGAGCTCGTAGCGAAATAAATGTAACTGGAATGGAAACCGTTGACATCAGCAATATTGCACTGATCAGGGGATCACCTTTCAAGCACAACTCCAGCACGTTCTCGGATGCACATGTGCGCAGATGCCTGTGTTGTGTTGCAAAGTTCTACTGGAGGTCAGCTCCGTAAATCAGACTGTTTACTGTCCTCGAGCAGGGACTGAACTCCACAGCACACACACAGACACACAGACACCCAAACAGAGGTTGTGAGAAGCTTTGCTTCTACATTTCCAACCCTTAATTTGCATGGCTATCTTGAGCCTGCAATTATTCTCAGGGTAATTGGTTCCAAGTGTGCCAGATTACCTTAAATAAAATGTGTTGCCCTCTCTCCCTCCTTCCCCAATCACTCGAAGTATTTCGACAGATGAAACAATCTGGTTTTCATTTATCTCGATCACATTATTATTAGTCAATTTCCTGTTAACTGTTTTATGTCTTTCAGTATAGGTGATAAATGGCATATGGTCCTGTCTCCCCGCCCCTCCCCCACCACTCCATGTCAGAAATGACTAATCGGCAAGTCATTTTGGAAAGTAAGGTCCAATTCTCAATCGCAGCTTTCTCAAGTCAGACAAAGAGCTGGCAGACGTCTGCTTGGGGACTGTAGCAGTGGAGTCTTTAGACGTACAATACCCCGGGTGTTCTATTTAGGGAAAGGGAGGGTGTGATTTTTATCATCCTGCACAGCAACTGTGCTCCGCCCGCCAGGGAGAAACCTGTGCCCTGCTTCAGTGTTTAAAGGCCTGAAGCGATTTAAAGGAACAGACCCAAAAACACCAAAATTATCATTTCCAAAAGGATGACACAATGAATGAGAATCCCATGAGAAGATTCGAGTTGAAGCAGTGGAAGTGCCCCGTGCCGAATTCAGGCAGTAGTGAGCAGGTATCATTCGCAATCTTGTATCCCCCAGACACACTAGGATAAGGAGGTAAGAGGCGGGCAGGACGGTCAGTGCCAATTCAAAATGACACACTCTTCGAATGGCAACTCAACACTTGAGGACATTTGATGACTGTAACAGTGATGTGTTTTGTACTCTGGGCTAACACAGGCTGCAACTGGGTGCAGCTTTAATCAAAAGATACTCCAGACCTAGAAGTTAGTTCAATCTGATTTATTGAACCAGTAGCATATTTAACACAGTTCTCTATGACATCGACTCTCTGCTAACCTAAGTGTGGTTACTCTGCCTGACTGAACCAGACTAGCTCTTAGCCACGTGCTGGAGGTGTGATACTGTATATACACCCTGACTCACTCTGTAGATGTTCATCAGTGGAAAGAGGCAGAGTGTGAGTGCCTTGTGCCTTTTATAGTGAGATACCATCCATGAGTGCCCTGCCTGCTCATTGTCATGTCTTGTTCTCTGTGTTCATTAGCTGCCTGTCTGTATATCATTATCTGCATGTCTGCATATCATGACATCTCCCTTTCTTTATGTTTTGTTGGCACATGGAACGTACTTACATGTGGTGGCATATATTAATATATTTACAAGTGGTAGCATATGTGAACGTATTTACATGTGAAGACAGCTATCGAATGTGAGAAAACAGAACATAGCAAACAAAACAAATGTTCATAAGTCCAGTCTCTGAGGCTTGCGTCTGATCCTTGTCGACTGCCGGAGAGGTGGTGGTGGGAGCGACGGCGCCTTGACAGGCGGGATGGAAGCCCGACTGGTGGCCTCGTAGTTCGAGGTATCAGGAGGTGGCAAAACAACAGACGGAAATGGAGAAGAAAGCGGTTGTGAGCAGGCAACTTTGCGCAGTGCCCGTCTGTTTCGTCGCACAACAGAACCATCAGCCATACGTACAACATACGAGCGGGGCGCTGGCCTGTCGAACAACGCCAGCTGGAGCAGCCCAGCCACCATCCAGTATCTTGATCCTGACCGTGTCAGCTGGGGATAACATGGGCAAATCGATGGCATGAGCATCATAGCCCTGCTTTTACTGGTTTTGGAGCTGCTGCACCTTCTGCAGCACTGGGAGGTGATCCAGGTTGGGTAAGTGTATGGCTGGGAATGTCGTCCGCAGGCCCCTGTTCATCAGGAGTTGAGCCGGCGACATGCCAGTGGACAGTGGGGTTGCCCTGTACACAAGCAGCGTGAGGTAGATGTCAGAAGCAGAATCCGCGGCCTTGCAGATGAGCTGTTTCACAATGTGCACCCCTTTTTCAATCTTCCCATTGGACTGCGGATAGTGTGGGCTGGAAGTGACATGTTTGAAATGGTGTGACTTGGCAAACATAGACCACTCGTGGCTGTTGAAGCACAGGCTATTGTCATTCATGACAGTGAGTGGGATACCATGCCTGGAGAACGTCTCCTTACAAGCCTTGATGACGTCCGAGATGTGAGCTTCACGACTTCAGGGTAATTGGAGAAATAGTCAATAATCAACACATAGTCACGATCATTCGCACAAAAGAGGTTGATGCCAACCTTGGACCACGGGGAGGTCTCGATTTCATGCGGCTGGAGCGTCTTCTTGCTCTGCGCTGGCTGGAAGCATTGACAAGTCGCACAGTTGAGGACCATGTTCGAGATGTCCTGGCTAATACCGGGCCAGTCGACGGCCTGCCTGGCTCTGCGTCTGCACTTCTCAATGCCCAGGTGTCTCTCATGGATTTGGCGGAGCACCAAGCTCTGGAGACTGAGTGGAATGACAATCCGGTCCAGCTTGAGGAGGATACCATCAATCACCATCAGGTCATCCTTCACATTATAAAATTGAGGGCATTGCCCTTTCTGCCAGCCATTGGCGAGGTGGTGCATGACACGCTGCAAGAGGAGGTCTTTGGCTGTCTCCTCGCGGATACGAACCACCTTCTCAACAGACACCAGGAGGTGCAAGCACACAGCTGCACCTGTGATTAAATCTGCCGGATGATTTCCAGTGGTTCACTAGGCAATGTGATGGAGCGGGACAATGCGCTGCAACTGAGGCGTCATGTCGTTCAGGTCCTTGTGGATAATGTGGACCAGAGGCCTATGATCCGTCTTGACAGTGAATGTCGGCAGGCCGTAGACATAGTCGTGAAACTTGAGAATGCCAGTGAGAAGACTCAGGCATTCCTTCTCTATTCGCGCCTACCTTGTCTCGGTGGGCGTCATGGCCCTCGATGCGTAGGCTGCCGGTTCCCAGGATGAAGTGTCATCGAGTTGAAGCAGCACCGCACGGATTCCATCCTGGCTCGCATCTGTCGAGATCTTTGTCTCCCTGTCTGGGTCGAAAAATACCACGATGGGTGCAGTGGTGAGTTTGGCTTTCAGCTCCAACCACTCTGCCTGATGTGCTGCCTTCCACTCAAAGGCAATGGACTTTTTCACCACGTTTCGTAGGGCCGTGGTGTGTGAGGCCAGGTTTGGGATGAACTTGCCCAGAAAATTGACCATGCCCAAGAAGCGCAACACCGCCTTCTTGCCTTCTGGAACCTTCATGGCTTCGATGGCCTTGACCTTGTCTGTGTCCGGGCGCACGCCCTGCTGAGAGATCTGGTCACCAAGGAACTTGAGTGTTGACATGCCAAAGCAACATTTGGACCTATTCAGCTTCTGGCCATTGGCATGGACATGGCGGAATACCTGCTGGAGATGGGAAACATGGTCTTCAGAGGTCGTGGACCATACTCAGTTGGAAACGAGTAGATGGCAGGATCCCAGTGCCGTGATGGCATTTCCGTTGTAGTCCAGGAGCCTGCAGGCTGCTGGAAGGACCTTGGGGGGCGTCTTGATGCATTTGAAATCTGCCTGTGAGAGGAGGTTGGCAGAAAGTCCTGTGTCCAGCTTATACTGGATGGAGCAGTGGTTGGCCTGCATCACCGCACGCCATTCGTCCGCAGAATCCACAGCGAGGATGGATTGAATTTGTGATGAGTTAGATGTGGCATATTCACATTTGGTAATGGTGCCCACACAGTAGGCGGAGTCCAGGTATTCTTCCTCTGGATCCATTGTGTTGCCAGAATCAGAATCTTGCAATCGTTGTTGCACACTCTGAACGCACCGTCGTCGGAATTGGGAGCGCTGGCCCCTGACTGGTGGTGCAGACATGCACAAAGCTGCATAGTGTCCAGGCTTCCCGCAGTTAAAACATCGCCTGCCTCTTGCAGGGCAGTGTTTCTTTAAGTGGGTGTTGCCGCAGTTCGACGCTCCACGCATCGTTGCACATGCGCAGTGCGGGTGTCGGCCGCTTCGTTATCCCAGTCGCATCGCGCAAGCGCTGGGCCCCGGGAAAAGCGCGCAAAATGGCCGCTTTCATCAATGCTGAGGCGCTGCATCCGGGAGATGGCCTGCACACTCTCTGCCTCGTAGGAGGCATGTTTTTCATTTTCAGCCGATTTGTATTGGGTATAGCGATTTTTGGCGTGCTCAATCGCGACTGGCAGAGTCATATGCTTGATTTTCAGTCGCTGCTCTCTCAGAGGATCAGAGTGAACTCCAAAAATGATTTGGTCTCTGATCATGGAGTCAGCAAGATCACCAAAGTTGCAGGACAGCGCTAGCAGGTGGAGGTTAGTTAAGAAGGAGTTGAAAGATTCATCTTTACCTTGTAGACGCTGTGTGAATATGTAGCGCTCGAAGATTTCATTGGTGTCCACTTCACAGTGACTGTCAAACTTGTCCAGGTGGGTCTGAAACTTTGTCTTGTCCTGGCCTTCGGTGAACTGAAAAGAGTTGAAGAGTTCGATGGCTTGATTACCCGCTGTTGAGAGGAGAGCGCAATCTTCCTTGCATCAGACGCACCCACGAGGTCTGAAGCTTCGATGTACAGCAGAACCCTTTGCTTGAATGTCAGACAGTTGGCACTGAGATTGCTGGAGGTCCTGAGCTGGTGAGGAGCCTGAATCTTCTCCATGGTGCTGGGATGCATTCGCTGGTCGTCACGGAACGGACTGAGGTAAACCACCTAGATTAAGCAGTCTCCTGGTAGCATGATGTGTTATGTACTCTGGGATAACAGAGGCTGCAAATGGATGCAGCTTTAACCAAAAGATACTCCAGACCTTGAAGTTAGTTCAATCTGATTTATTGAACCTGTCACACAGTTAGCACAGTTCTCTATGAGTTCGACTCTCTGCTAACCTAAGTGTGGTTACTCTGTCTGACTGAACCAGACTAGCTCTTAGCCACGTACTGGAGGTATGATACTGTAAATACACCCTGACTAACTCTGTAGATGTTCATCAATGGAAAGAGGCGGAGTGTGAGTGCCTTGTGCCTTTTATAGTGAGATACCACCCCTGAGTGTCCTGCCTGCTCATTGGTCATATCTTGTTCTCTGTGTTCATTAGCTGCCTGTCTGTGCCTGTCTGTATATCATTATCTGCATGTCTGCATATCATGACAAACAGGGCAAGGAAGATGCGTGCCAGCTACACCTCCCAAGAATGCACTAAACAAAGCATGTCATCCATTAACATCTAGTCTCCTATTCACTCACCACCAAGGCGCATGAGGGATCACATTTTCCTTTGAGAAGAAAGAAGTAATTTCCATAGTTTCCCTACAGTGCAGAAGGGATCCAGGCTCGCAGACCCGACCAGCGAAATAGTGCCCACCCTTTGGCACTCGCGTGCCCCGGACCACCCCCCAACAGTGCCCCCAGCCCCAGCCACACTCCCCCTTGCCCGCGGATCGGCCCTCCCTCGACTGTGGCAGCGCTGGACTGAGTCCGCAGCCGCCACGTCGAGTTCCCGACGGATGATACCACACGTGACTGACGCGGTCGGGAACACGGCCGATCGGGGAGGAGCATCAGGGGGTGCCTGAGGCCGTCGATGCGCCGCTTTGGGGGCGGCAGAGCATCGCAAAAGCGGCGCCGCCCTCGATTTGGTCGTAAACGGGTATTCTCCAGCCGATCGCCGAACCCGATTCCGGCGTCGGTGAATGGAGAATCCTGCCCAATGTGTAAACTCAACACAGGCAGTCACCCAAGGTCGGAATCAAACCTGGTCCCTGGCGCTGTGAGTGCTAACCACTGTGCCACAGTACCACCAAACCTGTATTTGTGCAGCACCTTTCATAATATCAGGACATCCCAAAGCTTTATACAGCCAATTAAGTGCTTTGAAGTGTAGTCACTGTTGTAATATACAAAATGTGGCACCAATTTTTGCATAGAAAGATTCTAGAGACAGCAATATGACAATGACCAGATTATCTGGTTTAAGGATGTGGATTGAGGATAAATATTGAACAAGACATGGGCGAGAACTCTCTTCTTCAAAATAGTGTTGTGGAATCTTTTTTATTCACCAAGGAAAGTAGATGAGACCTCAATATAATATCCCATCTGAGAAGTGGCACCATTGACAGTGCAGCTCTTCCCAGGACTGCATTGGACCTGTCAGCCTAGAGTGTGTCATCAATTTTGAAAAGTGTGGCTTGAACTCACAACCTTCTAATTTAGAGATGAGTCTGTTGCCCACTGAGCATTGGCTTAACATCTCATCCAAAAGGCAGGCTTGCGTGGTGGGCTGAGAAGCCACCACCCTGAGCTAAAGAGACAAGTGGTCCATAAATCTATAGAGCTTGGTTGGCTCAGTTGACTGGATAGCTGGTTTGTGAGGCGGAGTGATGCCAACAGCGTGGGTTCGATTCCTGTACAGGCTGCGGTTATTCATGAAGGACCCACCTTCCCAAACCTGCCCCTCACCTGAGGTGTGCTGACGCTCAGGTTAAATCACCACCAGTCAGCTCTCAAAGAGGAGAGCAACCTATGGTCCTCTGGGACTGTGGCGACATTTACATTTTACAAACATACAGAGAGCTCTGTCTTCAAAAGACCATTGATTCAGGAACTAGGTCTCACTTCGGGAACCCATCTCAAACGTGGAGAGGCCTTCGAGCAAAAGCTAAGAAAATAAACAGACGGGAGGACACCAGTGTTCAAAGTCTTGCTACATACAGCTTCCACCACCACTTAGATAGCAACATGGAGGGAGGACCTGGAGAGTGTGAGTGGCAGATGTTGGAGAAAACGGAAGGCGACCCATACACTCTGAATCCCACACAGATGAGGTCAATTGTGATTCCGGCATCAAACTTCATCACCCATTCCAACTCTACAGAACAGGAAATAAACTGCACCAGATAGCCAGTGAGCAATACTGATACTGAAATTAAATCGAAACTTGCTCTTTTGTTTCGTGAGAGTCACCTAGCACGTTGTTTACCATCTTTTACCACTACTGGAGTTTGACGTTTACAGGCTTTTGCAGGTTTCCCTCTGGTTGAAAAGACCATCGTTTGTTTTCCTTTTACCACGGTACAACTTAGCACAATATCCCTCCTGGGTGAATCCGGAACCACTCTCCAGAGCCTATATGTGCTGACGTCCCGATGCAGTGCGCACAGGGACTTGGAAGGTGTTAGTGTAAAGGGTGGAGAGGGACAAAAGTTCCTAAATTGCCTTCAGGAAAACTTTCGACACCAGTGTGTGTCCAGTCCAACAAGAGACGATGTTCTGGTGGATCTGGTTCTTGAAACTGAGGCAGACCAAGTAAATCAAGTGTCAGTGGGGGAACATTTAGGTGACAGTGATCATTGTATTGTAAGTTTTGGGATGATGATGATAGAAAATCGGCAATCCAGAGTAAAAACGATTTAACTGGGAGAGAGGTGACTTCAATGGGGCAAGAATGGATCTGGGTCAGTTAGAGGGGAATGAAAGGTTGGCAGGAAAAACTTTAGTTGGACAATGGATTACCTTCAAAACAGAAATGGTTCAGACACACTCGAGGTATATTCCTTCAAAAGGGAAAGGTAAGGCAAACAAATCCAGAATTCCCTGGACGAAAAGGGAGGTAGAAATTAAGATAAGGAAGAAAAAGTGTGCTTATGACAGGTGCCAGATAGGAAATACAATTGAGAACCAAGAAGAATACAGAAGATTCAGATTGGAGGTGAAAAAGCTCATTAGAGAAGCAAAGAGGATTTTGAGAAAATACTGGCAGCCAGCATAAAATGGAATCCCAAAGTTTTGTACAGGCAAATAAATAGTAAAAGGCTGGTAATTGGAGGGATAGGGCCAATTCGGGACTTAAAAGTGAATTTACACCTGGAGACAGGGGCCAGGGCTAAGGTGCTAAAAGAATAGTTTGCATCCATCTTTACCAAGGAGGCAGGTGCTCCCAAGGGCATGGTGACAGGTAGGAAATCCTGCCCCTACGAGGGTTCAAAATTGATAAGGAGGAAGTGTTGAATAAACTGTCGGCACTATAAATCAACAAGGCTCCAGGGTCGGATGAGATAGAGCTAATAATATTGAAAGAAGTGAGAATGGAAATTACAGAGGCGCTGGATTTAATCTTCCAGTCCTCTCTAGACTCAGGGGAAGTGCCAGAGGACTAGAGAATTGCAAATGTTACTATCAATTACAGACCAGTCAATTTAACAGTGGGCAAGCTTCTAGAAATAGTTATTCGGGATAGAATTAGTAGTCACATGGAAAAATGTAGGTTGATTAGAAAGAGCCAGCAACATGGAGGGAGGTAACAGGAAGGGTCGCTGAGGGTAAAGCTGTTGATGTGCTGTCCTTGGACTTTCAGAGGCATTCGATATAGTGCCGCACAACTGACTTGTGAGAAACATTATAGCCCATGGAATAAAAGCTACAGTAGCAATGTGAATACAAGATTGGCTGAATAATAGGAAGCAGAGAATAATTGCCAATGGATATTTGTCGGGGCTCGGGGTCAAGATTTTTAGTGGAGTTCCCCAGGAGTCGGTATTGGGACCCTTACTGTTCCTGACATGTATCAATGATTTCGATCTTGATGTGTAGGGGATAATTTCGAAATTTGTGGATGACATAAAAGTTGGAAGTATTATAAACTGTGAAGATGAAAGTGTGGAACTTCAAAAGAACATAGGCAAGTTGGTGGGATGGGCAGATAGTTGATAGATGAAGTGTGAGGTGTGAGGAAAAGTGTGAGGTGTTGCATTTTGGTGGGAAGCACATGGGGAGATAATTTAAAATAATGGGTAAAATTGTAAAAGGGGTGCAGGAGCAGAGAGGCCTGGGTGTATCTGTGCATAGATCACTGAAGGTGGCAGGACAGGTGGTAAGAACACTGAACAAAGCATACTGTATTTTGGGCTTTATTAATTGGGGCATCGAGTGCACAAGGAGGTTATGCTGAACTTATGCAAGACCCTAGTTAGATCTCAGATGGAGTATTATGCACAGTTCTGGGTACCATATTATATGAAGGATGTGAACACATTGGAGAGAGTTTAGATGAGGTTTACAAGAATGGTTCCAGAGGTGAGAAACTTCAGTTATGAGGATAGATTGGAGAGGTTGGGACTGTTCTCCTTGGAGAGAAGATGGCTAAGAGGAGATTTGATAGACATGTGGAAAATCATCAGGTGGACAGAGAAACTTCCTCCTTGTAAAAGGACCAAGCACCAGAGGGAACAGACTTAAAGTGATTTGCAAAAGAAGTAAATGTGATGCGAGAAAAAGCTTTTCCCCACAACGAGTGGTTTGGGACTGAGATGCACGGCCTGGAAGTGTGGTGGAGGCAGGTTCGATCGAGGCATTCCGGAGGGCATTGGATGCAGGGGTATGGGGAAAAGGGAGGGGAATGGCACTAAGCCGTGATGCTCATTCGAAAAGCCAGTGCGGACATGATGGGCCAAATGGCCTCTTTCTGCGATGCAACAGTTCTATGATACTGTGGGTGCCAGAGTTGAGTGCTGACTCCCCAGTGGAGCATTCACAGAGGGGACTATTTCTCAGCGATGAAAATGCTGAGATTCCCCAGCCAGTGCTCCCAGAATGCATTCTGCTGGACGGAAAAACCCAGCTGGTTAACCCCAACCCAGTAAGCCTGATGTCAGTGGTGGGGAAAATTCTAGAATCCATTATTAAAGATTTTGTATCAAAGCACTTAGAAAACAGTGGCAGAATTGGACAGAGTCATCATGGATTTATGAAAGGGAAACCATGCTTGACAAATCTACTGGAATTCTTTGAGGGTGCATCGAGTAGAGTTGATGAGGGGGAACCAGTGGATGTGGTTTATTTGGACTTTCAGAAGCTTATGACAAAGTACAGCATAAGAGAATATCGTGTAAAATTAAAGCACGTGGGATTGTGGTAATGTTGGCAGACCGGAAACGAAGAGTAAGAATTAACCCGTCTTTTTCAAATTGGCAGGCAGTGACTAGTGAGGCATCGCAGAGATTGGTGCTAGGATCATAGCTATCCACAGTGTATATTAATAATGCAGATGAGGGTACGAAATGTAATAGCTCCAAATTTGCAGATGACACAAAGTTGGGTGGGAGGGTGAGTGTGAGGAGGATGCAGAGGTCCTTCAGCAATTTGGACAAGTTGAGTGAGTGGGCAACAGAAATGAATGGCAGATGCAGTATAATTTGGATAAATGAGAGATTATCCACTTTGGTAGCAAAAACAGGAATGCAGAGAATTATCTGAACAGCCATAAATTAGGAGAGGGGAATGTGCAATGAGACCTGGGTGACCTCGTATACGAGTCACAGCATGCAGGTACAGCAGGCGGTAAAGAAGGCAAAATGGGATGCTGGCCTTCATTGCGAGAGGATTCGAGTACAAAAGCGGGGATGTCTTGCAGTTATTCAGGGCCTTGGTGAGACCACACCTGGAATATTGGTTTTGGTCTCCTTATCTGAGGAAGGATGTTCTTGCTCTTGAGGGAGTACAGCGAAGGTTTACCAGACTGATTCATGGGATGGTGTTACAGATCTATGAGGAGAGATTGAGTCGGTTAGGATTATATTTGCTGTAGTTCAGAAGAATGAGGGGCGATCCATGAGAAACCTATAAAAGTCTAACAGGACAAGACAGAGTAGATCCAAAAAGAATGTTCCCGATGGTGGGTGGATCCAGAACCAGGGGTCACAGCCTGAGGATACGGGGTAGACCGTTTAGGACAGAGATAAGGGTACATTTCTTCACCCAGAGTGTGGTGAACATGTAGAATTCATTACCACGGGAAGCAGTTGAGGTCAAAACATTGCATGGTTTCAAGAAGCAGTTAGATACAGCACTTGGAGCGAAGGGGATCAAAGGTTATGGGGTGAAGACGGGATTAGGCTATTGAGTTGGATTATCAGCCATGATCATAATGAATGGCGGGGCAGGCTCGGAGGGCCAAATGGCCTCCTCCTGCACCTATTTTCTATGTTTCTATGTTTCCAAAACAACAGCTCTTTGGCTGGAAACATTTAAAGGTGCTTTTCATGGGAGTTTAAGGAAGTAAATAAAAAATAGGGTGGGGTTGCACGGTAGCTCACAGTGCCAGGTACCAGGGTTTGATTCCGACCTTGGGCGACTGTCTGTGTGGAGTCTGCACATTCTCCCCGTGTCTGTGTGGGTTTTCTCTGGGTGGTTTGATTTCCTCCCGCAGTGCAAGTATACGCACTGGAGGGTGGGCCTAGATAGGGTGCTCCTTTGGAGGGTCGATGCAGACTCAATGAGCTGAATAGCCTCCTTCTGCACTGCAGGGGTTCTATGAGATAAAAGCAGAATGAAGGTGTTGGGAAAGGTGAATGGAAACCTGGTCCAGAAGGTGGGTTTTTATACATTGAAGGAACAATTGGCTCTGGTTGAAATTTCGCTCAATTCTCCTTCTCGCTCTCTTCAGCTGGGCGGAGGATCCCGCTGCCAGAGAGGGAGGGGGGGGGGGGCGATTTCTGTAGGTAGTGTTGCACTTTCTGCAGTGTGTGCTCTGCAACCATTACAGGCGGAATTTAATGTTTTTTTCAAAGTGTTGTCGCGGGCGGGAAACGCGAAGGGCTGCCCACCTTGCTGGCATTTCCCATCAAACTTTCAAGTACTTTGAAAAAAGATGGAAGGGGTGGGACTTACAACCCTGAACCTCCCCAATGGAAGATCCCCCTGGACTGACCCCTGGCACAGCCCCTAGCACTGCCCAGGCTCTGACAGAGGCAGAGTACTGCCTCAGCATTTTCTACCAACAACCTTTCAAGACATCTCATCAAACACTTTCTCAAGATTCAAACACAGCATTTCCTTCTTGTCATCCAATGATCACTTCTCCAAAAACATTTTCCAAATTGTTACTGCCCTGTACCTCTGAATATTTGCTCATTTATTTTTTTTCAAACTCCGATGTGAGTCTGAAGATATTAATGTCAGAATAAGTGATCTGTAACTGCTCACTTAAAAGTAAATTGCTTTTGCAACTCACCGGTTCCATGGAATAAGGCAAGATTGAAGGATTGTGGGGCTGGAGTCACTGCTATCTCCTGTCTGATGCCTTTCAACAGCCTCGAGTTTCAGGGAACAGGGCCTGGTGACTTTGATCTCTGGCAATTTTTCCAGAACAATTTCCTCGTTTTGTCTGTCAATTTTTTCTTTCAGTACATCATCATAGATTATCAGAGAATTTACAGTGCAGAAGGAGGCCACCCGGCCCATCGAGTCTGCACCAGCTCCTGGAAAGAGCACCCCACCCAAGGTCAACATCACCACCCTATCCCCACAACCCAGCAACCCCACCCAACACTAAGGGCAATTTTGGACATTAAGGGCAATTTATCACGGCCAATCCACCTAACCTGCACATCTTTGGACATCATAGAAACTTTAGAAATCATACAGTGCAGAAGGAGGCCATTCAGCCCATCAAGTACACCAACAGAAAGAGCAGCCTATCCAGGCCCACTCCCCCACCCTGCAACCCCACCTAACCTTTGGACACTAAGGGGCCATTTGGCATGGCCAATCCACCTAACCTGCACATCTTTGGGCTGTGGGAGGAAACCGGAGCACCCGGATGAAATCCACGCAGACACGGGGAGAACGTACAAACTCCACACAGGCAGTCACCCGAGGCCGGAATTGAACGTGGGTCTGTGGCGCTGTGAGGCAGCAGTGCTAACCACTGTGCCACCATGCCGCCCAGATCATTTTCAACTTGCCATTACCACTCCTAGAATCGACCGTGTTTCTCAATCACTGTTGTACCTTTCTTGCTCCTTTCCCTTTCATATGCGAATTCCAGCAACTCGTAAGGTGTGAGAAACAATTTCAAACTTCAAATGGCACGGCATCTGACTGACTTCCTTGATTGGTACAATCAAACACCCCGTCAAAAAAGCTCCTGTTAAAATTGCCAGAAAAGATTTGCCTGTAACCAAGTTGCACTGACTGCCCACGATGTCATTTTCTGTTCACAATACTTAAGCGTTTTGCTTCCTCACAACTCTGGGCCTATCTTCTCCACACCGCCATCGCCAATGTCTGATTCACACCACACCTTCCGTGCCCAGCACCCCCCACCTCATTGCCCTTGAACTGAGTGGCTTGCTCGACCATTTCAGGGACATTTCCGGAGTCAACCACATTGCTGTGGCTCTGAGTCACATGTAGGCCAGACTAGGTAAGAATGGCAGATTTCCTTACCTGAAGGACATTAGTGAACCAGATGGGTTTTTAGAACAATCGATTATAGTTATCATGATCATCATTACCGAGACTAGTGTTTTTCCTCATTTATTAATTATACTTAACTGAAAATACAATCCTCATTCAGTAACAACCCAATACCTATGAACTCTATCTCCGGAAACACCTTCTTTCTGTACCTCTCATTCTGAGAGACTTTCTTTAATTTGAATATACAGGGATTTAGGAGATGGGTCAGGTTGTATTGGCGCAAGCTAATGGGAGACGTATTTAATGCCACAATGATTTTCACAAATGTTTTAACCAGTGACCTCTACCACCGAGAAGGTCAAGGGCAGCAGATTCATGGGAATATCGCAACCTCCAAATTTCCCTCAAAACCACACATCAGTCTGACTTGGAAATATATCGCCGTTCCTTCACTGTCACTCGCTGAAAATCCTTGAGCTTCCTCCCTAGCAGCACTGTGGGTGTACCTACACCACTGGGACTGCTACAGTTCAAGAAAGCAGCTTGCCACCACCTTCTCAAGGGGGCAATTAGCGATGGGCAACAAATGTTGGTCTCGCCAGTGATACACACATTTTGTGAAAAAATTAGAAAGAAAATGTGGCTTGGATTATGAGGAGCTGCGGTTGATAATCTCTCCAACTCAGTTGGACCATCAGTCGAGGATAAAGTAAAAAGCAAAACTGGATTTGATTTAACAAAGTCCCCCAGTGCATTCGGTTGCTCACTATGCCTGGTGATTGATTACGTTGGCACTCCAACCCTTTAAATACATCGAGTACTCCCTTCTCCACTGTCATCAAAACCCTTGGTGATGGGACAGCACCTGCGGTTATTGTGGCCCGGGTTACTCGAATGCAAAAATTGGTATTAGATAAAACAATCTGCCGATCAATCATTCACTCATCATGTGGTCAGTCACACAGCACATCATCTTTTACACATGTTGAACAGATTTCCAAGGACACTTTTCCCTCTGTTGCTGGGGCTTTGCCTGAGCATCACTGAGTGAGGGATTGACCTGCAGGGCCACTCACTGTAAACCCTTTCAAATTGCATCATTTGATCAGAAGGAACCAGGTCAGAATACTCCCTTCCCTAATTAGGGCCTCAATGGAATTATTTTGCTCATATTGCCATTTAGTTCAGGTTGACCAGCTCAAGAGAAGCCTGTGCACTCGGGCCCCGTTACTTAGTGACAAGTCACCAGCGGTCACTACTCCACTGCAATCCCTCATAAATCGGCAAGAGACTCTGCGCTCAGTGTAACTACATTGAAAATTTACACTTCAGAGTGGAACCAGGGGAGCTTGTCTTCAGTTCAAGAAGGAAAACTACCGAATATTTACAAAACTCTGAGGCGGAATTCTCCGTTAGCCGATGCCAAATCGCAATGCCCCAGCACCTTGACAGCGGCGTCAATGCGTTCCGGAACGCAGGTACAGTAAACACCGTTTGCAAGTCATTAGCTGGCCCGACCCAGTACTCTCCAGGGCCTCCACGATTCTCCGCCTCCGATGGGCTGAGTTCCAGATGGCGTGGTTCACTTGCGCTTTTAGAAATTGTGAAACCGTGGCTGCTGAGGGAGAGAGAGGGTGCACGGAAAGTGTCCAACATCGCCATAATGTGCTGACAGTTGTGTTGCTGGCCATGGGGCTTCTACCAGGGTCAGGGTGCGTAGCAGCGGGTGGCCAGAGATGGCTGTGGGCTCTGGGTGGACGGGCATGGAACACCATTGCATCTGCGCACAGTGCTAACAGCCCATTTTGAACTTAGTGCCATGGCTCGTATCGGTGTCCCGGGTGCTCTCTGGCCCCAGCCGACCCATCAGCTGTATGGGCGCCTTCCAGCACAACCAGTGCCATCTTGTTGGCTGAGAGAAGTGTGTGTGGGGAGTGTAATGTATATATGCGGCTGCAGCTTGTCAGCCTCCTGGGTGTCCATCACGGACCCAACAAATCACACACCATTTTTCATTGGATTCGATTGTGTTCCATGCAGCACCGGTGCTAGTTCCTTGACAGTAACGAATTGGTCCAGGTGTAGCGGCAGTTTTTCTGTTGTGAAAGTCCACAAATTTTGCGTTGTCATCAACATTTAGTCTCAGAAACGGAGAATCCCCGGCCTTGGACTGTAAAGTTGTCAATTACAGATTGGGTTGTAGTGTATAGGCGGATCCAGCAGGTGGTGGTGTGGCCACATGTTCCAGGAATACTGGTCTCAAAATGACACACATTCTAATCAATATAAAGCTGTCACTGTGACAGACCAACTTCAGCCCCACAGAGACTCAGAGCTCAATCTCCAATCAGACCCTGCCCCGATAAACATAACCTTGTGTTAATTAGTGATTGCTTAAATTGAGTCAATGCAGTCACAGGATTAGTGACAGTTGAAGAATAAAGTACATGGTAAAGAGCAGGGAGGGAGGGAAGAAGGAGTGAAGCAGAGAGTGAGAGAGGGAGAAAGAGAGAGAGTGAACAGGAGAAAGAGAATGGGTGGGGAGAAGTGCAAGTGGGGTAGGTGAGGAGGGGGAATGAGACAGGGTGGGATTTTCCAGCCAATGGGCATGTTGCTGGTGATGGGCCCTATCAGAAAAACCCTGGCCAGAGTGTGGAGAGAAAGGCTTGTTGTGGGGCGGGGTTTGTAATTTGAGGTGAGGTTGGTGTTTAGGGAAAGGTTTGTGTTTAGGAAGGTGGTTTGTGTTTTGAAGTGAGATTGGTGTTTGCGGACAGGTTAGTGTTTGGGGAGAGGTTTGTGTTTTGAGGTGAGGTTGGTGTTTTGAGGTGAGGTGGGTGTTTTGAGGTGAGGCTTGGATTTGGGGACAGGTTTGTATTTTGAGGTGTGGTTGGTGTTTGGGGACAGGTTGGTGTTTGGGGACAGGTTTGTGATTTATGGTGTGGTTTGTGTTTGGAGACAGGTTTCTGTTTTAAGGTGTGGTTTGTGTTTGGGGACAGGTTTGTGTTTTAAGTTGTGGTTTTTGTTTGGAGGCAGGTTTGTGTTTTAAGGTATGTTTTGTGTTTGGGGACAGGTTTGTGTTTTGAGGTGTGGTTTGTGTTTGGGGACAGGTTTGTGTTTTAAGGTATGGTTTGTGTTTGGGGGACAGGTTTGTGTTTTGAGGTGTGGTTTGTGTGCCAGGAGGTCTCCATCCAGGAGGATTTGGTACTATTTCCTCCACAATGATTTCACAGGCAGGAGACACATGCGTTTCTTGGATGTGATTCATATCAATTTCTACCCAGCAGTTTCTCACTGTTATGAGAATATTGAACATTTTGGGAGATAAAACTGATGTCGAACCTGTGGTCAATTATAAAAGACCAGCTGGATTTGTACAAACGCTCAGTCCCCCATCCCTGTGCCCCCAAACCACACTCACCCTCACCAGTGCTGAGACATGGCCTTCTCCCCTTCTTCACTGCCAGAACTGCCTTCAACCACCTTGATTCTTTGTTTTCTTGTTGACAAGTCCAGAATGTGTTGCCCATCCCTGATTGCCCTTGAACCGAGTGGCTTGCCATTTCACAGGGCAACTAAGCATCTGCCAAAGTGCTGTGTGGTCTGGAGTCACATGTTGGTGACCAGGTAGAAGGATGGCAGGATTCCTTTCTTAACGGATGTGGGTGAACCAGTTGGGTTTTCGCGACATTTGATAATCACTGTTATGAAGACCAGGTTTACACTCGTGATTTATTAATTGAATTCAAATCCTACCAGCTCCATTGGTGGGTCTTGAACCCAAAGCATTAGCGAGGGCTTCTGAATTATGTACCCAGTGACATTATCACTCTGCCAGCATCTCCTGAATAGGGTGCCACACACTGGGCTCCACTCCACAAAACCTGCTTCCTTCCCCTCCCTCCTCTTCTCACTCTTACTCCTCTGACTGAACACATTTTCCGCCTTTGTTTCACTCTCTATTTCTTTCATGCCTTTGTGAAATGCCCCAGGACGCAATTCCAAGCTGAAAGTGCTGCAGAAATGCAAGCTGCTTTTGTAGAGTGTTTAACTTGTTAAAAATCCTTTTAAACAGCGTGGAAGGTGTCCTGTGGGAAATGTTGGAGCCCCAATGTGCCTCTGTGAACCCAGGCCTTCAGATTTTTTAAATATAGAATCCCGACAGTGCAGAAGGAGGCTATTCGACCCATTGAGTCTGCACCAACCCTCCAAAAGAGCACCTGACATATGCCCACTCCTGCGCCTTATCCCGATAATCCCACCTAACCTGCACATCTTTGGACTGTGGGAGGAAGCCGGAGCACCCAGAGGAAACCCACGCAGGCACGGGTAGTATGTGCAAACTCCACACAGTGTCAACCAAGGTGGGAATCTCGTAGACAATCTGAGTGGAGGGACAGATTACCAGGGCAGCAGTTTGGGGGATTGGGGGGGGGGGGGGGGTTGGCATGGTGGGGGCAGGGATACCCTATAGGCAGACCAATATGGGACCATTTATCAGGAGCTTGGTTGGGGTTGGGATGGGGGGGGGGGGGGCGGTCAGAGGAAGGTCATACTAGAAGGAACATTTTGAAAGTGAGAATTGAGAATGAACATGAATAACTGGAGCCCGTCACGTACGGAAGCTGTTTTTTCTGCTGATGTGGATCTAAGTTTCTTCAATGAGTTAGAATTTTTAATCTAAGTTGGTCAAGTACTGACTCAGTAGTATTAGTGAAGAAGCCAAACTGACTTAACTGCAGTGTACGTGAAGCTCCAGCAGGTGGTGGTGTGGCCAAGTTACCCAGAAATACTGGTCTCAAAATGACAGCAATCCACATTCTAATCAATATAATGCTGTCACTGTGACAAGCCTTCTCTACAGGGACTCAGAGCTCAGTCACCAAACAGACCCTGCCGTGTCATAACCTTGCGTTAATTGGTGATTAACTGGTCAGAAAACAGAGGAAACCCACACAGACACGGGGAGAACATACAAATGCCATGCAGTCACTTATGGCCGGAATTGAACTCGGGTCCCTGGCACTGTGAGGCAGCAGTGCTAATCACTGTGCCACCGTGCTGCCTGTTTACAGAGTGATGCCGAATACAATATTATTATGATTGCTGGAGATTCCCTGGAGTACAGATAATTTATGGGGGAAACATGTTTAGTCTTTTTCAGGGCATGGAACAGAGTGGAATACAGATGATGTAATTAATGGGAGGAGCCAGGTATGTAGCAAGCGGTTTTGGCTGTCGGATTTGTTAGTCTGACAAAAACAGAGGGATCTGCAGGCTGTTCCTAAAAGGGTCTCTCTTTCTCTCCAAGCAGTCGTTCCAAGAAAACTCTACACAAGTGTATACAAGTATCCCTGGATTTGCTAACTTTACTTACAAGTGGCTTATGTATTCTAATGGGCTTTGCTTAATTGGAGATGGAGAAGACATAAGTTAATGGTTAAAGTGTTTCCTTTTTATTTTAACAATTGCTTAACTGTTAATTGAAAAGTTATTTTCTGTGATGTTAATATAGTTACCCCTGTGTTAATGAAGTTTGTTTTAATATAAAATATCCCTGTTTGTCAGCGGAGTCACTCCTGGAGAGAAGTATCCTTTCCTCACAGTTTACAAATTGAAACGTTGTTGGGGTTTCGTCCAGTTTCCTAATATAAATTGTGGTCTGGTCCGGGTACTGTAACACCATCCCCTGAACACCTTGTTGAGTCAGTCACAATCATTCCTGGGCCAGAAACCGGGATTGGACACCCAGCCAGGATTCCTGCTCCTGAAACTACAAGGTCAACCTGTCAGTGAAAACTGAGAACTGTGCAAAATGAATGACCTGTACAGCAGCTGCTGTGTTTTGGAATAAGAACAGAAAATGCTGGAAGCACTCAGCAAATCAGGCAGCATCTGAGGAGAGAGGAACAGAGTAAACATTTCAGGTCAATGACCTTTCATCAGAATCGGGAAAAGTTAGGAAAATAACAGTTTGTGTGCAAGACGATGGTGGGAAAAGAACAAAAGGGTGTGTCCCGTCACTGGTGCAAGACTGGAGAGGTTAAACAACAGAAGATTTAGATGTGCAAGGTTAAAGGGACTGGTAACGGGGCAGGTAAAGGACAAAGGAAATGTCTGGAGCAGGTGCCTTTAGCCCCATGAGCTCTAGTTAACTCCTTCTTGAAATTACACATCGTTTCGGCCTCAAATACGTTTTATGATAGTGAATTCCTCAGATTCACCACTCTCTGGGTGAAGAAATTTCTCCTCACCTCAGCCTTAACAGGTTTACCCCTTATCCTCTATGACTCCTAGTTCTGGACCCTCTTCACCATCAAGAACATTTCTTCTGAATCTAGCAAATCTAATAGGAAGATAAAATTGGCACCAGCTGAGTGACTAACTCTTCTGCCATTTAATCTCTCCTGTCTTCCACCCCATCACAAACATTCCCTTTTGTTATTTTTTCCCTTATCTCTCCCTTTCACTTGCTCACAAACTGTTACATTTCTAACTTTTCCCAGTACAGATGGAGGTTCGTTGCCAGACCTGCTGTGTATTTTCTGCTTCTATTGCAGATTTCCGATATCCAGTCATTTATTCTTCTGCGTTTGGAACTGGTCCGCGACAACAATCAAGTTTCCTTCAATTCTTTATGCTGAACCAAAACTAGGTCAGAAGAATTTCGGAGCCACAGCGCTACCAACAGAGGCAAACTTGCATGGGCAGCAATTTGTTCATGACACACTTTAGCTTGAACACTCCTCCTCTACAATGACCCAATTCTGTACCATAACACACACGCCAGCCCGGGTGAGTGGCCGACTCGGCAACACCCAAAATCGCGTGAAAAGGCATCCGGTGCACATCCTGGCGGTCATCGCACGAGATCCAGATTCTACAGGTCTGCGCGAGGTCCCTGGGCAGCTTGCACGCTGCCTACATACTGTGTCATTCACAAATCCCAAGGCTGTTCAGTACTCCAGCTCACCTTGAAGGAAGGTTGCTGGGTGACATGCCAACCCGGCACTCATCCTCGTCGAGTGCAGAAGATCATGGAACCTTTTACAGCACTGTATCCATGTGTGTGGCTGCACGTTGTGTCTACTGACCCTGGCTGCCACCCCTGGCCTGGCCTCCTTGGTTTGGTGGGGTTACCTCCTCTTGCCATCCTGAGGCATTAGGATGCCATGCCTGGTACTCACTGCCTCCATGAGAGTGCACAGGCAATCATCTGAAAACCGGGGAGGTGGGGCTGACTGCCCTCCCGCACAGCCCACCCACCTGGCATATCCCCTGGATGCTGCTGCCTTACTGGCTCCCTGTACCTCCACCGATGTCTTCTGCGGCCTGACTCAGCCACTTTTAAACCTCCCGGCAAGTCCCCATTGAACCTGCCCTCCCGCCCACCTTGCAGTGCCTGTGCCTGGATGAATTTCCCGCTAGACGGCCCTTGATTGGCCCTCAATATCACACCTTGCGATTGATCGAGGACGGAAGTGCTAAACGTGGCCCCTTCCAGTCCCAACCACTTTGCTTGTCGGGCATGGGTAAACATTAAAACATTGTGTCTCATCTTCCATTAAAGCAAGGCCCAGTGCCAGCTGTTGTCTCTCGCCATTGGCACTCAAGTTTTCCCCCTGGTACTTTCCTCGCTATAGACATTTGAAAATGTTAGTCTCAAGCTGCACCATTTCTTCGCCACACCCCAAGAATCCTCACATGGCACCCAGATCCTCACCATTCAGTCCCAATTCTCATTGAAAAAAATCAATGGTGATACCACACCCATCTCTGGTGGTCCGACTGTCCAACTCCTCAGTGAAGATTAAGGCAAAGTTGATTGTCCTAAAAATCCATCTGGTTCACTAATGTAAGGAAATCTGTTGTCCTTACCTGGTCTGGCCTACATGTGACTCCAGACTCACAGCAATTCGGTTGACTCTTAAATGCCCTCGTGGTTGGGCTATAAATCCTGGTCCAACAAGCGATGCCCATATCCCTTGAACGAATAAAAAAAAAACTAATTTAGTATCTGACATTGTCTCACTTATAAAGATTATTTCATTCATATCAGTGTTTTTGGCCCAACTTGTGCATCTGTTCACAACTAATGGGTCTAAATGGGTGAATTGGGGAGGGCGTAGGTAAATCATAATAAAGAGAGGCATTTTAAAATTTATTCTTTCACAGGATGTGTGTGTCTGTGGCAAGGCCAGCATTTATCTCCCACCCCGAATTGCCTTTGGGAAGGTGATGGTGAGCTGCCTTCTTCAAACGCTGCAGTCCCTGTGGTGTAGGTAAACCTACAGTGCTGCTAGGAAGGGAATTCCAGGATTTTGACCCAAAATAAACAAACTTATTTATTGCTAATGTGACACTAAAAAATTAGTAAAATGTTTAAGATTAATACAGTTGGAAATAATGGCCTAACACTAACTTACACGAAGATATTACAAAACTACTCTAATATGCAACTGCTACAAACTCCTAACTAACTCCTTCTCCTGGAACACATGGAGCGAGTTATTCGTTTCCCGACGCCGATTTTGTAATCGTCGATTGGGCAGTGAATCCATTTTTACGACGGAAACGGCACCAGTTTTTTCACGTCCCGCATGCTCCGCATCCTCTAAAACAGCGTAATTGTGCCGCACAATTGCGACGGCCTCAAGACATCAGCTGAACACCCTCCCCCGATGCTCCGCCCCTCATGGGCCGAGTTCACGACGGTGCGGGGGATGTGTGGTCCCAGCTGGCAGCTGCAGACTGTGCCCAGCACCACCACTGTCGGGCGGGAGCCTTGCTGCTGGCCAGGGGAAGCTTCCACGAGGGCTGGGGGGACAGGTGGGGGTGGCCAGAAGATGTCCAGGGGAGTGTCCAGGGGGGCACTATTTGACAAGTAGGGTTCGCGCTCGGCTGGCGCCATGTTGTACAACACGACCGCTGAGGTCGGCCCCCTCCGCATGCGCGACCACGGGCCCGGCAATTCTCCGGCTGTTTATTTTGTGGAGGCTCGGCGTTTTAAGTGGTGCGAATGCTGGCCCTTCACCGGTCGCAGCACCTGTGAGAGGGTGCCACCAATATTTTCCAGATAAAACTCCACAGATCCTCCGCACTTAGCCATTAATGAGATGGAGATTGCCCTTTAAATTGGTTGGTTCTCGCCACGCCTAGGTGGGTTCCAGAATCCGCCGAAGAGGGCAAGCCGGTACGATCGCAAAACGCTCCTGTCCAGGTGAGCAGAGCTTGCAGAGCGTATTCTGTTTAAAGTAATCTTTGTATAAAATGGAGACACCCGATGCTGGGTCACAAAATCCTGAAGGGAACAGAAGCTGGTTACATTGGCAAGTGGAGGACAGGAGGAGGCAGAGGTTTGGACAGAAAAACGTAAAGGTCTGTCATAGAATTAGTCATAGAATTTACAGTGCAGAAGGAGGCCATTCAGCCCATCGAGTCTGCACTGGCTATTGCAAAGAACACCCGATCCAAGCCCACACCTCCACCCTATCCCCATAACCCAGTAACCCCACCCAATTCTAAGGGCAATTTTGGACACTAAGGGCAATTTAGCATGGCCAATCCACCTAACCTGCACATCTTTGGACTGTGGGAGGAAACCGGAGCACCCGGAAGAAACCCACGCACACACAGGGAGAACGTGCAGACTCCGCACAGACAGTGACCCAAGCCGGGAATCGAATCTGGGACCCTGGAGCTGTGAAGCAATTGTGCTAACCACAATGCTACCGTGCTGCCCTTTTCCTCCAAACTGTGGAGTTTTAATTAAACAGTGCGTGTCTTTTGTCTTTGCCAGGATCCCTGCCCGATTGACAGACTTGGCTCCCAGTCCGGTGAGGAGGATCCCACAGCAGGTTGCTGCTATTTGAAGTTTGGGATTCTAAACCCTAACCCTGAACTGACCCATTTTGGGGGGTGCGCTGATCTCTGGGAAGAGACAATGTTCCAATCTCTGACTCCCTCCCCCCACCAGGGGATGACATGGTGCTTGGTTTGTGCTGTGGGGATGTATGTGACAGGAGGAGGTGTCGGGGTGAGGGGGGGTGTAATCTGTTGGGAACGTGTTCAATCCCAGGGAGAAAGTTAAGATTGGTGGGGGAGCCAGGAAATCACTCCTTCTCCTGGCCCACGAGAAGTGCTGTAAAGTTCTTTTACCTTTTCCCTGAGGTGCTCCTCACCTCAGCTGCTGATTTTCCGAGAGCCTGGAAAACCCAACCCCCGACTGTAATACATTGAAATGTTTACATTGCCAACGTGCGTTCTGGAAGTGGCTTGTACACCCCTCATCTCACCTCTGTTAAACTCAGAAATGGGCAGGTTGGAGACAGAGTTGAGACTTCTTAAACTTTTAACATCTCCCCTGACCCAAATGCCTCCATTTTTGAAGCTTAAACTTCACTTAGCGTCATAGAGCTGCACATTTCACAATAGTGAATGTGGAAATAGGATGTACAGACTCTCTTCAGAGACAGTGGGCGTCATTCTCCGACCCCGTTGGCCGCCGTGAATCCCGCCCCCGCCGGTTGCCGAAGTCTCCGAAGGGAGAAAAGTCGGGGGGCGTTAATGTCGCCGCTGCCGCGGAGAATGTCACGGGTCTGCGCAAGGCAGCCAATTTTCGGCCTGCCGATATTCTCCCTTCCGGATGGCCCGAAGTCCCGTCGACGTGATGACCGTTCACGTCGACGTAAATTAAACCTCCTTTTCATCGGCGTGACCCGGTGCTCCAGGCTCACGCCGACCAGCGTGGAGGTGAGTGATGGCCTGGGGGGTTGGCCCTGGGCAGGCAATGGCGTGGCCGCAGTCTGAATGCGTGAGGAGAGGTGTGTCTCGGCTTGTGTGTGTGTGTGTGTGCGGCGGGGGGGGGGGGGGGGGGGTTGGTTAGAGTAGGCTGGGCTCCGGGGGAGTGCCGGGAGGGGGTCCGTGCCGGGGAGGTGGATGGGGGGTCCGTGCCGGGGTGGAGGTTGGGGGGGGGTCCGTGCCGTGCCGGGGTGGAGGTTGGGGGGCGGGGGGTCTGTGCCGGGGTGGAGGTTGGGGGGGGGTCCGTGCTGGGGTGGAGGTTGGGGGGGGGGGTCCGTGCCGGGGTGAGGTTGGGGGGGGTCCGTGCCGTGCCGGGGTGGAGGTTGGGGGGGGGTCCGTGCTGGGGTGGAGGTTGGGGGGGAGAGGTCCGTGCTGGGGTGGAGGTTGGGGGGGGGGGTCCGTGCTGGGGTGGAGGTTGGGGGGGGGTCCGTGCCCGGGTGAGGTTGGGGGGGGGTCCGTGCCGGGGTGGAGGTTGGGGGGCGGGGGGTCCGTGCCGGGGTGGAGGTTGGGGGGGGGTGTCCGTGCCGGGGTGAGGTTGGGGGGGTGTCCGTGCCGTGCCGGGGTGGAGGTTGGGGGGGGGGCCCGTGCCGGGGTGGAGGTTGGGGGGGGTCCGTGCCGTGCCGGGGTGGAGGTTTGGTGGGGTCCGTGCTGGGGTGGAGTTTGGGGGGGGGGGGGTCCGTGCCGGGGTGGAGGTTGGGGGGATGGGTCCATGCTGGGGTGGAGGTTGGGGGGGGAGTCCGTGCCGAGGAGGGGGATGGGAGGGCAAGTGAGTTGGTCCACCTGGCCAGGTGCCAGCCTCCAACAGTTGGACCCATGCGGTCCATGCCACCTGGCTGGGGGGAGGAGGGGATATGGGCAATGATGACATGTCATCGTTCCCCTCCCCCCCCACCAGGCCGTCATGTTTTCAGATCATCCAGCGATGTTGGCCGCCGTGGTGGCAGCCGCTCATGTCTATGTTGCCCTGGATGAGGAGGAGGAGGAGGAGGAGCGTGCCAGAGAGGTGGCGCAGGCTGCCGCAGAGGGGCAGGTGGCAGCCGCCCAGGCTGGAGGGACACCTGACCAACAGGACGAGGAGGGGGAGGAGGACGTCGCGGCCCCACGGCAACGGAGGCACCCGAGGGCGCCCCGTGTGTACCGGCCCCGGCAGTCATACCAGGACCTCACGGACCGGGATTGCAGGAGGAGACTCCGGATGAGCCGGGAAACCGTGGCACACATCTGCCACCTGCTGGCACACCTGTCACCGCGTGGCACTGGCGGGGGACACCCTCTCCCCGTGTCCGTCAAGGTTACAGTGGCCCTGAACTTTTATGCAACGGGGTCATTCCAGGCACCGAGTGGGGACCTGTCCGGCATATCGCAGACTTCGGTGCACCGGTGCATCCGGGCAGTGACAGATGCCCTATATGCCATGGCGCACCGCTACATCCGCTTCCCCGTGGACCGGGCCAGCCAAGATGCCCGGGCCATGGGCTTCTCTGCCGTGGCTGGGTTCCCCATGGTCCAGGGCGCGATCGATGGAATGCACGTCGCCGTGCGGCCACCTGGAGATAACAGGGCCGTTTTCACTAATAGGAAGGGGACCTATTCGATGAACGTACAGGTGGTCTGCGACCACCGCATGATGATCCTGCACGTCTGCGCCCGTCACCCAGGCAGTGTACACGACTCATTCGTGTTGTCGCGGTCATCCATCCCCGGCATTTACGAGGGACGCCATCCCCGGCTGAGGGGCTGGTTGCTGGGCGACAGGGGCTACCCATTGCGATCGTGGCTGATGACGCCTATACGGAGGCCACGCAATGAGGCGTAGAACCGCTACAATGATGCCCATGTAGCGACAAGGGGAGTGATCGAGAGGTGCTTTGGCGTGCTGAAGATGCGTTTCAGGCGCCTGGACCTCTCTGGGGGCGCCCTCCAGTATCGGTCAGATAGGGTCGGCCGCATCATTGTGGTGTGCTGCGTCCTGCACAACATAACCCAGCAGAGGGGCGATGTGCCGCAGGCAGAGGAGGGCGGAGTGGAGGAGCAGCAGGAAGAGGCCCAGTCCTCCCCAGATGAGGGGGATGGGGGCAATGGTCAGGGCAGACGTGGTAGACACAGGCGGGTGGCTGTCCACCGTTACCGGCTGGCCCAGCGGGCACGGGACAGACTGATAGACGCCCGCTTCACTGACTAGATGGGCGTGGGAATCGGGTAGTATGGCCACAGACCGCACACCATGGCAACAGCCGACCACCCACATCCCCCACCCATCCACCCACCCAGCACCCTCACCCCCCTCCCCAACCCCACCCACCCCACCCGCATGCACACCACCCCCACCCCCCCATTGCCGATCCACCTGCGGCACAACGGGCCGGGCTCACACAGTTGCGGGTGGACGAGTGTCTATCGCAGGCCATGGAGGATGATGACAACCCACTCTGCGATGAGCTCCTGGCTCTACATCGTTGGACTATGTCTGACCCATGGCCACAGTACCACCATCCACCCGGACCATCCCTGCATGCGGCCGTGACACTGCAGCGCACGGTCCCGTCCTCTGCCCGGGGGATGTTGATGGCGGCCCAGGGGGAAGGGGGCAGACTCACCTGGGGCTGAGGTAAGACCACCCCTCACACACACACTTGCGCTCAACGTACATGACACCCCCGCACACTTTGGACAGAGCACAAAGGCAGCTTCGGTAGGTGTAACATTGACATTAATAACCAAAGGAGTTCATGCACGTGCCCTAGCCCCTAAAACTCATCTGTGCCCTGCACCCGTGCCAACTTACTCAGTGTCTAATTGTTTGGCCTTACGGGCCCTTTGACTACGTCTACGTGGTTCCCCAGACGGTACAGCAGAACTGGAGGTGGACTCCTGTGATTCCTGCCCTCTGACATTGGATCCCTTTGGCGGCCGTTTCCTGGTGCGTCCTGGCCTAGATGGGCCAGGCTGCGGCCCGGGCGACTGGGATGGCGAGCTGCCAGCCTGTCCTGCCCGTTGCCCACCCCGATGCACCTGGGACGGAACGGGGGGAGTCGTAGGTGTCGCGGTGTACCGGGACCTCCCCTACAGAGGGAGCCGGGACGGACCACACCACCTCCTCCTCCCTCGGGGTGCCCGATGGCCCCCAGGCCTCTACATGGGTGGGAGATGCGAACGGACTGGCCATCCGATGCCCCCCCGACATCTGGCGCTGCCAGTCCTGGAGGCCCGTGCTGGTATCGACAGGGGTCTGCAGGTTTGCAGCCATGGAGCCCAGGGGGTTGGCAAACCCTGTCTGTGACAGTGCGATGCCGGCTCGCACATGGCCACTGGCGCCGATGCCCTCAGCGATGGCCTGCAGAGACTGGGCCATGGCCTGCAGAGACTGGGCCATGGCCTGCAGAGACTGGGCCATGGCCTGCTGAGACTGGGCTATGGTGTTGAGCGCCTCTGCCATCTGGCGCTGGCACTGGCTCATGGCCTCCTGTGAGAGGGCAGCCATTTCCTGGGCCACAGACGCCGCCTGCACGGAAGGCCCCAGGCCTCGCAAACCGTTCCCCATGTCTGACACCGTCGCACCCATTGCCTCCACCGCGGACGCCACCCGTGTGGTGTCGGCCTGGGTGGCACGCATGACCGGCACCACTCCCAGCTCCTGGACGCGGGTGGACTCCTCCACCTGCGACCGCAGCCGCCGCAAGCCGCCCGTCACCCTCTTCGCTCGTCTCCGGGTCGGTGGTTGCATCGGATCTATGTGTGGGTGTGGTAACTGCAGGAACCCGGGATCCATCTGGGCGGCAGATGTTCGCTTGGGCTGGGCTGCCCTCCGACCGCCCGGTCCCTCTGCTGCTCCTACCTCCACCTGCTGTACCGGGACGGCTGTGTTGTGCGCACCAGTGAGTGTACCAGACGCCTCATCACTAAAGTGCCCAACCGTGGTGAGTGTTTCTGCGATGGTGGAGGGTGTTGGTGACAGCAGTGGCGTTGTGTCGTGCTCTTCGTCCCACTCTGAGTCCATGGCACTTTGGGGTGGGGGTTCGTCTCCACCCATCCACTCTGAGTCACTGTCCGGTATTTTGTCTTCCTGGGTAGCGGTGTCCCGGGTAGTGGTGTCCCGGGTAGTGGTGTCCCGGGTAGTAGTGTCCCGGGTAGTGGTGTCCCGGGTAGTGGTGTCCTGGGTAGTGGTGTCCTGGATAGTGGTGTCCTGGGTAGTGGTGTCCTGGGTAGTGGTGTCCTGGGTAGTGGTGTCCTGGCTCGGATGTGACGGGGGCCTGTGGCTGCCCCCCTCGTCGCTGGGTGGTCGCTCCCGCACGTGACGGGGGTGTCGTCTCCCTGTTGCTCCAGGTCTCTCCGTCTCCCGTGGTGTGCGAGGGGCATCCTGCGGGCGTCGCATGCTGGAGGGTCCGGATCTCTCCGTCTCCCGTGGTCTCCGAGGGGCATCCTGTGGGCGTCGCATGCTGGAGGGTGCGGGTCTCTCCGTCTCCTGTGGTCTCCGAGGGGCATCCTGCTGGCGTCGCATGCTGGAGGGTGCGGGTCTCTCCGTCTCCTGTGGTCTCCGAGGGGCATCCTGCGGGCGTCGCATGCTGGAGGGTGCGGGTCTCTCCGTCTCCTGTGGTCTCCGAGGGGCATCCTGCGGGCGTCGCATGCTGGAGGGTGCGGGTCTCTCCATCTCCTGTGGTCTCCGAGGGGCATCCTGCGGGCGGTCTGCATCTGCGGGGATGGGTGCCTGGACGTTTGGTCCTGCGATACACAATGAAGCATGCATGGTTAGACATCAGGCAGTGATCAGGTGATACGGGGGAGGGGGATATAGGGGAGGGGGGATATGGGGACGGGCTGTCGGTGGCTCACTCGCTAGTACGCCCCCGACCTCTGCATCAGCAACCTCCCGGTCCTCAGGTCCGCCAGCCAGTTCCAGGGTCCTTTCCTCGTGTACGGTCAGTGGCCTCTCATCAGCGGGCCCTCCTCCAGTCCTCACATGCTCCCTATTGTTGTGTGCGCGCTTCTCCTGTGGGGGGGGGTGGGGCAGGGGTAAAAGGCAACAGTGTTAGGCAGGTATATGAATGCACGCCATTAGTTGCGCGTGCATTGCAGAGGTTAAGGGTAGGGCTGGATTCACTTGGGGATATGGGGGATATGGGGGAGAGGGGGATATGGGGGAGGGGGGATATGGGGGAGGGGGGATATGGGGGAGGGGGGATATGGGGGAGGGGGGGATATGGGGGAGGGGGGTTATGGGGGATATGGGGGAGGGGGGATATGGGGGAGGGGGGATATGGGGGAGGGGGATATGGGGGATATGGGGGAGGGGGATATGGGGGAGGGGGGATATGGGGGAGGGGGGGATATGGGGGATATGGGGAGGGGGGATATGGGGGAGGGGGTATATGGGGGATATGGGGGAGGGGGGATATGGGGAAGGGGGGATATGGGGGAGGGGGGATATGGGGATATGGGGAGGGGGGATATGGGGGAGGGGGATATGGGGGAGGGGGTTATGGGGGAGGGGGGATATGGGGGAGGGGGATATGGGGGAGGGGGGATATGGGGATATAGGGAGGGGGGATATGGGGGATGGGGGGATATGGGGGAGGGGGAATATGGGGGATATGGGGGAGGGGGGATATGGGGGAGGGGGGATATGGGGATATAGGGGAGGAGGGATATGGGGGACATGGGGGAGGGGGGATATGGGGGATATGGGGGAGGGGGGATATGGGGGAGGGGGGATATGGGGGATATGGGGGAGGGGGGGATATGGGGAGGCTCACCCTACCTGCTCTGACGAGGTCGTTCACCTTCTTGTGGCTCTGGGTGCCTGTCCGTGGTGTCAGGGCCACAGCGGTGACGGCCTCTGCCACTTCCCTCCACAGACGCCGGCTGTGGTGTGGGGCAACTCTGCGGCCGTGCCCGGGATACAGGGCGTCCCTCCTCTGCTCCACCGCGTCCAGGAGCGCCTCCACATCGCGTGACTCGAACCTCGGGGCTGAGCGACGGCCAGCCATCATGTCGGGTGTTGCGGTCGGGTGTTCCGGTCGGGTGGGGGGGGAGCAGCGCGGCCTTATGAGCCGTCACGCCGTGCAACGTGTATGACGCTGCATGGCGTGAACCACTGCGCAAGCGCGGATCCCGTTACGTCGCTGCTAGCCCATTTCGGGCCGGAGACTATCGACCCATTTTCCCGACGTGACGCAAGTGGGATTTGCGCCGTTTTTTGCGCCGATCGGCGGACTTTCCGCCGATAACGGAGAATTTCGCCCAGTATTCCTGAGCCTGTGAAGTGCAAAGTAATTATTTACACATGTTGCTGGCACACTCTCCATTCCTTGTTCTCTCTATTCGTTCCAGAGAGACTGACACTAATCCAATCAAAATTAGGTCAGAGCCAATTACACATTATCTCATTAGTAAGGGCACAAGGGAAAGAGACAGTGGCTCAGATTAAACTGAGCACAGTATCAGGCAGAATTAGCAAACAGGTGCATCTAATATTTCCACACCTTTACTTTTCTCTCCTTTTATTTCTCTTCTTTCATTCCTCCTTTAATTATTTTGTCTTTTCTCATTCGGAGTTTCTGGGAAAGCCAGGGCGGAATGGTAGCACAGTGGTTAGCACTGTTACTTCACGGCGCCAGGGTCCCAGGTTCGAATCCCAGCTTGCGTCACTGTCTGGGACGTTCTTCCTGTGTCTGCTGGGTTTCCTCCGGCTGCTCCGGTTTCCTCCCACAAGTCCCAAAGACGTGCAGTTAGGTAATTTTGACATTCTGAATTCTCCCTCCGCGTACCTGAATAGGCGCCGGAATGTGGCGACGAGGGCCTTTCCACAGTAACCTCATTGCAGTGTTAATGTAAGCCTACTTGTGACAATAAAGATTACTATTATTATTATTACTCGGCCGCTCACGAATCAATGCTGCTTTCTTAAAAGTCTTATCTGTTGAACATAGAGACAGCGTTGGCAGTTCAGGGGTGCCCCATTGTCACCAAGTGCCAAACGTGCAGACTGGTACTCAGGCCTTGCACCTCACTGGCGTGTTAAGCTCAGATAGATAGTAGACAGTCAAATTAGGCCATGATATTCTTTATGCCAGCTGTGGTGGTACAGTCAGCTTGGCATACGTGTGCAGCAGATGCTGACATCCAGACATGCTGCGATTTCACTTGGTGCACTTCCTCGAGTTCATGAGTGGCTACAGCCTGTTGGGAACACTCCTGCCCATTCTTCGTCTATCATGAGCACTCAAATTCCTGGGGGTTACTATTGATTAGTAACTGAACTGTACAAGCCACATTAATACTGTGGATATCAGATAGGTCATACGCTACGAGTCCTACAGTGAGTAACTCACCTGCTGACCCCCCAAAGCCTGTCCACCATCTGCAAGGCACAAGTCAGGGGTGTAACAAAACACATCCACTTGCCTCGATGAATTCAGCTCCAACAGCACTCAAGAAGCTCAACACCATCTAGGACAAAGCAGCCCACTTGATTGATCCTCCTTTCACAAACATTTAAACCAACCACCACCGATGAACAGTGGCAGCCGTGTGTACCATCTACAAGATGCACTGCAGTAACTCACCAAGGTTCCTTAGGCAGCACCTTCTAAACCCATGACCACAACCATCTAGAAGGACAAGAACAGCAGATACCTGGGAACCCCACCACCTGGAGGTTCCCCTCCAAGTCATTCACCATCCGGAATTGAAAATATATTGCCATCCCTTCAGTGTCACTCTGGCAAAATCCTGGACCTCCCTACCTAACAGCACAGAGGGTGGACCTGCACCTCAGAGACTGCAGCGGTTCAAGAAGGCAACTAGGGATGGCAATAAATGCTGGCCTAACCAGCGATGTCCACACCCTGTAAATGTCGCAGCTCAGCTCTGAAGATTAGTGTGATACAATGGAATGAGGACTGGATACGGATAGTTTAATGAAGAATTTTGTAAATTCATCTGAAGTATTCACTAAAAATGTAAATAAAAGTGCAATTCTGAGTAATCTTGGCAGCAGGATTGTGTATTGGATGGATTCCAGTCAAAATCTCTGTTGAATTCGGCCCAACTCTATTTAACTGTGATTCGCTCAGATAGGATTTATGCACAAATTCTACATGCTGGTTTGGTTTTAAGGATGAGGTCCTCTCTTGCATGTGGTATGATCCAGGGCCCTTGATCCCCACAACCAGGAATGTCCTCGCTGGACCTCTGCATGCAAGGAGCTGTTGAACCGTCGGGTTGATTGTTGAGCGTTACGAAGGAGGTTGGAGTCAGTCCGCGATCTCCAACGCTGAAACCGTTGAGAAGGAGTGATGGATTGAGATTTGAGCTCATCCGAAACTCTGTTGGCAGTGTTGTTACTCACAGCAATCCCCATTCCCACTCATCCCTGTGCTCACTGACCTAGATTGTCTCCTGGTAAATGGTATCATGCTACTTTTCAGAGCCCTCTGTGGCTGTGCTTCTCCTTATCTCTGTAATCTCCTCCCGAAACCTTCTAAAATGTATGTGCCACTTGAATTCTGGGCTCTCATCCATCCCCAATTCAATTCATTCCACGATTGGAGTTTTTTCCTTCAGTTGTCTCAGCGCTAAACTCTGGAATTCCCTCCCTAAACCTCGGCATCTCTCTCTCTCTCTCCTTTAGGATAGTCTCCTTTGACCAAACACGGGCAGCACGGTAGCATTGTGGATAGCACAATTGGTTCACAGCTCCAGGGTCCCGGCTTGGGTCACTGTCTGTGCGGAGTCTGCACATTTTCCCCGTGTGTGCGTGGGTTTCCTCTGGGTGCTCCGGTTTCCTCCCACAGTCCAAAGGTGTGCGGGTTAGGTGGATTGGCCATGCTAAATTGCCCATAGTGTCCAAAATTGCCCTTAGTATTGGGTGGGGTTACTGGGTTATGGGGATAGGGTGGAGGTGTGGACCTTGGGTAGGGTGCTCTTTCCAAGAGCCGGTGCAGACCCGATGGGCCGAATGGCCTCCTTCTGCACTGTAAAGTCTATAAAAACCTCTGATTATCCATTTTAATGTAATCTTGGGCAGGATTCTCCGTTCCCGCAGCTGCTTGATTCTCCGTGGCGCACCATTCGCTGGTGGCGGGAATCTCTACTCCTGTCGCTTGTCAATGTGATTTCCCATTGAAGCCACCCTACACCACCAGGAAGCCTGCAGGCGGGGAGTGTGCTGCTGGCGGGAAAAGAGAATTCCAACAGCTGTAGAATTATAGTCCTTATGTGGCTCGGTTTCAAATTTGAACCATAGAACCAGGGAAAGGCAGGGAGAGGCCATTCAGCCCATCGTGTCTGAACCATGAAGCAAATTGTGAAAGATTTTACAACACCAAAGGCACTATTTGAGATTTTCCAGTATTTTCTCTTTGGTTTCCAATTCCAGCATCCGCAGCAATTTACTTTTATGACTATGTGGGGAGTAGGATCAGTAAGTTTACAGATAACACAAAGATTGTTCAGGTTGTTAACAGTGAGGTTCAGTGTCTTGGGTGACAGGAAGATGTAGACGGGATGGTCAAATGGGCAGATTAATGGCAGATGGAATTTAACCCTGAAAAGTGTGAGGTGATACACTTTGGAAGGAGTATTTGATAGGGAAGTATTCAATGAAGGGTCTGACACTGGGAGGTTCTGGGGAACAAAGGGTCCATAGATCTCTGAAGGCAGATGGGCAGATTAATAGGGTGGTGAAAATGCATATGGTACACTTGCCTTTATCAATCGAGGCATAGATTACAAAAGTGGGAATGTCATGTTGGAGTTGTATGGAACTTTGGTGAGGCCACAACTGGAGTACTGCGTGCAGGTCTGGTCGCCACATTATTGATTGATTTATTGATTTATTGTCACGTGTACCGAAGGGCAGTGAAAAGTATTTTTATGCGGCCAAGGAAAGTTACACAGTTCGTACATAGTAGACTAAAAGAATATTCAACAAAGTACATTGACAAATAGTGATTGGTTACAGTGCGGAAAAAGGGCCAAACAAAGCAAATACATGAGCAAGAGCAGCATAGGGCGTCGCAACTAATGTTCTTACAGGGACAGATCAGTCTGAGGGAGAGTTGTTGAGGAGTCTAGGAGCTGTGGGGAAGAAGCTGTTCCTCTGTCTGGATGTGCGGGTCTTCAGATTTCTGTACCTAATGCCTGATGGAAGGGCCTGGAAGAGGGCAAAACTTGGGTGTGAGGGGTCTTTGACAATGTTGCCAGCTTTTCTGAGGCAGTGGGAGGTGTAGACGGAATCAACAGAATCAATGGGAGGATGGCAAACATGTGTGATGCGCTGGACTGAGTTCGCTACACTCTGTAGTTTCTTGCGATCTTCGGCTGAGCAGTTTCCAAACCAAGCTGTGATGCAGCCAGATAGGATGCTCGCTATGGCACATTTGTAAAAGTTTGTGAGAGTCAATGCAGACATGCTGAATTTCTTTAGCTTCCGTAGGAAGTAGAGACGTTATTGGGCTTTCTGGACTATTGAATCAACGTGAGTGGACCAGGACAGACTGTTGGTGATGGTGGCCCCCAGGAACTTAAAGCTATCAACCATCTCCACTTCAGAGCCATTGATGTAGATGGAGGGCGGGGGGGTTGGTACTACGCTTCCTGAAGTCGATGATCAGTTCCTTGGTTTTGCTGACATTTAGATTAGAGAGAGGTTGTTTCCGGGACACCATTCAACCATGTGATCTATCTAACGTCTGCAGTCTGATTCGTTGTTGTATGAGATACGACCCACCACAATCGTATCATCTGCAAACTTATAGATTGAGTTGGAGTTAAATCTTGCCATGTGTGTGTAGGGAATACAGTAGTGTATTGAGCGCACATCTTTGCGGGGCCCCGGTGTTGAGGACTATTGTGGAGGAGGTGCTGTTACCTATCTTGACAGATTGCGGTCTGTTGGTGAGGAAGCCAAGTATCCAGCTGCACTGGGAGGGGTCAAATCCAAGATTGCAGAGTTTGTTTATTAGTCTTGTCAGGATAATGGTGTTGAAGGCGGAGCTGTAGTCTATGAACAGCAGTCTGACGTAGATGTCCTTGTTGTCGACATATTCGAGTGTTGATTGTCGGGCCAGGGACATAGCATTCACTGTGGACCGGTTGCGGTGATAGACAAACTGCAGTGGATCGAGACCGTCTGGGAGGCTGGCATGGTCTTTCTCATGACTAGCCTCTCAAAGCATTTCATGATAACAGATGTCAGGACCATTGGTCGGTAATCGTTGAGGCACGCTACCTTGTTCTTCTTTGGTACTAGTATTACTATTATTATGGTGGTCTTCTTGAAGGAGATGGGAACCTCGGAGCAGAGAAGTGAGGTGTTGAAGAAGTCTGCGAATACACTCGCCGGCTGGTCTGCGCAGGATCTGAGTGCTCGCCCGGGGACTCCGTTGTGGCCCATCGCTTTCCATGGGTTCATTTTCAAGAAGGCAGCTGTTACGTCTGAGGCTGTAATAATTGGAAAAAATGGGTGTGTCCAGGGTTATTGGGGTGGGTGGCAGTGATGTAATAGCTGTCTGTTCAAAGTGGGCATAAAGCATGTTCAGTTCATTGGGGAGGGATGCTCCAGCCCCAGAGATTCCGCCTGGCCTTGCTTTATAGCCTGTAATCTCATGTGAGCCCTGCCATAGACCGCACATGCACAGTTCCCAAGGTGCACCACACATGTGCAGTTCCCAATGGACGCCGCACCTGCGCAGTATATGCTGAAATCCTAAAAATTCCTAAATCTGATATACACTCCGCCCCAACCATATCGAATAAGGGATTTTCAACCTATAGTAGCAATAGGGTGAAATAGGGATGCAATAGGGTGCATGAAGAAGTTTTAAAAGCTATTAATTCATAACTTTCTACTTTCTGAAAAAAAGCCTTTCCCTACAGCCCCATAAAAGTGTTAATCAGTCAGATCCTTCAATAGCAGAAACTGCAAGCACTTGACAGCTCTTTAGCTAAATGGTGCTCTTTACAAAATATATCAAAGGGCAAGAACAATCAATTAAACAATGTCTTCCATGGGGCACAGCAGTTCCAATAGTCTCATGGAAGATGGGCTCGGAGCATAGCTTTGTTATGCATTTTAGTTTGATTGACTGGTCGATTACTTGATTACAAATCTGTGATAAGTTCTGCACAATATGCATTTCAACAAGATAAAGACATGTGTAAATGCTTGCAGTTTCTGCTATTGATAGAATGTTGTGAATGAATGATGCTTTTTTAAACATCCTTTGACATTATAGGGTTCATTTATTCTGTACAGAGTATACAGTGGCTGAATGAGCATGAATGTGCCATAAGTTGGCACTGAGGGTATGGGGAGCCATGGGGGTTGGGTGGAGGCCATAGGATGGTAGAAATCTTTTAATGGATCATGCGGGATGGTGATGAAGTTGGCATTAATGGGGCATGTGGATTATGTAGAGCTGAGAGGGTATGTGGGGTGAGGGCTATTCTTTGTTTTGCTATTATTATTGCATGGGACAAAGGTAGTCGGTTTCAACAGCCTACCTCAGTCCATGTGGCTGCCTCCAAACTCTTTCTGGGGGGTGAGTGGCTCAACTTCTGTGATAAGCCCCTCCCCCACCCCCCTCCACGACCAACCCCGGACCGGAAATATCAACTCCTGCTGTCCGCCTCTTGGATGAATATCCAGCCCTAGAATTCCTAAGTACTTCACTGGCTTTGGGACATCCAGAATTTGCAGAAGCTACTGAATAAATGGAAGTCCCTTTTCCTGAATTAATGTGAATTGTTGCGCAAGAGCTACTTTCAATACCCAAATTAAAGTAACTACGTTATAAAGATCACAAATTAACTTTGTATAATTACTGGTGAAAAGAACGTTAAGCGTGACTCATCGATTCATTCTTTTTCCTCAGTATGGATTGAGATTCCCAGGAATATGAGTCTGACGTGCTGCTTAGCATTGACCAAACCAGTCCAAAAGATCGAACAATTTCAAGTGCAAATTATGTCCAGTGTAAACTGAGTTTTCAATTATCTTTTACAATGGATTTCTGAACATTGCACCAAAAACTAACCCAGCCTACAAAATCTTGACACTCACCCTATCCCATTAATGATCATTGAGAGTTTCCAGTGACAGTGGCCAGTTGAAGCCTTTGAAAATTTCTGGGTGCAAGGACACTGGGGGCGGCAGGGTGGCACAGTGGTTAGCACTGCTGCCTCACAGCGCCAGGGACCCGGGTTCGATTCCAACCTTGAGTGACTGTGTGGAGTTTGGACATTCTCTCCGTGACTGCGTGAGGTTCCTTCGGGTGCTCTGGTTTCCTCCTACAGTCCAAAGATGTGTAGGTTAGGTGGATTGCCGTGCTAAATTGCCTCTTAGTGTCCAATGATTAAGTGGAGCTATGGGGATAGATTGGGGGAGTGGGCCCAGGTTAGGTACGCTTTCGGAGGGTGGATGCAGACTCGATGGGCTGAATGACCTCTTTCAGCACTATAGGATTCTGTGCTGATCTTTTTTAAATGCTGCATTTAAAAATACTAACATAATTTTAACTACCTAGAAACTGACTGCTGTCCACCCATGAAATGAGCAAATGAATCTGCCTAAATGATACAGTATCAGATTACTCAGAGCTGGTGGACACTGAATAACTTTTCTGTGATAATCCCCCTTTCAGCTTTATTCAAAAATACTGCACCACTATCTTAAATATATCAAAGAATGTTAATGAGTGGGTACCTGCATAATTTTAAGTGTGTTTTATTTTCAGATCACCAATCTCATCTGAACCAGAAACTCTACCTTGTGATGCTTGGTTTCAAGATGACATTTTACAAAGTTATGTCAGAGTACCTGTGAGAAGTAAAGTGTAACTCAATCCATCAAGGGCAACCCAAAGAAACGGGGACGAAAGATTTTGTCTGGTCAATGTTTTCTTTAACATTGTAAAATCTGGCGCAGTCGAACATTTTCATGATTTCACTCGATATAGTGAGAACAGCTCCCGTGTGCATTTTCTGATGGGGCACCTTCATAACTAGTAGCTGACTGACCTGGGGGCAAGTGACTCGTACATAGGAGGCCGGCTCCTTGTTTAGTGCTTTGCCCTGGTGGTTTTTGAGAAAGCACTGCGGCTGGGAAGAGATGGTACTTTCTGCCAACACTCAACAATGAGTCGTCTGGGCAGTCACACTGGTGCAAAAAGATATACATTTCCTGTACGTCAAGGAAGCAGTAATCACGGGAGCAGACAGGGTCAAAACAGTCCATCAGCACAAAAATCTAGAGCCCGCAAGATTCAGTGTAAACAGAAAATGGGTGGAGAGTGAGACAGTCTTTAATGTCAGCCAACAACTTGAAGGCAAATCTCCCCCGCTTTAAATAACACACAAATGAGGCTTTTAAAGAATTACCTGATTGAGTTTACAGAGGCACACTAAAGAGGCAGAAATGTAAACATCTCTTTCTGGCCTCCTCTCATGACTCTGTATAAACACACGATTATGTTTAGAATTTAATACATATTTTAAATATTTGTGGAGCCTTTAATTGCACTAACCTCCCCCTACCACCCTCTCCAGCCACACTGACTGCGCAATCCCAAACGATAAAGGGAATTTGCCATTTTATCTTGCTTCTGCTAAATCAGCCCCACCCCGTCGGTCAACAATTTTCTGTGATAGTGCTTGTTTATTCCAAAGTGAAAGCTTTGAAGTGGAAATGAAGATTATCACTCTATTTTTGAAAGAATGAAACAACAAATTGCCACAATTCCTTGCCGCGCCCAATTCTTCCTCTCAGATTGTTTCTCCAGATCAGACCAATTCCACCTTCATAAGGTGGCCGCTACTCCCATTGCCCACATCCATGTTTGATTGCGGTGGCTGGGCGGAAGATGTGGAGGTGATTCCTGCAACCCCATTGGAGAAACGTGGAGGGTGCAGTGGCCATCTCAGAATCAACCCTCTCTGGAATTTCTGTCAGTTCACTGCTGACTTGATGGGGAACTGCGCCCAGTAAATCTACCTTAATTAAACAGATGATTTGTGTTTTTATATTTGTTCATGGGATGTGGGCTTTGCTGGCTGGGCCCAGCATTTATTACCCATCCCTAATTGCCCTTGAGGAGATGGTGGTCAGCTGCCTTCCAGATCATGTGGCGTAGATACTTTCACTCTGGCATCGGGAGGGAGTTCCAGGATTTTGACCCAACGACAGTGAAGGAATGGTCCTGGTGAGGAAGGCAGGTTTGAGACTGGGAGTTGTTCAGTCTTCAGTGCAGACTAGAATTCTGCTCCAGTATTTGGTCTCAAGTCTGGAATTCCTCAAAGTCCCACTCAATCCTTTACTTTCATAGGGCAGCACGGTAGCATAGTGGTTAGCACTGTGGCTTCACAGCGCCAGGGTCCCAGGTTCGATTCCCTGCTGGGTCACTGTCTGTGCGGAATCTGCACGATCTACCCTTGTCTGCGTGGGTTTTCTCCGGGTGCTCCGTCCGGTTTCCTCCCACAGTCCAAAGACGTGCAGGTTAGGTGGATTGGCCATGATAAATTGCCCTTAGTGTCCAAAAAAGTTAGGAGTGGATATTGGGTTAGGGGGATAGGGTGTAAGTGAGTGCTTAAGTGGGTCGGTGTTGACTCGATGGGTTGAATGGTCTCCTTCTGCACTGCATGTTCTATGTTCTATATTCAGGCATGAGCAAATACCCCTCATGTTTGTCTTTATCCGCGATGGCAGTAGCAGTTTGCTGGAAGGGAGGGATGGGGTGTGATAGGGGCGAGTGGGGGCATAGCTATGAGGTGGAGCCAGAAGTCTGTGCCTATTTTGTGTTGGCTGTCGTTGGCAGTGCGGTTCTCCATTCCCGCTGCTGGTCGCTGGGATTTCCCATTGTAGCCACCCCACGGGGCTGAGAAACTCTCCTGCTGGGCCTGCTGGGTTTATCTAGATCTTTCTGTTTTTATTTCAGACTTCCAGCACCCTCAGTATTTTGCTTTTCCATTTGTTCCCCATGTTAAGCAACGTTGGACTTTTCGTACATAATAGGCAACACACAAATGCAAATCATTTTTGTTTGACACATCTGCAGATGCATCTGACATTTCGTGGTCGATCCCAATATGAAAGTTTACATTGTGTGGAGAAGTTGGGCACGATCCGCTGGCCGCGCTGCACCCAAAAAGCATCTTGCCGAGGCGCAGCGTGGCCGATCGAAGCCGGGAGATTCCACTCCCCGGCTCGCAATGTCTCGCGAGATCCAACACGATCTTGTGAAACGCTGCGATGTAAATCCCGCCCGGTGTGGGCGGGATCACATTCTTGGCAAATCTACATATTAAAGGGAGACAGCTAGTCTCACTTTGATGTGCAGATTCCCAAGGTACCTGAGGTACTCGAGGGATGGGATCTATCCCCTTTTGCCTCGGGTCCTTGGGTGAACGCCATTCAGCAGTGGTCTCCACAAACGGAGACCAGACCGAATGGCACTCGTGGGGGTCTCCCAGGGAATCGCAGTCCCCCAGGTGTTTGCCCTGTCAACCATTGTGTGAGGAATCCACGGCTGAGGAAAAAGGAAGATATGTGAGAGGCGCCGGTATGGAAGGATGTAACAACATAGATAAAGAAACTGAAAGAGTAGAATAGAGCCCTCATAATAATAATAACAAGAATATTCATTAGTGTCATAAGTAGGTTGATATGAACTTCCGGTGGCGGCCATGGAGTAAATGGTCGCACATTCAGCAGCTCTCGCCCTTAGTGTTTTTTTTTATGGTGTTTCACACATCACAACACACACATCATGATAGACAGACCAACAGACCAATTAGCACACATAACACGACAGCCAATCACAGACAAGAGCAGACACAAGACAAGAAACACGACACCTCCTGGTCAGTCCATCTGGAGACAGGACAAGGCCAGGACTTCATTAACAAGACACTCACACAGTCACAACGTGCTGATTACCAAGTCAGATGTGTAAATAGTTAGTTGGAATAAAACTGCGTTGTACCAATCGCAACCGTGTTGGTTCATCTGTACCTCAGAGCACCCAACACCACAGTGTTTAAGCCGGATTTTCAGAAAATTTGTCAGCATAAGTTGATCGAAGGGAGAGGAAAAGGAGGTGACCCTCAATTTATGGAATCGTGTTCAAATAAGAGTCGAAAAAGGAGAAACCAGAAGATGAGTGAAGGCAGGAATCAGAGGTCATCGAGCTCAATGGTAACGTCATCCAAACCGTGTCCACGCCAGCTCACTGGTCGATGGAGCAATGGGTCGAGTACCTGGATGAGAAGTTCGCCCGGCATCGCAAGGAGTGTACAGAAGGTGTAACCCAGATGATAGCCTCGATTAAGGAGGTGGTTGACCGGGTGGAGGAGAAAATGACGACCCAGGGACAGGAGATTCTAAAGCTGCAGGAGCTGGCGACTGAACGAGAGGAGGAGTCCACTGCAATGGCTTTGGAAATTAGCATACTACACGACAGCCAGAAACGACTGCCAGATAAAGTGGAAGACTTGGAGAACTGGTCTCACAGGCAAAATATCCGAATCGTTGAGCTGCCAGAGGGGAAGGAGGGATCAGATGCGGGAGCGTATGTGGGGAAGATGTTGCAGGAGATGGTCGGGGCCGATGTGTTTGACAAGCCGCTGGAGGTGGACCGGGCACACAGGGTGCTCGTACATAAGCCTCAAGGTCGTGACCCCCGAGGGCCATGGTGGTGAGGCTACATCGATTCCTCGACAAGGAGCGTATCATGAAATTAGCCAGGCAGACAAAATGGTTCTGGCAAGAATCAGAGATCCGGATGTACCAAGACTGGGGACCAGAACTCGCAAAGAGGAGAGCAAGTTTCAACAAAGTTAAGGCGGCCCTGTTTGTGAAAGACATTAAATGTGGACTGTTATACCCGGCGCGTCATTGGGTGACCTATGAGAACCGGGAGCTGTACTTTAATTCTCTGGAAGAGGTGGTGTGGTAGGCTATATTAGGGGTATTGCGGTACCTAGGTAGGATGTACCTATACTGTAGTATGAGTGGTGGAACCTGCCTGCTGGTTCCGCCCAGCAGGCTGAGCATAAGAGTCTGTGTTTCACCCACAGCAGTCATTCTGTACTGGAGCTGCTGGGGTAACTACTTGTTCATTAAAGCCTTCAATTGGACTACAATCTCACTACAGTAGTGATTGATTGTGCATCAATTTAATGAACAAAATTGAAGAATGGCTGCTCTCCGCATCAAGCCAGAGTGTCTACAAATCAACCCCCACGCGGCAAATGCAGCAGCAACTTTTAAACATTGGCTGGCATGTTTCAACGGGTACATCAGGACGGCCCAGACTACCCCCACGGAGGAACAGAAAATGCAAGTCCTCCACTCAAGGGTGAGCCCAGACATCTACACGCTTATCGAAGACGCGGACGGTTTTGAGGACACAATGACGTTGTTAAAAGAGCACTACATCCGCACTGTGAATTAGGTATACGCCCAGCATCTTTTAGCTACCAGACGGCAGAACCCAGGGGAATCACTGGACGATTTTTACCGCGCATTGTTAGTGTTAGGTAGAAACTGTAACTGTCCATAAGTCTCAGCTAATGACCACACTGAACTCTTAATACGGGATGCTGGAAAACGACACGCTAGGGCTTAAAGAGGCACAGAAACTTGCGCACTCCCTAGATGTAGCCTCCCGCAACGCGCAGGCCGCGGCCAATTCCAAAGCACCCCTAAATTCCCCACAAGCTTGTGCAGTGTGGCAACCAGGAAATCCTGGGGGGAGCCCGATGCTATTTTTGCGGCCAAAACAAACACCCCTGGCAAAGCTGCCCGGCCCGATCCGCAATCTGCAAGGGCTGCGGGAAGAAGGGGCACCTCGTGGCAGTATGCCAGGCCCGGTTGGCCGCCATTATCTCCACAGGTGAACCGGGCCCGCTGCCATTCCTCTCCTCACAGGCCATGTGCGATTCATGGCGACAGCCATCTTGGATGACGTCTCAGGACCCTGACTCGGCTAGCCATGTATCGCCTGATGAGATCTCCCAGCCGGCCATGTGCCATTCATGGGGGCAACCATCTCGGATGACGTCTCAGGACCCCGACTCGGGTGGCCATGTATCGCCCGACGAGATCTCTTAGCTTCTGCCACAACTTGCCTCAGTGACACTGGACCAGTTTCGACCGCGAACGCTTTCAACTGCTATGACGTCGGTACTCATCAACGGGCACAAGACATCCTGCTTGATCGACTCTGGGAGCACGGAGAGCTTCATCCATCTCAATACGGTAAGACACTGCTCCCTCGCTGTACACCCGATTAAACAAAAGATCTCCCTGGCCTCTGGGTCCCACTCTGTGGAGATCCGGGGTTACTGCATAGCCAACCTCACGATCCAGGGCGTGGTGTTCAATAACTTCTGACTCTACATCCTCCCCCATCTTTGCGCTGCCACACTCCTGGGACTGGACTTCCAGTGTAACCTGCAAAGTTTAACGTTCAAATTCGGCGGCCCTATACCCCTCCTCACTGTCTGCAGCCTCGCGACCCTCAAGGTCGACCCGCCTTCCCTGTTTGCAAACCTTACCCCCAATTGCAAACCCGTCGCCACCAGGAGCAGGCAGTACAGTGCCCAGGACCGTACCTTCATTAGGTCGGAAGTCCAACGGTTACTAAAGGAAGGCATTATCGAGGCCAGCAACAGCCCCTGGAGAGCTCAAGTGGTGGTTGTAAAGACCGGGGAGAAACATAGGATGGTCATAAACTACAGTCAGACCATCAACAGGTATACGCAGCTCGACGCGTACCCTCTCCCCCGCATATCTGAAATGGTCAACCAGATAGCGCAATACAAGGTTTTTTCCACAGTAGACCTTAAATCATCCTACCACCAGCTCCCCATTCGCCCGGACGACCGCAAGTACACTGCATTCGAATCAGATGGGCGGCTCTACCACTTTCTAAGGGTTCCCTTTGGTGTCACAAATGGGGCCTCAGTCTTCCAACGGGAGATGGACCGAATGGTTGACCGGTACGGTCTGCGGGCCACGTTCCCGTACCTCGACAAAGTCACCATCTGCGGCCACGACCACCAACCTCCGCAAATTCCTCCATACCGCAAAAATACTTAACTTAACCTATAACAAGGACAAATGCATGTTTAGCCCCAATCGCCTAGCCATCCTCGGCTACGCAGTGCATGATGGAATCATAGGCCCAAATCTCGAACAAATGCGCCCCCTCATGGAGTTTCCCCTCCCCCACTGCCTCAAGGCCCTGAAACGTTGCCTGGGCTTCTTTTCTTATTACGCCCAGTGAGTCCCCAATTATGCGGACAAGGCCCGCCCACTAAATCCAGTCCACGGTTTTTCCCCTATCGGCAGAGGCCCACCAGGCTTTCAGTCGCATCAAAGCAGACATCGCCAGTGCGACGATGCATGCAATCGATGAGTCCCTCCCCTTCCAGGTCAAGAGCGACGCATCAGACGTAGCTCTGGCTGCCACCCTCAATCAGGCAGGCAGACCCGTGGCCTTCTTTTCACGCACCCTCAACGCCTCAGAAATCCGCCATTCCTCCGACGAGAAGGAGGCCCAAGCCATCGTCGAAGCTGTGCAGCATTGGAGGCATTACCTGGCCGGCAGGAGATTCACTCTCCTCACTGATCAACGGTCGGTAGTCTTAGTGTTTGACAATGCACAGCGGGGCAAAATTAAGAATGATAAGATCTTACGGTGGAGGGTCGAGCTCTCCACCTATAATTACGAGATCTTGTATCCTCCCAGGAAGGTCAATAAGCCTCCTGATGTCCTGTCGCGCGGCACTTGTGCCAGTGTACTTGGAACATAGAACATTACAGCGCAGTACAGGCCCTTCGGCCCTCGATGTTGCGCCGACCTTTGAAACCACTCTAAAACCCATCTACACTATTCCCTTATCATCCATATGTTTATCCAATGACCATTTAAATGCCCTTAATGTTGGCGAGTCCATTACTGTTACAGGCAGGGCATTCCACGCCCTTACTACTCTCTGAGTAAAGAACCTACCTCTGACATCTGTCCTATATCTATCACCCCTCAATTTAAATCTATGTCCCCTCGTGCTCGACATCACCATCCGAGGAAAAAGGCTCTCACTGTCCACCCTATCTAATCCTCTGATCATCTTGGGTATGCCTCAATTAAGTCACCTCTTAACCTCCTTCTCTCTAACGAAAACAGCCTCAAGTCCCTCAGCTTTCCCTCATAAGAGCTTCCCTCCAGACCAGGCAACATCCTGGTAAATCTTCTCTGCACCCTTTCCAATGCTTCCACATCCTTCCTATAATGTGGCGACCAGAATTGCACGCAATACTCCAAATGCGGCCGCACCAGAGTTTTGCACAGCTGCAACATAACCTCATGGCTCCGAAACTCAATCCCTCTACCAATAAAAGCTAACACGCCATACGCCTTCTTAACAACCCTCTCAACCTGGGTGGCAACTTTCAGGGATCTATGTACATGGTCACCAAGATTTCTCTGCTCATCCACACCACCAAGAATCTTACCATTTGCCCAGTACTCTGTCTTTCTGTTATTCCTTCCAAAATGAATTACCTCACATTTTTCTGCATTAAACTCCATTTGCCTCCTCTCAGCCGAGTTCTGCAACTTATCTATGTCCCTCTGTAACGTGGTACATCCTTCCGCACTGTCCACAACTCCACCGACTTTAGTGTCATCGGCAAATTTACTCACCCATCCTTCTACGACATCCTCCAGGTCATTTATAAAAATGACAAACAGCAGTGGCCCCAAAAACAGATCCTTGTGGTACACCACTAGTAACGTGACTCCCGGCTGAACATTTCCCATCAACCACCACCCTTTGCCTTCTTCCAGCTAGCCAATCTCTGATCCAAACTGCTAAATCACCCTGAATCCCATGCTTCTGTATTTTCTGCAATAGTCTACCATGGGGAACCTTATCAAATGATTTACTGAAATCCATATACACCACATCAACTGCTTTACCCTCATCCACCTGTTTGGTCACCTCAAAGAACTCAATAATGTTTGTGAGGCACAACCTACCCTTCATAAAACCGTGTTGACTATCTCTAATTAATTATTCCTTTCCAGATGATTGTACATCCTATCTCTTATCAACTTTTCCAAGACTTTGCCCACAACCGAAGTAAGGCTCACTGGCCTATAGTTACCGGGGTTGTCTCTACTCCCCTTCTTGAACAAGGGGACAACATTTGCTATCCTCCAGTCTTCTGGCATTATTCCTGTAGACAATGATGACATAAAGATCAAAGCCAAAAGCTCAGCAATCTCCTCCCTAGCTTCCCAGAGAATCCTAGGATAAATCCCATCCGGCCCAGGGGACTTATCTATTTTCACACTTTCCAGAATTGCTAACACCTCCTCCTTATGAACCTCAAGCCCTTCTAGTCTAGTCGTTTATATTTCAGTATTCTCCTCGACAACATTGTCTTTTTCCTATGTGAATACTGACCTCTCCTATCTCCTCGGACTCCTCGCACAACTTCCCACTACTGTCCTTGACTGGCCCCACTCTTACCCTAGTCATTCTTTTATTCCTGACACATTTATAGAAAGCTTGAGGGTTATCCTTTATCCTACCTGCCAAAGACTTCTCATGTCCCCTCCTGGCTCTTCTGAACTCTCTCTTTATGTCCTTCCTAGCTAACTTGTAACTCTTGAGCGCCTTAACTGAACTTTCACGTCTCATCTTTACATAAGCCTCCTTCTGCCTCTTAACAAGTGATTCAACTACTTTAGTAAACCATGGTTCCCTTGCTCGACCACTTCCACACTGCCTAACAGGGACATACTTATCAAGGACACGCAGTAGCTGTTCCTTGAACCAGCTCCACATTTCAATTGTGCCCATCCCCTGCAGTTTCCCTCCCATCCTATGCATCCTAAGTCTTGCCTTATCACATCATAATTGCCTTTCCCCCAGCTATAACTCTTGCCCTGCGGCATATACCTATCCTTTTCCATCGCTCAAGTAAACGTAATCGAATTGTGGTCACTATCACCAAAGTCCTCATCTACCTCCAAATCCAACACCTGTCCAGGTTCATTTCCCAGTACCAAATCCAATATGGTCTCGCCTCTCGTTAGCCTATCTACATACTGTGTCAGGAAACCCTCCTGCACACATTGGACAAAAAAGGACCCATCTAACGTGCTCGAACTATAGCGTTTCCAGTCAATATTTGGAAAGTTAAAGTTCCCCATAACAACAACCCTGTTACTTTCACTCCTATCCAGAATCATCTTTGCAATCCTTTCCTCTACATCTCTGGAACTTTTCGGAGGCCTATAGAAAACTCCCAGCAGGAGTTCCTTTCCTGTTTCTGACCTCAGCCCATACCACCTCAGTAGACGAGTCCTCATCGAACGTCCTTCTGCCACCTTAATACTGTCCTTGACTAACAATGCCACCCCTCCCCCTCTTCTACCAGCTTCTCTGAGCTTACTGAAATATCTAAACCGGGAGTTTAGTAGACCGAGTCCGGACCCTCCACGACAACCTCTGCCACCTGGGGGTCACCCAGTTCTTCCACTTTGTTAAAACCCGCAATCTGCCCTATTCCATTGAGGAGGTCAGGGCCATAACCAGAAACTGCCAAACCTGCGCGGAGTGCAAGCCGCACTTCTACAGGCCAGAGAAAGCGCACCTGGTGAAGGCTTCCCACCCTTTTGAACGCCTCAGCGTGGATTTCAAAGGGCCCCTTCCCTCCACCGACCGCAATACGTATTTCTTAAACGTGATTGATGAGTACTCACGGTTCCCTTTCGCCATCCCCTGTCCCGACATGACAGCTGCCACTGTCATTAAAGCCCTCCACAGCATCTTTACCCTGTTCGGTTTCCCTGCCTACATCCATAGCGATAGGGGGTCCTCCTTCATGAATGACGAGCTGCGTCAATTCCTGTTCAGCAAGGGCATTGCCTCCAACGGGACGACCAGTTAAAACCCCCGGGGAAACGGGCAGGTAGAGAGGGAGAACGGGACGGTCTGGAAGGCCGTCCTACTGGCCCTATGGTCCAAGAATCTCCCAGTGTCCCGATGGCAGGAGTCCCTCCCTGATGCACTTCACTCCATTCGATCACTACTGTGCACTATTACCAACGAAACACCTCATGAACTGTTGCTTCACAGCTTCAGGGTCCCAAGTTCGATTCCCGGCTTGGGTCACTGTCTGTGCAGAGTCTGGACGTTCTCCCCGTGTCTGCTTGGGTTTCCTCCGGCTGCTCCGGTTTCCTCCCACAGTCCAAAGATGGGCTGGTTAGATGGATTGGCCATGATAAATTGCCCTTAGTCTCCTAAAAGGTTAGGTGGGCTTACTGAGTTATGGGGATAGGGTGGAGGTATGGACTTGGGTAGGGTGCCCTTTCCCAAGTGCCGGTACAGACTCGATGGGCTGAATGGCCTCCTTCGGCATGGAAAATGCTATGATTCTTGAGTATTGTTGAAACTGCACTCATTCTGGCAAATGGAGAGTATTCCATCACACTCCTGACTTGTGCCTTGTGGATAGGCTTTGGGGAGTCAGGAGGCAAGTTACCACACAATTTATTAATATGGTTGGTCTAGTTCAGATGCTGGTCAATGGTAACCTCCAGGATGTTGATAGTGGAGATTCAGCAATGGTAATATTGTTGAATGTCAAGGAGAAATCGTTGGATTGTCTCCTGTTGGAGATGGTCATTGACTGGCACTTGTGTGGCACTAATGTCATTTGCCACTTATAAGCCCAAACCTGGATATTGTCCAAGTCTTGCTGCATTTGGTCACGGACCTCTTCGGTATCTGAGGAGTCACGAATGGTGCTCGACATTGTGCAATCATTCGTGAAATTCCCCACTTTTGACCTTATGATGGAAGGAAGGCCATTGATAAAGCAGCTGAAGATGGTTGGGCCTAGCACATTACCCTGAGGAACTGAATCTCAAATGACTGATCTTCAACCATCATAACCATCTTCCTTTGTGCTAAGTGTAACTCCAAACAGTGGAGAGTTTCCCACTTGATTCCCTTTGATTTCAGTTTAGCTAGGGCTTATTGATGCCATACTTGGTGAAATGCTGCCTTGATGTCAAGGGCAATCACTCTTACCTTGCTTCTGGAATGTAGTTCTATGTCCATTTTTGCACCAAGGCTGTATCAGGTCAGGAGCTGGGCAGCTCTGGTGGAACCCCAACTGAGCAAGGTTATTACTAAGTAAGTCCACTTAATAACACTGTCGATGATCCCTTCCATCACTTTGCTGATGATCAAGAGTAAACTGATGGGGTGGTAATTGGCCGGATTGGATTTGACCTGCTTTTTGTGCACAAAATTTTCCACATTGTCAGGCAATTTTCCACATTGTCAGGTCGATACCAGTGTTGTAGCTGGACTGGAACAGCTTGGCTAAGGGCACGGTTAGCTCTGGAGTACAGGTCTTCAGCATTATTGGTGGAATATTGTGAGGGCCCATAGCCTTTGCAGTAACCAGTGCCTTCAGCCGTTTCTTGATCCCTCGTGGAGTGAATGGAATTGGCTGAAGACCGGAATCTGTCATGCTGAGGACCTCAGGAGGAGGCCAAAATGGACGAACTACTTAGTGCTTCTGGCTGAAGATTGTTGAAAATGCTTTAGCCTTGTCTTTAGCACTGATGTGCTGGGCTCCTCCATCACTGAGGATGGGGATGTTGTGTGGATTCTCCTCCTTTTGGTTGTTTAATTGTCCACCACCTTCACAACTGGATGTGGCAGGACTGCAGAGCTTGGATCTGATCTGTTGGTTGTGATATTGCTTTCGTGCATAGTAGACTGATAAAAGGGTGACACAGTGGCACAGTGGTTAGCACTGCTGCCTCACAGCACCAGCGACTTGGGTTCGATTCCGGTCTGGGCTCTGTCCGTGCAGATATTTCACGTTCTTCCCGTATCGGCGTGGGTTTATGCAGCTTCAGTTTTCCACCACGGTCCAAAGATGTGCAGGAAGGTGGATTGGCTACACTAAATTGTCCCCTAGTTTGTCTGTGGGGCAGTGTGAGTGTGGCTATGCTTGATGTGGTGTAACATCCTTCAAGCTACAAAACCCCTGGCAACATACTAGCGACCTGTTCCAGGAATAATTAGCTACAGGAACAGACAAAATGCTGGTTTATGCACCGTCAGGGTGTGGAACGGTTGAGAGAGACTGCTGAAGTCTGGATAGAGGGAGCTGAATGAATAGCAAGCTGGTTGCAAAATAGAAAAATGATTAAAAATAGTTCTTGAGAGAGGCAGATGGTGGGAAATGGTGTCCTAGAGGTATCAATGCTGATGACCTTTGTGTTCTTCATTAATTTAAATAATTCAGACTTGGAAATTTTAATTACAACATTGAAATTTGTGGATGACACCATGTTGGGGGTATAGTTAATACTGTGGAACATGACAAAACACAAGAAGACATTGACAAACTTTCAGAACAGTGTAACTGGTACATTGAATTATCAGACAGATTGGTGTGAAGTGGTGCATTTTGATAAGAAGGGTGAAAAAGAAGAGCTCAATTGGTATGTAGGTGTGAAGTAATCCCAGACAACAGATAGATGAATCATTAACAGTAGCAAGGCAGGTCAACCAAGCCCTGGGGTTCATTTTGAGAAGAATAAGATTCAAAAGTAGAAAAGTTCTATTGAATGATTTCGAATCTTGGTTTGACCGCACTTGGGGAGATGTGCACAGTTCTGCTCCCCATTTTACAAAAAAAAAATACAACAACACTGGAAAAGGCGCAAAAAGATTTACAAGAATTATTCCAAATCTGGGAGGAGCAGTTGTCAGGAAAGATTGATAAGAGGTTTTTAAAATTAGGAAGGGGGAATGTGAATGCACAGAAGATGTTTCAATATGTGGAGGAATCCAAAACTGGGGGTCATGAATGTAAAATTGCCACTAATAAATCCAGCAGCAAAATCTGGATAAACCTCTTTACCCAAAGAGTGGTGCTGCAGAAACTCATGGAGTAGTTGAGGCAATTGGAAGAGAGACATTTCACAGATTCATAGGCCGGATTCTCCATTGTGAGTCTGCCCTATTGCTGCTGCTAGCAAGGACGGAGGATTTGGTGCTCAGCCAAATCTCCCACTTACTGCAGCAGGACGGAGAATCCCGCTCATAGAATCCCTACAGGGCAGAAGGAGGCCATTCGGCTCATTGAGTCTACACCGACCCTCAGAGCGTACTATACCCAGAGCTACATGCCATCCCTATCCGTGATACCCCACCTAACCTGCACATTTTTAGGCACTAAGGGGCAATTTAGCATGGCCAATCCGCCAAACCTGCACATCTTCGGATTGTGGGAGGAAACCAGAGCACCCGGCAGAACCCCACGCAGTCACAGGGAGAAAGTTCAAACTCCACACAGTCACCCAAGGCTGGAATTGAACCCGGGTCCCTGGCGCTGTGAGGCAGCAGAGCTAACCACTGTGCCACCATGCCAAAGGGAATCCCCGCCCAGGTTACTGTTTTACACACTCTCACCCTGAATCTGTGAAAAGGAAATGAGCAGAAACTGAGAGAGCAGCTGAACATATCCCCATTTACAATGGGGCATGGACATCTCTCTGTTTGTTACAGAGAGTGGGAGAGAGGCTGGGTATAGCATATGTCAGTGAGAAACCAGGAATCTTCAATGGGCGGCATGGTAGCACAGTGGTTAGCACTGTTGCTTCACAACTCCAGGGTCCCAGGTTCGATTCCCAACTTGGGTCACTGTCTGTGCGGAGTCTGCATGTTCTCCCTGTGTCTGCGTGGGTTTCCTCCGGGTGCTCCGGTTTCCTCCCACAGCCTAAAGATATGAAGGTTCGGTGGATTGGCCATGCTAAATTGCTCTTAGTGTCCTAAAAATGTTAGGTGGGGTTACTGGAAATTGAGGTGGATGTGTGGGATTGGGTGGGGTGCTCTTTCTGGGAGCCGTTTCAGACTTGATGGGCCGAGTGGCTTCCTTCTGCACTGTAGATCTATGATTCTATGATTCTAGATCGTGTAAAAATACAAATCAGGAATATACAACTAGAGATGTTCTGCTTATACACCTGGGTGTCCTGCTAATTATAGTGCTGAAATCAGAAGCAACAATTTTCAACCTTCCTCTACACACTGAGCTTCAATAGAAACTTGGTTGGGAAAAGGGAACAATAAGAAGTCTTACAACACCAGGTTAAAGTCCAACAGGTTTGTTTTGAATCACTAGCTTTCGGAGCACAGCTCCTTCCTCAGGTGAATGAAGAGGTGGGTTCCAGAAACATATATATAGACAAAGTCAAAAATGCAAGATGATACTTTGAATGCAAGTCTTTGCAGGTAATTAAGTCTTTACAGGTCCAGACGGAGCAGTTTGGTTTCAGGAGAGTGATAACTGACGTGAATCAATGACTCCTCAGAATTACTGGGTTGTGAGTAATGTGCTGATTCAGTGACGGTGCTATCAAGTATTTAAATATCGATGTAGTGATGTGGTTACACTAGAATCTGAGTGAATAAGGCCATTGTCACTGACCAGCGATTGTCAGCTTTGGCTCAAAGTATCATTGCTGCTTCTGAGTCAGAAGAATGTGGAATCAAACCTCAATCCAGTATACTAATTTTAATTTCAGCTGGCATCTCAATGCGGTGATAAGAGTGTTGTATTCCTGACTTTTGTAATGAGTCCTGTCCGGTGATGTACAGGCGCCGGAATGTGGCGACTAAGGGCTTTTCACAGTAACTTCATTGAAGCCTACTTGTGACAATAAGAGATTTTTTTAAAAACTGCAACGTCCCAGAAGAAAATTTGCATGAGTTCATAGTGTTGTCAACAATCCTCACTCAATCCATCAGAAAAATACATATTAATTGCTCTTTGCATTGTTGTCCATAGAAATGGGGTCACATGTGTGGTGCTGGTATTTGGCTAGATGTTGTCAGATCACTTATTTGGCAGCTGGCTTTGGATAATTCATTTAAACAGTGGGAAGATGAAAATCTGTCAAAATTCAATGTTACAGCACCAAGATGGGATTCAGAGGGAAAATCCTTTACCAAGCACAAAGGAAGATAGTTGTGGATGTCGGAGGCCCATCATCTCACCTCAGTGAAAATTGCTGCAGAGTTTCCACAGGGATGTCCTCAGCCTAACCATTTTTAGCTACTTCTTCAAAGAACTTATCATCATCATGAAGTGGACAATTGCAAAATGTCTACTTCCATTCACAATTCCTTAGATACTGAAGCCGTCTGTGGCCACATGCAGCAAGGTAGTGTTGACGAAGTGGGGAAGATGTAGAAGGACTTGGACAATCAAAACTCCCAAACCTAGGACTTGGCTCCTCCCTCTGCAACTGGATCCTCGACTTCATGACCCATAGACCGCAATCAGTAAGGGATAAACAACAACACTTCATCTACGATAGTCCTCAATACCGGGGCTCCGCAAGGCTGCGTACTTAGACCCCTACTATACTCCCTATACTCACACGATTGTGTGGCAAAATTTGGCTCCAACTTCATCTACAAGTTTGCTGATGATATGACTGTAGTGGGTGGGATCGCGAACAATGATGATTCAGAGTACAGGAGAGAGTCTAGTGGCATTGTGTAATGATAACAATCTCTCCGTCAATGTCAGCAAAACGAAAGAGCTGGTCATTGACTTCAGGAAGCAACGTATCGTACACCCCCCCTGTCTGCATCAATGGTGCCGAGATGGAGATGGTTGACAGCTTCAAATTCCTAGGTGCGTACATCACCAAAAATCTCCCAGTCCACCCACGTTGACGCCACGACCAAGAAGGCACAACAGCACCTATACTTCCTCAGGAAACTAAGGAAATTCGACATGTCCACATTGACTCTTACCAATTTTTACAGATGCACAATAGAAAGCATCCTTTCTAGCTGCATCATGGCCTGGTATGGCAACTGCTTGGCCCAAGATCGTAAGAAACTACAGAGAGTCGTGAATACAGCCCAGTCCATCACGAGAAGCTGCCTCCCATCCATTAACTCTTATCTGCAGCTCCTTCACACCTGGGTTATTCTCTCTTTCAAATTCTTCCATCGGGCAGGAGACACAAAAGTCTGAGAACACGCACTAACAGGTTTATAAACAGCTTCTTCCTTGCTATTATCTGACTCCTGAATGACTCGCTTATGGACTGAACTGATCTCTTCACACATCTTCTCTACTGAGTAGTATTACACTCTGTATACTCACCCCATGCCTGTGTCTATGTATTTACATTGTGTATTTATGTATGTCCTATGTTTTTTCACGTATGGTATGATCTGTCTGGACTGTACACAGAACAATATTTTTCACTGTACCTCGGTACACATGATAATAAATCAAATCAATCAACAATGTGGAAAAGTGTGAGGTTATGCACTTTGGAAGGAAGAATAGAGGCATTGACTATTTTCTAAATGGGGAAAGGCTTCCCAAAGGGATTTAGGAGTCCTACTTCTGAATTCACTTTAGGGTGGCACTGTAGCACAGTGGTTAGCACTGTTGCTTCACAGCACCAGGGTCACAGGTTCGATTCCCGGCTTGGGTCACTGTCTGTGCGGAGTCTGCACATCCTCCCCATGTGTGCGTGGGTTTCCTCCGTGTGCTCCGGTTTCCTCTCACAGTCCAAAGATGTGCAGGTTAGGTGGATTGGCCATGATAAATTGCCCTTCGTGTCCAAAAAGGTTAGGTGGCATTATGGGGATAGGGTGGAAGTGTGGGCTTACGTAGGGTGCTCTTTGCAAGGGTCGGTGCAGACGCGATGGGCCGAATGGTCTCCTTCTGCACTGTAGATTCTATTATCTATGAACATGCACGTACAGTTGGCAGCTGGGAAGGCAAATACTATTTCGATAGGGCTAGAATACAAGAGCAGGGATGTGCTACAGATGCTGTTTAGGTTCTGGTCAGTTCCCATTTGGAATATTGTGAGCATTTTTGGGCCCTGTTTCTAAGGAAAGAGGGTCCAGAGGAAGCTCATTAGAATGATTCTGGAGGGCTTGTCATATGAGGAGTGGTTGAGGTCTCTGGGTCTGTTCTCAATGAGTTTAGAAGGATGAGGGGGAATCTCATTGAAACTTACAGAATACTGAGAAGCCTAGGTAAAGTTTAATAATAATAGCTTATTGTCACAAGTAGGCTTCAATGAAGTTACTGTGAAAAGCTTCTAGTCGCCACATTCCGGCACCTGTTCGGGGAGGCTGGTATGGGAATTGAACCCGCGCCGCTGTTCTGTATTACAAGCCAGTGATTTAGCCCGCTGTGCTAAATCAGGCACTACTGGTGGACGCGGAGAAGATGTTTTCACTAATTGGAGAAACTAGAACCTGAGGGCACAGCCTCAGACTGAAGGGATGATCCTTTAAAACAGAGATGAGAAGGAATTTCTTCAGCCAGAGGATGGTGCATCTGTGGAACTCATTGTCGCTGAAGGCTGTGGAGGCCAAATCACTGAGTGTCTTTATGACAAGGATAGATAGATTCTTGATTAATAGGGGCATCAGGGGTTACGGGGAGAAGGCAAGAGAATGAGGATGAGAATGGGGAAATGAGCAGACTCGATGGGTTGAATGGCTTAATTATACTCCTATATCTTATGGTCTTACGGTCTAAGACCTGGATAACAGGCTTGAGATTAATGCAGCAAGTAACATTTGCCCTGCAGCAGTAACAAGCAATGACCATTGCCAACAAAAGAGTCTAACTATCTTCCATGACGTTCAATGGCATTTGTATCATTGAATTACCAACCATCAACAACTTGGGGGTCACCATTGACTAGAGGCTGAACTAGATCAGTGATATAAATACTGTGGCTACAAGAATAGGTCTGAGGCTTGGAGCTTTGTGACAAGTAACTCACCTCCTGACTCTCCAAAGCCTGTCCACCATCTACAAGGTACAAGTCAGGAGTGTGATGGAATAGTCTCCACTTGCCTGGATGAATGCAGTTCCAATAACACCAAAGATGCTCAACACCACCCAGGACAAACAGCCCACTTGTTTGCTACTCCTTCCATTCACTCCCTCCACCACCGTCACACATTAACAGCCGGATGTACCATCTACAAGATGCACTGCAGTTACTCACCAAGGCTTCTTAGACAGCACCTTCCAAACCCATGACCATGGCCATTTAGAAGGAATAGGGAAGCAGTACATGGGAACACCACAACCTGGACATTACTCTCCAAATCACTCATGACCTTTGTAAAAGTCCTGGAACTCCTTCCCTAACAGCACTGTAGGTGTACCTACATCACATGGACTGCTATGGTCCAAAAAGGCAGCTTAGCAGCATCACTTTCTCAATGGCAATTAGGGATGAGCAATGGATGCTGACCTAGTTGCCCACATCCTGTAAATTATTTTTTAAAAGAAGGTGGAATTTTCAGTTCAGGGGTGATGGTAAGAATGTCAGTCATGGTGGACACCCTCTAAATAAGTTGGAGGCTGCTGGCTGCAGTGTTGGGCTGGGCACAGGGAAGGGCTGGGTACAGGGGTGGGCTGCGCACAGGGACAGGGTGGGCACATGGGAGAGTTGGGTGCGGGGATGGGTTGGGCCAAGGGGAAGGCTGTTCGAAGGAGCAGGCTGGGCAGAGGGCGAGCTGGGTGCAGGGACGGGCTGGGCGCAGGGGCAGGCTGGGCACAAGGTGGGCTGGGTGCAAGGGCGGGCTGGGCACCAGGGTGGGCTGGGTGCAGGGGCGGGCTGGGCACCAGGGTGGGCTGGGTGCAGGGGCGGGCTGGGCACAGGGGCAGGCTGGGTGCAGGTAAGGCCTGAGCAAAAGGCCACCTTCAGTGCTTTGGCACTTAGTCAAAGCTATTAGAATAAACAATAAAACATAAAGAGACCCTCACCCCTCAAACTCCCTCAGCCCCACAAACTCCCATGCCCCATTCATGCCAAACCATGTCACCTCATGACCCCCACCCAGCCCCATGGTCCTTTATCACCATTTTGCCAACTTAGTGCTAGTATGCCAATCCCAGCCGCTTTGCTCTTACATCTCCAGTACCAACTCACCCAGTATCTACCATGAGCAGACCTCAGGACACATGACATTAAATAAAACTCTTCAGTGCCGACTGATGAATTCACTATTTCAAAGAAAAGAAACACTCTCATTGATAAAAAAAACATTTGCTATATTTAACTTTCTTTAATCCCTTATGAAAACAAGCATTTGTATTCATAGTCCCACTGCAAGTTGTTTGATGGTCGCGAGGCAATCAGACACATGAATATAAACATTATGTATGGAGAAGTATGATTGATGATATGTGACACACAATTCCTATGTGCTATAGAGACATTGTAAATGCAAGAAATTTCAGACATTTAGTTATACAGAGAAGCAGGTTGACTGGAGTCATTATCCACATGAGGTTACTTTGAGTCAATTCCGCTTCTCAGTTTCAATGGGCAGAATTTTACTGTATCTTTTCAAAGTGTCAGACTCAGACTGAAACCAGGCGTGTAGCTCTCCAGCTCCTCAGATGCTCAGACCAGTTTTCTATCCAGATCTTGAGTTTCTCTGTGTCAAACAAAAATGAACGGGCGTGGTTTACACCATCTGTCTGGCCGGGTGGGGCCACATACTCAGTTCACTTCAATACTCTCCACAGAGATCGGGACGCCATCTTTAAAGGGCACCGCAAAAATCACTAAAGTATCTGTGACTCCGTCCCACCCAAACAATCATTGGGGGGCTTCCCCCACTGCACAGTCTTTGGGGGCTCCTCCATTGCACGTTGGAAGCATTGCCGATGTTTCCCCCTCACTGCCCGCTCTCCCTTGTGCCTGCAAGTTCCTCCCTCAATACCCACTCTCCCCCCTCTCACCCCACCATACTAACTGGAATCCCCCAAGGGGCTCCCACGAGGGCCCACCCCTTTGGCACAGGTTGGCACTGCCAAGTTGGCACTGTGCCAAACTGACTGCAAACCTGGCACTCCCAGAAACATCTCTCTATCCCAGTTCTATACTATCTTTGCGCACCTGGATGGATGCCTTCGGCTGAATCTCATCTTTCTGAACCTGTTGTACACCTCGCTGACGTGATGTCATATTAGTGAGGTTTGAATATTCAGTATCATGGGGGATCATGTGGTAGAGGAGCTGGCTAATTGTATTAAAATGAAAAGAAGTCTATTAAAATTAGGTTTTCGCCCTTTGTGGGTGTAAACCTTGTGATGTCTCCGGCAAAGGGCGTGTAAAATCGAGAAACGAGATCTCTCTGGATTTTCCACCTATGTCACTGTTCTCTCTGACGATGAACACGGGCTGAATGTCACCCCCTATCCCTTGCTCTATTTTCACATATAGCAAAACAGTGGTTAGCTCTGCTGCCTCACAGCTCCAGGGACTGGGTTCAATTCCAGAATTGGGTCACTGAGTGGAATCTGCACGTTCTCCCCGTGTCTGTGTGGGTTTCCTCCACAGTCCAAAGATGTGCAGGCTAGGAAGATTGGCAATGCTAAAATTGCCTCTTCGTGTCCAAAAATGTGCAGGTTAGGTGGAGTTACGGGATTGCAAGGATAGGACGGGGGAGTGGGCCTCTGTCTGGTGCTCTTTTAGAGGGTCGGTGCAGACCCAATGGGTTGAATGGCCTCCTTCTGCACTGTAAGGAATTTTATGAAAACCTAACAAGATGCAGCTCCCATGGACAGTTACCCCTGTCCCTGTTAATACTACCACTTGAATTCTCAAGGTAGTTCTGACTTTAACTCTCAGTTCTGCGTCATCATATATTCAGGATAAAGCTGCTGAATTGTCTGCAATGTCAAATACAGGGCAGGAAAGACAACATTGCGGGAGAACCAGTGAATTAAACATCATTTCTTTAAAATGGATTGAGTCATGGAGTCCAATGAGTAATTGAGAAATCCCAGCAAACTGGGAGACGGCTTATGATCGTGGGTCTGATAAGTTTCTGCAGCTAACCCGGTGACTCCTAACTCCCTTTGATGTCTGCTTGATATCAGACGTCACACCCTGGTCGAAGCTCAGCTTCTAAGCATTCCGAGAATTTGCTTAATTGCTGCACTGCGTGAATTGTTGTGGACCATGAGTTTTATGAAAGTAAACATGTGTCAGCACAAGGAGGAAAATCTGACTGGCTCCACAAGTAAGCATTCCTGCACATAAAGCACTACTATCCAACCCAAATTAAAACCAGGGAGAACAGCGTACTTTCAAAAAACATCATGAGGTTGGAAAGCTCCTGCATGTTTTCCTTGGAAGCAGCGTCTGCATATTTTAACCATGTGTGCCTGAGGAAAAGACTCTTGTTTTTTCCCCCCGTTGAATCTGGCTGATGTTGGACACCCCGTAGAAAGCGGGTGTGTGAAACAGTCACACAGTCAAGCTGCGGAGAGCCGGTTAAAACAAGCTGCATTCAAAGGCTCAGCAGCCAGTCATATCAAATGGGAACGATGGCAGGAATCCGCTGGATCTGCAGTTCATCTCCAAATGCTGCTCACTTTCCTGATGCTTTCCGTCCTGAATGACACACACTGGGGTGCAACAACTCTATCAATAGTCCTCGACCTCCGCTCAGTTGAGTGATCGCCCAGATGCTCTGTCCCTGTGGACAATGAGAATCACGGTTGACTCCACATCCCATCCCTATCCTTGAAAACCCCTCACTGGTGTATGAGGGCTGGGAGACAAAGAACGGGATGCTGACGGATTCTACCTCTCCCTATAATCACCATACTGTGTTCAAATAATCGTCCAACCCAGCTGCAAGCAGCTAATTTATCCCAGGCCAGGGATTTAAGCAGGAACCTTCTCATTCTGTGTGACTCAGTACCATGTGACATAGTTACCTACTCAGCAAAAGTACAGAAGGAGTTCAAAACTGTAATATGTGCAACAGAGCCGCCATTCTCAATCACTGAACATTGATGCATGAAGTCAGTTGACGTATTTCTGGCTGAATCTATTTTTAAGTTGAGCTACAAATTACGTGGTCTTATTGGATGATTGCATTGACATCCTGACCTTGACAGAGAAGGTGGTGACACCTTCTCTCTGAATGAAGCCTCCCCACGTGGCTCTACCTTCCACCCTTTGCCCCATCCAGGCTGTCACAACAGCTGTGTGGATTTGATCACCAAACTGTGCCCCCACCTCTCTGGCACGTTTCTGAGTTTCTCACTGTGTTCCACCACCTCGTGATTCTCATTTCATAGAATTTACAGTGCAGAAGGAGGCCATTCGGCCCATCGAGTCTGCACCGGCTCTTGGAAGAGCACTCCACCCAAGGTCAACACCTCCACCCTATCCCCATAACCCAGCAACCCCAACCAACACTAAGGGCAATTTTGGACACTAAGGGCAATTTATCATGGCCAATCCACCTAACCTGCACATCTTTGGACTGTGGGAGGAAACCGGAGCACCCCGAGGAAACCCACGCACACACGGGGAGGATGTGCGGACTCCGCACAGACAGTGACCCAAGCCGGAATCGAACCTGGGACCCTGGAGCTGTGAAGCAATTGTGCTAACCACAATGCTACCGTGCTTGTCGTCTGCTGCCCACACCCAAATATCATAAAAATGTTACCACTGAGGTATCTTCAATGTTTCCATCTCTCAGCCTCTGAATGTCAAGGTTTTCAACCTTCACGTCAGCTCATTATGTTCTGTTCCTTTGAGTTCACACCTTCCTATCCTCCTTAATCTCTCTCTCCTGCCATCCATATAAACCCCCCAACCATTTTTCATAGACATGCCCTTCACACTGCCATCTCACATGGCCTCTGTGGTAGTCACCACTGTTGTATATACCGCTTACGAGGAGTATTACGGTAAGGCCCCTGTACTACAGGTACGGGGGTAGATCCCTGCCTGCTGGCTCCGCCCAGTAGGCGGAGTGCCTGGGCGGAGTATAAATGTGTGGGCTCTCCGAGCTGCAGCTATTTCAGCAGCAGCTGCGGGAGGCTACACATCTCTGCGTAATAAAGCCTCGAATACACTCTACTCTCGTCTCGTCGTATCAGCCTCCTTAGACACATTGTATCAATAATCGATCAGGCCAACTCTGATCACTTCCTTGTACCACTCTGCACCCACATCCCCCTCAGCTCAATGGAATTGAAGGGATGATGATTGCTAAAGTTGCCAGTTGGGGCTTAGGAAAGCCCAAAGGCATATTCAGTGTCTTAGCTGAGAAGATGGAACGATGCCTCTGTTTAGATACTAGAGAGTGCAGCCTGGCCAACACTAGGGGCACCCAGTCTCAGTCGGAGGTTAGCTCAGTTGGAAAAGAAGACAAGAAAGGATGGCAGAGGAGTACATTTGAGAGAGATATGGAACAGTATGCCTTTTGGGTTAAGATTATACCGTGGAGCTCGGGTAGATTAAAACTGCTGTAGCTAACGCTTTGAATGAGAGAATCTGAAATCCCGAAGAAGCAAGAGAGAGTTTGAAAGATATTTTGTGGTTCACTGACCTCTGGGTGCGTTACTGAGTAAATTCGGATGACCTATCTTGGTTGTTTCTGCCATGTAATGTCCAGTTTGTGGAGTGTTCAAGCACAATTTGTCTGGTATTTCATGTTAATTCTGGATGTTAGAGGATAAGATAGAGAGTATTGTCTGTTTGCTTTGTTAACTCATATACAGTAACATTTCTTCTTGTTTAAAACTGGAATCTTATGGCTTTATTCTTTTAGTGAGTAACTGGGATTTAAAATTGGGTCTATTTTCATAAGAAAACGTTTCTGGTTTGTAACCAGATTGTAACATATTTTGGGGTCTCATCTGGATTTGTAACAAAATGTGGGTGTCTGACCTGGGATTGTATTGATGGCTATGGCTAAGTGGGTTAGCCATTCATTTTCAGATTTGACTTGACCACACAAAGCACTGCTGCTCACTACCAAATCTGTGCACAATTCTTGGATCAACCAGCTTTTATTTTCTACCACCTTTTAAATCTTGACCCTCCACTGTCTCAAAAGGGGGCCAGTTTAGCTCACAACAGCTGGTTTGTGATGCAGAGCGAGGCAAATGGCATGGGTTCAATTCCCGTACCGGCTGAGGTTATTCATGAAGCCCACCTTCTCAACCTTGCCCCTCACTTGAGGCGTCGTGATCCTCAGGTTAAATCACCATCAGTCAACTCTCCCCCTCAAAGGGGAAAACAGCCTATGGTCATAATAATCTTTAGTAGTGTCACTGCAATGAAATCACAGTGTAAATTCTCTAGTTGCCACATTCCGGTGCCTCTTTGGGTACTCTGAGTGAGAATTCAGAATGTCCAATTCACCTAACAAGCACGTCTTTCCAGGCTGTGGGAGGAAACCGGAGCACCCGGAGGAAACCCAAGTAGACACGGGGAGAAGGTGCAGACTCTGCACAGACAGTGACCCAAGCCGGAATCGAACCTAGGTCCCTGATGCTGTGAAGCAACAGTGCTAACCACTGTGCTACCGTGCAATCCTAGAGTTGACAAGGGGGTGCCAGTGGATGTGCCTTATTTGGACTTCCAGAAGCCTTTCAACATAGAGATTAGTGTGTAAAATTAAAGAGAATGGGATAAGGGGGAAATGGATGAAAACTGGTTGGCAGACAGGAAACAAGGAACAGGAGGAAATGGATCTTTTTCCAAATGGCAGGCAGTGAGTAGTGGGGTACCGCAGGGATCGGTGCTAGGACCCCATCTATTCACAATATATATATTAACGATTTAGATGAGGGCATTAAAATCTCCAAATTTGCATATGGCACAAAGCTGGGTGGGATGGCGAGCTGTGAGGAGGATGCAGAGATGCTTCAGTGTGATTTGGACAAGTTGGGTAAGTGGGCAAATGAATGGCAAATGCAGTATAATGCGGATAACTGTGAGGTTATGTGTTTCAGTAGCAAAAACAGAAAGGCAGATTATGGTCTGAATGACCACAAATTGAGAGAGGGGAATATGCAACTCGATCTGGGTGTCCTTGTACATTAGTCGTTGAAGGTGAGCATGCAGGTGCAGCAGGCGGTAAAGAAGGCAAATGCTATGTTGGCCTTCATAGCGAGAAGATTGGAGTACAAGAGTAGGGATGTTTTGAAGCAATTATGTAGGACTTGGTGCCCACATTTGGAGTATCGTTGGCAGTTTTGGTCTCCTTATCTGAGGAAGGATGTTCTTGCTATAGAGGGGGTGCAGCAAAGGTTTACCAGGCTGATGCCTGGGATGGCGGGACTGACGTGTGAGGAGAGATTGAGTCGGTTAGGATTGTATTCGCTGGAGTTCAGAAGAATAAGGGGGGGTGGTCTCATAGAAACACATAAAATTCCAACAGGACTGGACAGGGTAGGAATGTTCCCAATGGCAGGGGTGTCCAGAACCACCGGTCATAGTTTGAGGATATGGGGTAAACTATTTAGGACTGAGGTGAGGAGACATTTCTTCACCCAGAGAGCGGTGAGCCTGTGGAATTCATTACCACAGAAAGCAGTTGAGGCCAAAACAGTGGGCGGGATTCTCCATCCAACCATGCTGGAATCGCGAAGGGCGATTGGGTGGAGAATCACGCATTATCTGAAAAATGCTATTCTCCAGTGCCTCGACATTGGCGTGAATGCATTTCATGCTGCATGTACAGTAAATTCTGTTGGCGTATCATTAACAGGTCTGCCGGTATTCTCTGGGCCTCTCTGGACCTCTCGCGAAGTTCTACCTCCGCCAGGAGGAATTACCGATGACAATGTTCACTTGTGGTATTTAAAAGGAAACAGGTGCCATGGCTGCTGAAGGAGAGGAGGTAGGACATGTTCCCAAAGGCTGACTGGGGGGCATCTCCCAGGGTCGGGGGGAGTAGCGGGGGGGTGACCAGGGAATGGGCCATGGAGCCGGCGTGTCTCCATGGGACTGAGGTGCCCAGGCACAGACCGCTATTGCCGCGGCCTGCAAGGCAGCCATCTTGCTGAGCAATGTACTGATTGCCCACCATGGCCAGTGGTTAAGCAGGGCGACATCGGCAACTCGGTGGTGTAGTGGGTAGCACTGCTGCCTACGACGCTGAGGACCCAGGTTCGATACCGGCCCTGGGTCACTGTCTGTGTGGAATTTGCACATTCTCCCCGTGTCTGCGTGGCTTTCACCCCCACAACACAACGATGTGTAAGTTAGGTGGATTGGCCAAGCTAAATTGTCCCTTAATTTGAAAAAAATAATTGGGAACACTCAATTTAAAAAGAAAAGCTGGGTGTGGTAGTCTGTGTAGAGGTATTACGGTACCTGGTAATGCTGGAACACCATTGGTAGATATTGTATGTTTCCTATTGGTCAAGCTGTATGGTAGCTCCGCCCTGCAAGGCGGGGTATAAGAGCCCGTGCCGCCCCAGCAGCCTTCTTTCTATACCTGAGCTGCTGGGGGAAACATCTAGCTTATTAAAGCCTTCAGTTGGACTACAACCTCGCTTTAGTGGTCATTGATAGTGCATCACTGAGCAACACCAGCCGTATGGGTTCCCCCAACCCACCTGCACCCCTCCCCCCCCCAGACCACCACCACAACCCCCACTCCAGCACCACCCCCCCACCCCCCCCTTCACCCACAACCCAGCACCACCCTGCTTTGCGGGGCATCACGCAGCCCACCCAAGGGGGACGCCTGCAGTAGCTCCGACGAGAGAGCACCAGATGGGGGCCGAGAGTGTACCGCTGGCATGGGTAGCGCCAGCCACCAGGTCTTACGAGGAAAGGTTGAGGGTGCTAGGCCTTTTCTCATTAGAACGGAGAAGGATGCGGGGCGACTTGATAGAGGTTTATAAGATGATCAAGGGAATAGATAGAGTAGACAGTCAGAGACTTTTTCCCCGGGTGGAACAAACCATTACAAGGGGACATAAATTTAAGGTAAATGGTGGAAGATATAGGGGGGATGTCAGAGGTAGGTTCTTTACCCAGAGAGTAGTGGGGGCATGGAATGCACTGCCTGTGGAAGTAGTTGAGTCGGAAACATTAGGGACCTTCAAGCAGCTATTGGATAGGTATATGGATTACGGTAAAATGATATAGTGTAGATTTATTTGTTCTTAAGGGCAGCACGGCAGCATTGTGGATAGCACAATTGCTTCACAGCTCCAGGGTCCCAGGTTCGATTCCGGCTTGGGTCGCTGTCTGTGCGGAGTCTGCACGTCCTCCCCGTGTCTGCGTGGGTTTCCTCCGGGTGCTCCGGTTTCCTCCCACAGTCCAAATATGTGCAGGGTATTGGCCATGATAAATTGCCCTTAGTGTCCAAAGTTGCCCTTGGTGTTGGGTGGAGGTGTTGAGTTTGGGTAGGGTGCTCTTTCCAAGAGCCGGTGCAGGCTCAGGGGGCTGAATGGCCTCCTTCTGCACTGTAAATTCAATGATAATCTATGATTAATCTAGGACAAAGGTTCGGCACAACATCGTGGGCCGAAGGGCCTGTTCTGTGCTGTATTTTCTATGTTCTATGTTCTATGTACTCTGCCGACAGGTAAGGGTGCTGGGACCAGAGGCTCCCGCGGTGCCGGGCACCGACGTGGCCAAGGGTGCGGTGCAGAGGGCAGAGTGCTGGGGGAATGGTAGGGGGTGGGTTTGGTGATGGAAGAGGATGGAGGGTGGGGGGAAAGCTACAATGCAGGCTGGGGTCACCATGTAGCCTGTTGGACACAGGGCTACGCACCATGCTAATATGTCTTTCATCCCCTGAAGACAATAGGTTTCAGAATTCAGCTAATAATCATTGGCATCTGCCTCGCCGCCGCAGTCCTGGGCGATGCACTGAGGCTGTACAAGGAGCTGCTCGATGAGGGCCCTGCAGCATTGAAGCTTGAGGAACAGGAGTCAACTGGTAAGGATGGAGAACCGGCTACCCATCAGGCCAGGAAGGAGGGGGGGGAAGGAGGCGCTGCATTGGGCCTCGTGTGTACCCGCTGGATTATAGCACACCTGGATCCATGGGGGTCTGGAGAGGACACCTGCTCCCAGTGGCCTCCAAAGTGAACTGTTCCGCCAGGTCCTTCCAGGCACTGGGCAGGGACCTGTCTGGGATCTCGCAGATCTCAGTGCATAGGTGCATCCGTGCCATCACGGAGACCCTGGGATGGATTCTCCGATTTTGAGGCTATGTTCGGAAGGGTGTCTATTTTTACAATGTAAAAGTCGGCGCCGCCCCGTACCGATGCTCCGCCTGGTGGGGGGCTAGCAGCGGTGCGGGTAAAACTCCCGGTGTTCCCGACATAAACGGCCGAAGAATTGCTGGGCCGTGGCTGCGCATGCACACGGCGATGACTTGCCGCACAGCATTGCGCCGTACAGCATTGCGCCGTACAGCATTGCGCCGCACAGCATTGCGCCGTACAGCATTGCGCCGTGCAGCATTGCGCCGGCCGCGCACGGCCAAATAGTGTCCCCCCTGGACCCCCCCCCCCCCTCGCTACCTACGGACTGCAACCCACCAGTCCCCCCTGCCATCTCCAAAGCAACCCCTGCCAGCAGCACGACTCTCTCCCCCCCCCCCCCCCCGACTGTGGCAGTACTGGGCACAGTCCGCAGCCGCCACGCCAGGTTTACGAAAACGAAGACAACACGTGGCCGCGTGGTCATGAACTCGGTCCATCGGGGGAGGGCCTCAAAGCGACGTGCTGATGCCATCGCAACATTGTGAGGATCGCTCCGAGGTGACACCGATTTGGAGGGGCAGAGCATCCGAAAAACGGCACCGGCCCTGATTCGGTCGCAAACAGGAGTTCTCCACCCGATTGCCGAATATGATTCCGGCGTCGGGCAACAGATAATCCTGCCCCCTACATGCCTGTTCGGTAAACTATATCGACTTTGATGTGGACCGAATCCACCAGCTTGCCCGGGCAGCAGGGTTGTAACCATTGCCAGGATGCCCTAGATCCAAGGAGTGATCGGCGGGATGCATGTCCCCCTATGGACACCTGCGCATGAGGGGGTGGCCTTCACAAACCAAAAGGCGTTCCTCTCAATGAAAGTGTGACCACGAGATCCACATCATGTGTTTATGCGCCTGATACCCGGGCACTGTGCACGGTGCCTTCATCCTGGCACACCCAACACCTTCAAGGTGCATCCCCAGGTGAGGGGTTGACTCTTATGCGACTGGGATTATCCACTACAGTTGTGGCTGACGATGCCTATCCGAAGGCGACAGACCAATGCGGAGACCTGCAACAATGAAGCCCATGCTGCGGGATGAGGGGGAAAAACGGCAGGCTTTGTCCGATGAGGAAGATGCGGAGGAGGGCTGGGATGAGCAGGGCAGGGTCACAGGCAGACACAGGAGGTTGCACAACATTTGTGCCAGGGCCGCCGCACGCAGGACACTATAATCACCTCCAGGTTCACTGCCTAGGGAGTCTGTCCGGCACGAACATCCCATCCCACTCCCACAACCTCACCCTTCCCCCGGACGACTGACCCGTCCATGTCCACCCTCCCTGCACCAATACCAGCTCTTGCAGCTAAAGGTATCGAAGGACATGGGGGGGGGGGGGGGGGGGGGAAGCAGGAACAGGTTACTGAGTTGGATGATCAGCCATGATGGTAATGAATGGCGGAGCAGACTTGAAGGGCCGAATGGCCTCCTGCTCCTATTTTCCATGTTTCTATGTCACCAGGGTGATGTGGTGATGCAGTGGAAGTAATTTATCTGGGTTTTCCAAATCAATCAATTTTGAGTTTTGGTTTGACCGTGCTTTGAGAGTATCAGGGTGATGGCTGGGAAACACTCCATGGACCCCTTTGAGCGACATGGTGAGTTACGGCACCAGATTGTCTGCTTTTCAGCTCATTTGAGATGCATGAACGTTCCATAGAACTATTAGTTCCATAGAATCTCTACAGTGCAGAAAGAGACTGTCATGATATGCAAACATGCAACCAATGAACACTCAGAATAGGACACAACCAATGGGCAGTCAGGACACTCAGAGGTGGCATCACCTCAAGGGGGCATGACATAAACACTATAAAAGGGATGAGGCACTCACACCCTGCCTCTTTCCACAGACAGACATCTAGAGAGTTAGACAGGGTTGATCAGCAGCATCACACCCCAGCACGTGGCTTAGAGCAAGCTGGCACAGTTAGACTGAGTTACTACAGTTAGATTAGCAGAGAGTCGAACTCATTTGAGAACTGTGTTAATCGTTCAATAAACACGTTGAACTCATTTCAGAGTCTGGAGCATCCTTTAGTTGAGACCGCATCAAGTAGCAGCTTGTGTTATCTGAAGCAGCATAACACAACATGATACCAGGAGTGACTGTTCAATCTATTTAGTTCAACTCAGCAAGATCCGTGACAACCAGCTACTGAATACAGGCACAATGGACATGATTCAGGCTCCTGATCAGCTCAGGACCACCGGCAATCTTAGTGCCAACTGGCGATCATTCAAGCAGAAATTTCAACTATACGTGGAAGCATCCGACCTCAATGGCGCGACCGATGCTCGGAAGATAGCTCTTCTACTCACCACTGCGGGTGACCATGCGATAGAGATCTTCAACTCCTTTCACTTTTCTGAAGAGCACGACAAAACGAAGTACCAAACCATCCTGGACAAATTCGACAGCCACTTCGAGGTGGGCACCAATGAAATCATCAAGCACTACATCTTCAAGCAGAGAATGCAAGGTAAAGACGAATCCTTCAACTCCCATCTGACTAACCTTAGACTGCGAGCGCAGTCCTGCAACTTCGGTGATATCACTGACTCCCTGATCAGAGACCAAATCGTTTTTGGAGTCCACTCTGATCCTCTGCGAGAGCAATTGTTGAAAATCAAGCACATGACCCTGCCAGTTGCGATTGAAACGTGTACTGAGCATGAGCAGTCTGAAAATCGCTATTCACAGTACAAAACGGCAGAAAGTGAAAAACAAGCCTCCCATGAGGTGGCGAGTGTTCAGGCCATCTCCCGGATGCAGCACCTCCACATTGACGAAAGCGACCATTTTGCGCGCTCTTCCCGGGGCCCGACACTTGCGCAATGCGATCAGGAACACGAAGCGGTTGAAGACCGCACTGCGCAGGTGCAGACGTCCAGGAACTGCACTGCGCATGCGCAATGACACACTGAGCATCACAACGTCATGACGTGTGCGAACTGCGGCACCGCCCATTTTTTATTAAACTGTCCTGCAAGAGGAAAACGCTGTTTCAACTGTGGGAAACCAAACCACTATGCAGCCCTGTGCAGACCTGCACCACCAGCCAGGAGCCAGCACTCCCAATTCCAACAGCGGAGCATCAGAAGTGTGCAACACCGAATGCATGACTCTGATCCAGGCAGTGTGACGGATCCAGATGATGAATACCTGGACAACACTTACCGAGTGGGCATTATTACGAAGTGCGAATACACCACACCGGACACATCGCAATCCAATCAATCCTGTCCGTGGATTCCGAGGACGAATGGCATGCAGTGATGAAGGTCAACCACTGCCCCATCCGGTTCAAACTGGACACAGGTGCCTCCGCCAACCTGATTTCGTAGGTGGACTTCAAGAGAATCAAGAAGCCCCCCACAATCCTTCCAGCTGCCTGCAAACTCCTGGACTACAATGGAAACGCAATCAAGGCACTGGGTCCTGCCATCTGCAGGTGTCCAGCTGACACACACAAGCAAGCTTACGCTTCGAGATTGTTAAACCAGACAGGGCGGCCCTGCTAGGTGCGCACGTCTGCAAGCAACTGAACCTCATTCAAAGGGCCTACACCACAACGCTGTCACATTCGGATCTTCAGGCCAGCGTCGCCGACATCCTAACCCAGTACCCAGATGTATTTAGTGGGATGGGCACGCTGCCGTATGAGTACAAGATTCTACTGCGGCCTGATGCCAAGCCAGTGGTCCACGTACCACGACGTGTCCCTGCTCCACTGAGAGGGCATCTGAAGGCAGAGCTCACGAGTCTACAACAAAAAGGCATCATTTCCAAGGTCACTGAACCAACCAACTGGGTCTGCTCGATGGTGTGTGTAAAGAAGCCTTCGGGGGACCTACGCATCTGCATTGACCCCAAGATCTAAACAAAAACATTATGCAGGAATATTACCCCATCCCGAAGAGGGAAGAAATCAAGAGTGAGATGGCACATGCCCGCTTTTTCACAAAATTTGACGCATCCCAAGGATTTTGGCAAATCCAACTTGAAGAATCCAGCAGAAGGCTCTGCACCTTCAACACGCTTTTTGGCAGATTCTGCTACAACCGAATGCAATTTGGCATCATCTCGGCATCAGAGATTTTCCATCGAACCATGGAACAGATGATGGAGAGAATAGAAGGGGTATGTCTACGTTGACGATATCATAATCTGGTCCACAACCCCAGAGGAACATGTATCACGACTCAAGAAAGTATTCCGACGCATACATGAACATGGCCTCAAGCTAAACAGGTCCAAATGCTGTTTTGGGACATCCACGCTGAAGTTCCTGGGTGATCAGATTTCGCAACACGGTGTGTACCCGGACACAGACAAAATTAAAGCCATCGAGGCAATGAAAGTCCCCAAGGACAATAAGGCAGTACTGTGCTTCCTGGGAATGGTCAATTTCTTTGGGAAGTTCACCCCGAATTTGGCCACACACACCACGGCCCTACGCAACCTGGTGAAAAAAATCAACCGCCTTTGAGTGGATGGCGGAGCACCAAACAGAGTGGCTGGAGCTGAAAGCCAAGCTCACCACTGCACCCGTCCTTGCATTCTTTGACCCAGACTGAGAGACCAAGATATCCACAGATGCGAGTCAGGATGGCATTGGGGCGGTGTTGCTTCAAAGAGACGACACATCATCCTGGGTACCAGTAACATACGCGTCACGGGCAATGACACCCACTGAGACCAGATATACGCAGATTGAGAAGGAGTGTTGAGGTCTTCTCACTGGCATCCTCAAATTTCATGATTATGTCTATGGCTTGCCAACATTTACTGTTGAGGCGGATCATAGGCCTCTGGTCCACATCATCCAAAAGGACCTGAACGACATGACGCCTCGTTTGCAGAGAATTCTGCTCAAACTCCGGAGGTATGATTTCAATTTGATGTACACACCTGGCAAAGAGCCCATCATTGCCGATGCATTGTCCCACTCTGTCAACTCACCCAGTGAACCACTGGAGATCACCAGTGGATTGAATTGCAGGTACAACTGTGTGAAAGCACTCTCCCGGCAACAGATGAGAAGATCATTCTCATCCAAGAAGAGACGGCCAAAGACCCCCTGTTGCAACGAGTCATCCACAACCCCAGTAATGGCTGGCAGATAGCGCAAGCTCTCAATACTACAACGTCAAGGACGACCTAACGCTGATCGACGGCATCCTGCTCAAGCTGGACAGGATAGTCATCCCGCTATATCTCCAGAGCATGGTGCTGCGGCAGATTCATGAGGGACACCTGGGCGTAGAAAAGTGCAGACGCAGGGCCCGACAAGCTGTTTACTGACCCGGAATCAACCAGGACATCATGGACATGGTCCTGAACTACGATACCTGTCAGAGGTTCCAACCAGCGCAGAGCAAGGAGCCGCTCCAACCACATGACCTAGAGACCTCTCCGTGGTCCAAGGTTGGCATTGACCTATTCCACGCAAATGGTCGCGACTATATCTTAATCATCGATCACTTTTTGAACTACCCTGAGGTGCTGAAGCTGCCAGACCTCACCTCACGGACCGTCATCAAAGCGTGTAAAGAGACATTCTCACGGCATGGCATCCCGAACACCGTCATGAGCGACAATGGCCCGTGCTTCCACAGTCGAGAATGGTCCACGTTTGCCAAGAGCTACAATTTCAGGCATGTCACCTCCAGTCCGCACTATCCGCAGCCCAATGGCAAAGTCAAAAAGGGGTGCACATCATTAAGCAGCTCATCCGCAAGGCCTCGGACGCCGCTTCCGACATTCACCTTGGATTACTTGCGTACCAGGCGACTCCCTTGTCCACTAGCATGTCGCCAGCCCACCTGCTGATGAACAGGGACCTGCGGACAACACTTAAAGCCATACACCTGCCCAACCTTGATCACCTCCCGGTGCTGCAGAAGATGCAGCAGCTTCGCGACAGCCAGAAGCAGGGCTATGACGCATATGCCACCGATCTGGACGTGCTATCCCCGGCAGACACGGTCAGGATCAAGATAGCGGATGGTGGGTGGTCTGCTCCGGCTGTCGTTGTTCGACAGGCCGTGTCCAGATCCTATGTCACACGTATGGCTGATGGCTCCATTGTGCGAAGGAATCGAAGGGCACTGCGAAACGTTGCTTGCCCACAACCACTTTCCCCTACATTTCCACATGTTGAATTGCCACCTCCAGACACCTCGAATATGAGGGCACCAGTTGTGCCTCCCACTCGCCTGTGAAGACATCCTCATCCCCTCCACCACCTCTCCAGCGGTCAATGAGGATCAGCCGCAAGCCTCAGAGACTGGACTTATGAGCATTTGTTTTGTTTCTCCTGTTCAGTATTCCTCAGACAGTCACATTAGACAGACACATTCACATGTATATACATCTACAAAAAAAAAGAAAAAAAAAGGAGAGATGTCATGATATGCAAACATGCAACCAATGAACACTCAGAATCGGACACAACCAATGGGCAGTCAGGACACTCAGACGTGGCATCACCACAAGGGGGCATGACATACACACTATAAAAGGGATGAGGCACTCACACCCTGCCTCTTTCCATAGACAGACATCTAGAGAGTTAGACAGGGTTGATCAGCAGCATCACACCCCAGCACGTGGCTTAGAGCAGGCTGGTACAGTTAGACTGAGTTACTACAGTTAGATTAGCAGAGAGTTGAACACCTTTGAGAACTGTGTTAATAGTTCAATAAACACGTTGAACTCATTTCAGAGTCTGCAGCATCCTTTAGTTGAGACCGCATCAAGTAGCAGCCTGTGTTATCCGAAGCAGCATAACACAACAGAGACCATTCAGCCCATCAAGTCTGCACTGACCTTCCAAAAGAGCACTCTACATAGGCCCAATCCCCCCCCCCCTCCCAACCGCCCTATCCCCAGTAACCCGTAACCCCACCAAACCTGCACATTTGTGGATACTGAGGGGCAATCCAGCATGGCCAATCCACGGCCAACTTGCACACCTTTGGACTGTGGGAGGAAACCCGAGCATCCGGGGGAAACCCGCGCAGACACGGGGAGTACATGCAAACTACACACAGTCACCCAAGGTCACCCAAGGCTGGATTCGAACCCGGGTCCCTGGTGCTGTGAAGAATCAGTGGTAACCACTGTGCCACCATGCCACCCAACATGAAGCAAATCGTGTCTTGTGGTGGGTTCGGCTGGGATTCGTCGACCTTGCCGAGACCTCAATGGATCATCTTTGCAGGCGCCTTATTGAAACCGCACCCCTGCACATCATCCACTCTCTGCAGCCCACGACTGGTTGTAGTGAGTGATGTCCCAAAAGAAAAGGAGCTGACTCCCCCCAAGTTCTGTGACAATATCCATCGGGAACTTATGGATGTAGTGGATGCATTCTGGGATATCTGGGACTTCCACCCAGTGCAAGAAGAGGATGAATGATCTCATCCGCTCTGCCAGGGTAAGTCAACCTTCTCCTCACTCTCAACTCTCTCTCCCACAAGCCCATTAGGCACTCACAGAGTCTCACTCCACAGGCATGTCACACACCATTAGGACAAAGGACATTACCGCTGACCCTCTCACACCGTTGACATCTTCACACATCTCTCATCCTGTGACGCTCACATGCTCAGCCCTTACAGAGGTCCACACAGCACACACAGTCAGGCATTCTTATCATCAGCCTTGGCATCGGCCTTGCTAGCAGCCTGCCCATTTGTCTTTCTGCGGGAGAAGATCGCCCACAACAATAGGGAGAGATCCCAGGCTGGAGGGGGGAATGCCTGACCTCAGGCCCCTCACAGAGGTGGAAAAGGATGCGGCAGAACTGGCCAGCGAGAACCGGGACTGCACCTGCGTCCGTGGTGAGACTGACGTGTCTCAAGCCAATGAGGACCCATCACCAGCTCCTCTCCCATCCATCCCAGCCGCTGACAACACTGTGAATGTATTGTAATGTTATTGACTGTGCAGCCAATCACTAGTCATCTCTTCTCTCTTTGACGGGCACCAGCAGGCGAAGGAGGAGGCTGAATTGCCACCAGCCCATCAACCCCAGCTTCCAGGCCACCTCAGATGAGGATCCTGAGGACACAAAGGATGAAAACCTGTCACAGTGTTCACCGTACCCTCCAGCAGCGCAGAGGCACCCAACTTGCTAAAACCTAGTTGTTGTGTAGTCCCGGGGTAACAATCTGGTGAACACAGTACAGATTCATGTCAGCAGTAAGTGGAGGCAGGGACACCCAAGGTCACCAGCACTCGGAGCACCGCTGGAGGCCAAGCTTCTGCTGAGTCAGAGTCAGATGATTTACCTTTGGACCTGGTCGTAACACAGATGATGGAGCTGCAAGGACAGACCGGGAACATTCTGCAGGGTTGTCAGGTACTATCATCAGATTGCAATGGACGATGGAGGGGTTGGTCTGTGTTTAGTCTGGTGTCTTGACGCTCCTATGTCACCACACCAAGGTCAACACTGGGATGATGGCAACCAGAATGGAGATCTTGGTTCAGGACACTGCGTGCAATCTGTACGAGGAACTGAACTCCATCACACGAGACAGAGGCTGCACCATCTTAACGCTGCTCACAAAACCTCCTGTTGCAGTTACCCTCCCATTACAGAAAGACCACACATTATCTGCTCATTCCCTACTCAAACAGCTCAGCTGAATTGCATCATCTGTTGTATTTTGTCTGGAGAGCTATCCGGTAGAATGGCTACTCATTACTTGTACCTTCTTTCTGGGATCCTACGACTTGTGACATTATTATTTTTAGAACAATGAGAGATGATCTTATTGAAACAAGGAAGATCCTGAGACCACTTGGCAGAATGGATGCTGAGGTGATATTCCCCCGTGTTTGGGACTCTGGAAATAGGGTGCACAATTTTATAATTCTGTGTCTCCATTGACTGAGATGGGGAGACTGTTTTTTCTCCAAGAAGATTGTTAGCCCATGGAACTCTTATCTCCAGAGAGCAGTGGAAGCTGGAATATTGAATATATTAAGGCTGACTGAGGCAGAATTTTGATTGACAAGGGAGTCAAAGTGTATGTGAAGCAGTCAGGAAAATGCAGTTGAGACCACAAAGGGATGAGCCATATCATAGGATTGAACAGGCTAGAGGGGCTGAATGGGCTACTCCTGCTCCTGAATCTTGTGTTCTTGTAGGGGGCAAGTAGCAGAGAACAGGGCAGTGATGGAGAGAGGCAGTGGTATACAGGGGAATGATGGAGAGGAGAGTGGGGGAGAGGGGCAGTGGTGGAGAGGGACAGTGGAGGAGGGGGGCAGTGGGGGAGTGGGGTAGTGGTGGAGGGGGGTTGTGATGGAGAGGGGCAGTGATGGAGAGGGGCATTGGGGGAGGGGGCAGTGATGGAGAGGGGCAGTGATGGAGAGGGGCAGTGGGGGAGAGGGACAGTGGGGAGGGGGCAGTGATGGAGAGAGAGAGTGATGGAGAGGGGCAGTGATGGAGAGGGACAGTGGAAGAGGGGGGCAGTGGTATTCAGGGAAATGATGAAGAGGAGAGTGGTGGAGAGAGGCAGTGGTGGAGAGGGGCAGTGATGGAGAGGGACAGTGGGGGAGGGGGCAGTGGTGGAGGGAGACAGTGATGGAGAGAGGCAGTGGTGGAGGGGGGCAGTGATGAGAGGGGCAGTGGTGGAGAGGGGCAGTGATGGGGAGGCGCAGTGATGGAGAGAGGCAGTGGTGGAGGGGGGCAGTGATGGAGAGTGGCAGTGATGGAGAGAGACAGTGATGGAGAGGGGCAGTGGTGGAGAGGGGCAGTGATGGAGAGGGGCTGTGATGGAGAGAGGCAGTGGTGGAGGGGGGCAGTGATGGAGAGGGGCAGTGATGGAGAGGGGTAGTGGGGGAGGGGGCAGTGATGGAGAGGGGCAGTGATGGAGAGAGGCAGTGGTGGAGGGGGGCAGTGATGGAGAGGGGCAGTGATGGAGAGGGGCAGTGGGGGAGGGGGCAGTGATGGAGAGGGGCAGTGATGGAGAGAGGCAGTAGTTATGTGGACTAGGGTAACTGCTTTGGGAAAGAGAAAACAACAAGGTATGGCATTGGCTCTTTCTCTACCATATGGCAGTAAAATCCGAAACTAAGTGCTTTCTGAGCTGGAATTGGAAGAGTTAGACTCAGAAGAAGGTCTGGAGACTTTATTACATTATATGGATAAGATTTATAAGAAAGATGACTTGTTAAGTGCGTATGAAGCATGGTCGGATCTTTATAAGTTCTGGAAAATGGAGGATATCTCCATGGAAGACTACATAATGGAATTTGGCAGACTATATAAAAGGCTGCAGAAACACAATCTGGAATTTCCACAGCCTTTAAATTACTTGACTATGCGAGAGTGAGCAACATGGATAGGCTCCTGGTTTTGACAGGAGTTCAGTTTACTGATAAGGATACCTTATTCGAACAAATGACAAAAGCTTTACAAAAGTTTCTGGGAAAACATTCGATTCCGATGGCTCTGATGACCCAAATAGGTCAGCCTGCAATAAGGCAGAATATGGAAGATACACTAGTAACAGGATGGCGAAATCATATGGCTACGAACAGGGCTCAAGACTATAGACGGAGACTGAGACAAGGAAATTATGAAGACAGAAACCCAGTTAGAACCTACAATAGGAAGATGAACCCCAGAAATGCATGGGGCATGATAAATCGATGTGTTCGATACCATTTCAATACCAATATGCTTTCAACTGTCCAACTCGTTATGATAGAGTGTTTGAAGCGACACATGACACGGAAGAGTCAGAAGAGGAAAAAGATAGTGACCAGAAAGAAGGCATTGTTCTATTGACAAGCAGTTTTACGCCGGTAATGAGGGTGTTGGTTGCAGAATCCTTCATCTGTGCTGTATTGGACAGTGGCTGCACATCCACTGTGTGTGGAATTGACTGGTTAAAATGTTATCTGGACTCTTTGAATGCTAAAAATCGTAACAAGGTTAAGGAATTTGAAAGTTCCACAAGTTTCAGGTTTGGGGATGATAATACTCTGAAGTCGCTGAAAAAAGTGGTGATCCCTTGCAATATTGCCGGAGTGAATCATTTCATTAGCACAGATGTTGTATCAAGTGAGATACCTTTGCTTCTGAGCAGACCGTCGATGAAGAAAGCACACATGAAACTGGATATGGAACAGGATAAGGCAACAGTTTTTGGAAAGATGGTGGACTTACAATTTACACAGTCGGGACACTATTGTATTCCATTACTGACAAATAATTTTTCAAGTAGAGTGGTTAAGGATGTGTTAATGGCAGTTGAAAATGGGACTTTAGCTGATAAAAAGCTTGTGATATTAAAATTGCATAGGCAATTTGCACATCCGTCTCCTTGGAGGCTGAAAAATGTATGAAAGGATGCAGGGGGAAGGGATGACGACTATACTAGACTGATAGAACAGGTTAGTGACCGCTTTGAAGTTTGTAGGAAGTACAGAAGGACACCAGCACGACCGATAGTAACCCTACCTTTGGCCAGGGATTTTAATGACATTGTGGCCATGGACCTTAAGATCTGGGATGAAGCAAATAATATATTTATTTTGCATTTTGTAGATTTAGCAACCAGATTTAGTCAATCAACGATTGTACGAAGTAAAGAAAAGAGAGTAATTCTGGATCAAATCGTGGAAAAATGGATAGGTACAGGAATGGGTCCACCGGCAAAATTCCTAACGGATAATGGGGGAGAATTTGCTAATGATGAGTTTAGCGATATGTGTGAAAACACGAATATCAGAGTTATGAATACGGCTGCAGAAAGCCCATTTAGTAATGGTGTCTGTGAAAGAAATCATGCTGTCATCGATGACATGCTTCAGAAAATTTTGGCAGATTGACCAAATTGCAGGCTAAATTGAGCTTTAGCATGGGCAGTACATGCAAAGAATTCATTGCAGATGGTTGGGGGCTATAGTCCTTATCAATTAGTGTTTGGTAGAAATCCTAAAATTCCAGGTAGGGTGTTCTTGTGGAGGGTTGAAGGGCCGAATGGCCTCCTGCTGCACTGTAGCGATTTATGATTCTCAAAGAAAAAGGCAGAGGGGCAGGTCAGGCTGTATGAGAGATGCACAAGACCGACACACTCTCTCACTGGCACTAACAGTTAAATGGGTGCCTACTGACAATGTCAATACAGGACGAAGCACAGCAGAGAGATAAATGCAGAGCTATTCCATCTGTATGGATATCACCATAACCAAAATCTAAAAGCAAATTATCTGGTCATAATCGCATTGCTGCTTCTGAGATCTTTCTGTGCAGAAATTGGTTGCTGCATTTCCGACATTAAAATAGTGACTGCATTTTTTAAAAAGTCCTTAATTGGCTTAAAAATCGGTTAGGCTGTCCCAAGGTAGTGAAAGGTGCAGTTTTTGCTTTAAAGAATTAAAGGAGGAGGAAGGTAGGGACCATAAGGGCTTGAACAGAAACCTCAGTTGGGATAGAAACAGAAAGTGGGGTGACACGGTGGCACAGTGGTTAGCACTGCTGCATCACAGCATCAGGGATCCGGGTTCAATTCCCACCTTGGGTGACTGTATGGAGTTTGCACGTTCTCCCCCTGCCTGCGTGGGTTTTCTCCAGGCGCTCCACTTTCCTCCCACAGTCCAAAGATGGGCAAGTTAGTTTGATTGGCCATGCTAAATGGCCCCTTAGTGTCCAAAAGTTAGGTCGGGTTACGGGGATAGGGCAGGTGGGGTGCTCCTTCAGAGGGTCGTGGAGACTTGATGGGCCAGGTGGCTTCCCTCAGCACTGTAGGGATTCTGTGAATGTATCTGTGAAAAACACAGCAGGCCTGCAAGCATCTGTGGAGAGAGAATCACAATTAATGTTTTGAGTCTGTATAACCCTTCTACAGGTGGGAAATCTGTGTGATTATTCTGACTCCAGTCACCCACCTAAAGGAAAGATCCCTCAGCCAGACCAAGGCATTTGATGGAGAAGCTGACCTGCACTCCAACAGCACCCTCCTGCAAGTGATCAGCAAGGCGTAGGCTAAGACATTTGTTCATGCACTTGCCTGCAACTCCAGTAGATCTGACACCCTAAATGTGGCCACCAAGGGCCTGGGCTCTAATTCCATCTGTAGAATCACTGACATGCTGCTGAAGAAGGAAACCCAAAATGTCACCAGCTCAGGACATGCCCACCACCTATACACATAATTTGCTGGGCCCCTCCCACTCAAGCTTATCTTTCACCCTCTCATACAACCAACTCATCCTAGCCCTAATTAAGTGCACCCGATGTACCGCCTTCAACTGCATCAGCCCCAGGATTGCACACAATGAAAAAGCATTGACCCTACACAATGCCTCACACCAGACCCCCTCATCTATTTTCACTTCCAACCCCTCCTCCCACTTGACCTTAGTCCACAGCAGGATGCAGTATTCTTTGCCATTATCCTGTTGTAAATTCCCGAGGTGCTATCCCGCAAGCAACAGAACTCTCCCCAACAATAAGACTGCTGGTACCCTGGAAACGACAGGCCTTCCTCACAAAGTCCCTCACCTGCAGATATCTAAAGTTCTCCGACTGTGAAAGCGCAAACTTCTCTGATATCTCCTCTGAACTCGCAAACCGCTCCCTTGTCCACCCAGCCCCGAAACCTGACATTCAATCTTGCCAGTTTAAATATGAGGTTATCACGCATTGGTGCCAGCTTTGATATCCTACCTGATTTAAAATGCAGCTGGAATTGCTGCCATATTTCCTACGTCGTGACCACCACCGAGTTACACAAAAAATGTCGCTGGAGAGAATGGAAGAGGAACCCTCAGCAGTGCCCACAGACGCAATCCCTTACATAAACCCGATTTCTTTCTCACCCAAACTGCCTCCTGGTCTCCACACCAGGCCAATACCTTCTCCACATGTGCCGCCCAATGGTAAAAGATCAGGGTCGGTAACGCCAGACCCCCAGATTGCCGGTCCCTCTACAGGACCGTAAGATGAATCCTACCAACCATACCCACACAAATAAAGGGCAAAATCAGTCTCTCTACCCCCACAAAAATCGCTTTCGGCAAAAAAACCAGCAAGCATTGGAATAGGTACAGAAACCGTGGCAGAATGTTCATCTTCACAGACTGCACTCAGCCGGCCACCTCTGTAGGTCAGCCTTTACCTTACCCACCAGACTCAGAGTCTAATTTGCGAAGCCAAGCCCGTGCTACCTACACCCCAGAGTACCTAAAATGCTTGCCCACCAAATGAAATGGCAACCCCCACCCCAGATTAATTACCTTCTCAGGCAGGGTGATCAAAAAACACCCACTCTTCTCAGAATTTAACTTGTACCCAATGTTATGGGTCAGTATTTAGAGAACCCCAAAGTGTATCATGGAGTTCACCTGTCCCACAACTTTTAATAGATTGTGGTATGGGGAGCATACGGCTCACTCTACAGGTGTGGTACAGCAGAAATGGAAAGTATTTTTTAAAGCAAAACAATATTTATTCTATGAACTCAAGTTAACCTTTCTAAAACAAACTGTGAACATCTTAGCAACCAGTAAATCAAATACAACCCCCAAAGAATACAACACTAAGTAATCTGTGTGCTGTCCTTTTCACCCAGAAGACTTAACAAACCTTTAAGCAGAAGCACATCCGGGTTTACATTTAATACTGCAAACATTTATAGTTCTGAATTCACCAAATGATTAAGAGATAGTCCTTCATGGCAGAGAGTTCAACAGTACAGCTGCTTTGGCTGACATCAGCTGCAACACACTGAAAAACGAAACCAAAAAGACAGACACACCCAAGCTTTTCTCAAAGTGAAACAAAAAAGCAGAACCAGAGCTCAGCTCCACCCACACTCTGACATCACTGCAGTAACATGAGCAGCCAAACATTTCTTAAAGCAACATTCTCATGACACCAGAGAATGCACCAAACTGCTTCAGCAGCACCATTGTGCCCCCCATTATAGGGACCGGGTCTGAGACGTACAATAACATGTCATCAGCATACAGGGACACCCTATGCTCCACCCGTTCCCCCCCCCCACCCCTCAGTATCCCCCCTCATTATTCCTGACTGCGCAGAGGTTCCGCGTATTCTCTGTGTCTGCGTGGGATTCCTCCAGGTGCTCCGGTTTCCTCCCACTGTCCAAAGATGTGCAGGTTAGGTGGATTGGCCATGATCAATGCGTGGGGTTACATGGATAGGGCGGGGGAGTGGGCCTAGGTTAGGGTGCTCTTTTGGAAGGTCGGTGCAGACTCGATGGACCAAATGGCCTTCTTGTGCACTGTAAGGATACTCTGGATTCTCCAGCATTGCACTGGGTTGTCAGTTTAGATTAGCCATCCTCCAAACACAGTGAGATAAATAATTTCTCCTTCCTGGGACTCAATGGGCCAGATTTCACAGTGCCAGTAGCATTTAGCATTTGGAGAGAGTCCGCAACTTCTGGAGTACACATGATACAGTGAGTTAATCTGAAAACTGCAGTCAGCCAACAAGCACTGCTCTCAAGGTTTCACTTCTTCAAACATTAAGTCAGGAGCCAGCATGGCATTGGGCTGAATGCCCACTAATTATAAGTTAATTGAAATGTTATATTCTAAGCCTGTATTTTCAGGCATAAAGGGGCTTCCCTCAATTCTCAAATACTTAATGAGTAGGCCAACCCATTTTAAAAATTAAAATAGGATAAATCTTATTAACAAGAAAAATCGAATATATTTTTGCATGATTTATCAATCTAGTCAAATCTCTTCGGACGGATTCTCCATTCCTGAGACTAACGGCTGGATTCTCTGATTTTGCGGCTCAGTGCTGGCATGGGAACTGTGGCGTTTTACAACGCCAAAATTGGCGGCGAACCCTAACCGATCCTGGGACCGGTGAGGGACGAACAGCGGCGCTGGGTAAAACTTGGTTTCTGTGCCAAAAACGGCAGGAGAATGGCCAGGTCCATGGCCACACATCCGCACGGCGACGACCTGCAACGGCCATGCTGTGCAACATGGCCCCAGCCATGTGCGGACTGACCAGCTAAATACTGCCCCCCTGGCTACCTCCTGGCCAACCCCACCAGACCCCCCAGTCGTCGCGGAAATTTCCCTGGCTGGCAGAATGTCTCCCAGATGACTGTGGTGGTGATGGAAATAGTCCGCGGCCGCCATGCCAGGTTCCCAACCGCTGAGACCACACGTCGACCGCGCGGTCGGGAACTCGGCCCATCGGGGGTTCATTATCGGGGAGGGCCTTCCGATGACGTGCCAATGCCATTCCAATGTCGCGCGGTGCGCGACACGTTGACGGCATTTCGGAGGGCACGGAGACGCAAAAACCGGCGTCACACCGGTGCCACCCCCGATTTGGGCGTCGGAAGGGATTCTCTGCCCAATCGCCGATTACGATATCAGCTTTGGGCAATGGAGAAGCCCACCCTACGTGTTGATGCCAGGGCAGGATTCGTGGAATTCTACGACAGCAAAACTGGTGGCATACCTGGATGGATTCAGCGACCGTGGAGGGACTAGCACGGGCACCACTTGGAAAACGATCAATTCCAATTGGATTCGCAGTGGTTGGGATTGACACTCGGGAGGCTGACAAGCTGCAGCTGCATATTAGCTCTCCACTCCCCATACACACTCATCCCAGCCAACAAGATGACATTGGTTGGACTGGAGCTCACCCATCCCGTTGATGGGTCGGCTGGGGCCAGAGGGTACCTCAGAGGGGTGACCTGGGGGATGGCCCCGGTATGACCCGTGGCGCTAGGCCCACAGTGGGCAGTCAGCGACATGCGCAGCTGCCTGGCAGGCTTCAGCAATGGTGTTCCATGCCCGTCCACCTCAACCCCACGGCCCACCTCCAGACCATTCCCTGCTACTCCTGCAGCCCTGACAGAAGCCGCTCGGTCAGTAACTCAACATTCAGCACACTATGGCAATGTTGGACACTTTCCACACCCCCTCATTAGCCACGGCGCCTACTTCCCGATTTTTAAAAGCACAAGTGAACCTTGCTGTTGGGAATGCCCCCCCGTGGAGGTTTGCAGGGCCCCTGCAAAATACCAGGTCAGGCCCCCTAATGATATGCCAATTGCATTTACTGTACTGTGTACTGTGTAGAGTGGAGCGCATTAACGTCACTATCGAGGCTCCAGCAAATTCAGATTTGGAGTGAACCCGGCTGCAGCCATGATTTGGGCATCAAAACCGATTCTCCGCATCACATTCCGTGATTCCGGCCTCGGCCGACAGAAAGTCCCTCCTCTTTTTTTGAAATAATTTATTTATCACAATTATTGTACTTATTATAAATTTGCTTACAATTGTAACTCTGTAATATTAGCTGCATGGTTACAATGATTTTGCAATCTCTCTTTTATTGTGTATTCCCATGTCTCTGCCAAAACTATCTGTCGTTTTCACCCTCCTCACTCCTGTGGCTGCTGTCTCTAACTGTAATTCATGCCAGAATGAAATCCTCCCTTTATCATAGAATGCCAACAATGCAGAATGCCATTTGGTTCATCAAGTCTGCACCAAATGTCCAAAATGGCATTCCACCGAGGTCCACACCCCAAACAACCTCACCTTAACCCTGCAACCTAACCTGCACATCTTTGGACTGTGGAAGGAAACAGGAGCACCCGGAGGAAACCCACACAGACAGGGGGAGAATGTGTAAACTCCACACAGACAGTGGCCCAAGGTCAGAATCGAAACCCGGTTCCTCGCTCTGTGAGGCAGCAGTGCTAATCACTGCGCCACCATCCCTCAAGGTACAAAGAACAAAGAACAATGAACAATACAGCACAGGAACAGGCCCTTTGGCCCCCCAAGCCTGTACCGCTCATGATACCATCCTTGACCAAACCCTCAGCACTTCCTAGCACCCTATCCCTCTACGCTCATCCTATCCATGTATTTGTTAAGATGCATTTTGAATGCCGTTAATGTATCTGCTGCCACAACCTCCCCTTGGCAGCGCGTTCCAGGCCCTCACCACCCTCTGGATAAAAAAACTGCCTTGCAAATCTCCTCTAAACATTGCGTCATGGACCTTAAACTTACGCCCCCTAGTGACTGACCCCTCCACCCTGGGAGAGTGCCTGTCCACCCATTCTATTCATGCCCCTCATAATCTTGTAAACCTCTATCAGATCGCCCCTCAACCTCCGTCGTTCTAATGAAAACAGTCCGAGTCTATTCAGACTCTCCGCACATCTAACACCCTCAGACCAGGCAACATCCTGGTAAACCTCCTCTATACCCTCTCCAAAGCCTCCACATCCTTCTGGTGGTGTGGCAACTAGAATTGTGAGCAATTTTTCAAGTGTGGCCATACCAAGGGGCGGGATTCACCGACCCCCCGCCGGGTCGTAGAATCGCCGGGGGCTGGCATGAATCCCGCCCCCGCCGGTTGCCGAATTCTCCTGCACCGGAGATTCGGCGGGGGCAGGAATCGCGCCACGCCGGTTGGCGGGCCCCCCCCCGGCGATTCTCCGGCCAGGATGGGCCGAAGTCCCGCGGCTGGAATGCCTGTCCCGCCGGCGTGGATTAAACCACCTCTCTTACCGGCGGGACAAGGCGGCGCGGCTGGGCTCCGGGGTCCTGGGGGGGGCGCGGGGCGATCTGGCCCCACAATCGGGGCCCACCGATCCGCGGGCGGGCCTGTACCGTGGGGGCACTCTTTTCCTTCCGCCTTCGCCATGGTCTCCACCATGGCGGATGCGGAAGAGACCCCCTCCACTGCGCATGCGCGGGAATCCCGTGAGCGGCCGCTAACGCTCCCGCACATGCGCCACCCGGCAATGTCATTTCCGCGCCAGTTGGCGGGGCACCAAAGGCCTTTCCCGCCAGCTGGCGGGGCGGAAATAAGTCCGGCGCGGGCCTAGCCCCTCAAGGTTAGGGCTCGGCCGCTCAAGGTGCGGAGGATTCCGCACCAGAGGCTGAATGCCCTTGACTGCTGAAGTGTTCCCTGACTGGAAGGGAACATTCCTGCCTGGCGATTATCGCACGATGTCCGTTCATTCGTTGTCGCAGCATCTGCATGGTCTCGCCAATGTACCACGCTTCGGGACATCCTTTCCTGCAGCGTATGAGGTAGACAACGTTGGCCGAGTCGCACGAGTATGTACCGCGTACCTGGTGGGTGGTGTTCTCACGTGTAATGGTGTAATGGTGTAAATGGGGAACACTTCAGCAGTCAAAGGCATTCAGCCTCTGATCTACGGGTAAGCGTTCTCCAAGGCGGCCTTCAGGACGCGCAACAACGCAGAATCGCCGAGCAGAAGCTTATAGCCAAGTTCCGCACACATGAGTGCGGCCTCAACCGGGACCTGGGATTCATGTCGCATTACATTCATCCCCCACCATCTGGCCTGCAAAATCCTACCAACTGTCCTGGCTTGACACAATTCACACCTCTTTAACCTGGGGTTACCCCATCTCTGGATCTGTAAAGATTTAATCACCTGCTAATGCTCGCATTCCAAGCATTGTCTGGCATCTCTGAATCTGTCTATATATATGTTTCTGGAACATACCTCTTCATTCACCCGAGGAAGGAGCAGCGCTCCGAAAGCTAGTGACATCGAAACAAACCTGTTGGACTTTAACCTGGTGTTGTAAGACTTCTTACTGTGCTCACCCCAGTCCAAGGCCGGCATCTCCACATCATTACTACTTAAAGGTGATGCTTGATAGCTGAGCAATGGTAGATATACATCATCGTGACTGTCCATGGAGTTTTTCTTTTTTTTAATTAAATATTTTATTGAAAATTTTTGGTCAACCAACACAGTACATTGTGCATCCTTTACACAATATTATAACAACACAAATAACAATGACCTATTTTATAAACAAAAAATGAATAAATAATAAATAACAAAAATGAAAACTAGCCCTAATTGGCAACTGCCTTGTCACAAGTAACACTCTCCAAAAATATAATTTAACAGTCCAATATATAATTATCTGTAGCAACGACCTATACATACTATACAGTATATATTAACAACCCTGAGAGTCCTTCTGGTTCCTCCTCCCCCCCCCCCGATCCTGGACTGCTGCTGCTGCCTTCTTTTTCCCATTCCGTCTATCTTTCTGCGAGGTATTCGACGAACGGTTGCCACCGCCTGGTGAACCCTTGGACCGACCCCCTTAGGACGAACTTAATCCGCTCTAGCTTTATAAACCCCGCCATGTCATTTATCCAGGTCTCCACCCCCGGGGGCTTGGCTTCTTTCCACATTAGCAATATCCTGCGCCGGGCTACTAGGGACGCAAAGGCCAAAACATCGGCCTCTCTTGCCTCCTGCACTCCCGGCTCTTGTGCAACCCCAAATATAGCCAACCCCCAGCTTGGTTCGACCCGGACTCCAACTACTTCTGAAAGCACCTTTGTCACCCCCATCCAAAACCCCTGTAGTGCCGGGCATGACCAAAACATATGGGTATGATTCGCTGGGCTTCTCGAGCACCTCGCACACCTATCCTCCACCCCAAAAAATTTACTGAGCCGTGCTCCAGTCATATGTGCCCTGTGTAATACCTTAAACTGAATCAGGCTTAGCCTGGCACACGAGGACGACGAGTTTACCCTGCTTAGGGCATCTGCCCACAGCCCCTCCTCGATCTCCTCCCCCAGCTCTTCTTCCCATTTCCCTTTTAGTTCATCTACCATAGTCCCCCTTCGTTCCCTCATTTCCCTATATATATCTGACACCTTACCATCCCCCACCCATGTCTTTGAGATCACTCTGTCCTGCACCTCTTGTGTCGGGAGCTGCGGGAATTCCCTCACCTGTTGCCTCGCAAAAGCCCTCAGTTGCATATACCTGAATGCATTCCCTTGGGGCAACCCATATTTCTCGGTCAGCGCTCCCAGACTCGCGAACTTCCCATCCACAAACAGATCTTTCAGTTGCGTTATTCCTGCTCTTTGCCACATTCCATATCCCCCATCCATTCCCCCCGGGGCAAACCTATGGTTGTTTCTTATCGGGGACCCCCCCAAGGCTCCAGTCTTTCCCCTATGCCGTCTCCACTGTCCCCAAATCTTCAGTGTAGCCACCACCACCGGGCTTGTGGTGTAGTTCCTCGGTGAGAACGGCAATGGGGCTGTCACCATAGCCTGTAGGCTAGTCCCCCTACAGGACGCCCTCTCTAATCTCTTCCACGCCGCTCCCTCCTCCTCTCCCATCCACTTACTCACCATTGAAATATTAGCGGCCCAATAATACTCACTTAGGCTCGGCAGTGCCAGCCCCCCCCTATCCCTGCTACGCTGTAAGAATCCCTTCCTCACTCTCGGGGTCTTCCCGGCCCACACAAAACCCATGATGCTCTTTTCAATCCTTTTAAAAAAAGCCTTCATGATCACCACCGGGAGGCACTGAAACACAAAGAGGAATCTCGGGAGGACCACCATCTTAACCGCCTGCACCCTCCCTGCCATTGACAGGGATACCATATCCCATCTCTTGAAATCCTCCTCCATCTGTTCCACCAACCGCGTTAAATTTAACCTATGCAATGTGCCCCAATTCTTAGCTATCTGGATCCCCAGGTAACGAAAGTCCCTTGTTACCTTCCTCAACGGTAGGCCCTCTATTTCTCTACTCTGCTCCCCTGGATGCACCACAAACAACTCACTTTTCCCCATGTTCAATTTATACCCTGAAAAATCCCCAAACTCCCCAAGTATCCGCATTATTTCTGGCATCCCCTCCGCCGGGTCCGCCATGTATAGTAGCAAATCGTCCGCATACAAAGATACCCGGTGCTCTTCTCCTCCCCTAAGTACTCCCCTCCACTTCTTGGAACCCCTCAACGCTATCGCCAGGGGCTCAATCGCCAGTGCAAACAATAATGGGGACAGAGGGCATCCCTGCCTTGTCCCTCTATGGAGCCGAAAATATGCAGATCCCCGTCCATTCGTGACCACGCTCGCCACTGGGGCCCTATACAACAGCTGCACCCATCTAACATACCCCTCTCCAAAACCAAATCTCCTCAACACCTCCCACAAATAATCCCACTCCACTCTATCAAATGCTTTCTCGGCATCCATCGCCACTACTATCTCCGTTTCTCCCTCTGGTGGGGCCATCATCATTACCCCTAACAACCTCCGTATATTCGTGTTCAGCTGTCTCCCCTTCACAAACCCAGTTTGGTCCTCGTGGACCACCCCCGGGACACATTCCTCTATTCTCATTGCCATTACCTTGGCCAGGACCTTGGCATCTACATTTAGGAGGGAAATAGGCCTATAGGACCCGCATTGTAGTGGGTCCTTTTCCTTCTTTAAGAGAAGCGATATCGTTGCTTCAGACATAGTCGGGGGCAGTTGTCCCCTTTCCTTTGCCTCATTAAAGGTCCTCGTCAGTACCGGGGCGAGCAAGTCCACATATTTTCTATAGAATTCGACTGGGAATCCATCCGGTTCCGGGGCCTTTCCCGCCTGCATGCTCCTAATTCCTTTCACCACTTCTTCTACCTCGATCTGTGCTCCCAGTCCCACCCTTTCCTGCTCTTCCACCTTGGGAAATTCCAGCCGATCCAAGAAGCCCATCATTCTCTCCCTCCCATCCGGGGGTTGAGCTTCATATAATTTTTTATAAAATGTCTTGAACACTCCATTCACTCTCTCCGCTCCCCGCTCCATCTCTCCTTCCTCATCCCTCACTCCCCCTATTTCCCTCGCTGCTCCCCTTTTCCTCAATTGGTGTGCCAGCAACCTGCTCGCCTTCTCCCCATATTCGTACTGTACACCCTGTGCCTTCCTCCATTGTGCCTCTGCAGTGCCTGTAGTCAGCAAGTCAAATTCTACATGTAGCCTTTGCCTTTCCCTGTACAGTCCCTCCTCCGGTGCTTCCGCATATTGTCTGTCCACCCTCAAAAGTTCTTGCAGCAACCGCTCCCGTTCCTTACTCTCCTGCTTCCCTTTATGTGCCCTTATTGATATCAGCTCCCCTCTAACCACCGCCTTCAACGCCTCCCAGACCACTCCCACCTGGACCTCCCCATTATCATTGAGTTCCAAGTACTTTTCAATGCACCCCCTCACCCTTAGACACACACCCTCATCTGCCATTAGTCCCATGTCCAGTCTCCAGGGTGGGCGCCCTCCTGTTTCCTCCCCTATCTCCAAGTCCACCCAGTGTGGAGCGTGATCCGAAATGGCTATAGCCGTATACTCCGTTCCCCTCACCTTCGGGATCAATGCCCTACCCAGCACAAAAAAGTCTATTCGCGAGTAGACTTTATGGACATAGGAGAAAAACGAGAACTCCTTACTCCTAGGTCTGCTAAATCTCCACGGGTCTACACCTCCCATCTGCTCCATAAAATCTTTAAGTACCTTGGCTGCTGCCGGCCTCCTTCCAGTCCTGGACTTCGACCTATCCAGCCCTGGTTCCAACACCGTATTAAAATCTCCCCCCATTATCAGCTTTCCCATCTCTAGGTCCGGAATGCGTCCTAGCATCCGCCTCATAAAATTGGCATCATCCCAGTTCGGGGCATATACGTTTACCAAAACCACCGTCTCCCCCTGTAGTTTGCCACTCACCATCACGTATCTGCCCCTGTTATCCGCCACTATAGTCTTTGCCTCGAACATTACCCGCTTCCCCACTAATATAGCCACCCCCCTGTTTTTCGCATCTAGCCCTGAATGGAACACTTGCCCCACCCATCCTTTGCGTAGCCTAACCTGGTCTATCAGTTTCAGGTGCGTTTCCTGTAACATAACCACATCTGCCTTAAGTTTCTTAAGGTGTGCGAGTACCCGTGCCCTCTTTATCGGCCCGTTCAGCCCTCTCACGTTCCACGTGATCAGCCGAGTTGGGGGGCTTCCTACCCCACCCCCCTTGTCGATTAGCCATCACCTTTTTCCAGCTCGTCACCCGGTTCCCACGCAGCTGTATCTCCCCCAGGCGGTGCCCCCCCCGCCCATCCTCTCCCATACCAGCTCCCCCCTCTCCCCAGCAGCAACAACCCAGTAATTCCCCCCTCCCCCCCCCCCCCGCTAGATCCCCCGCTAGCGTAATTACTCCCCCCATGTTGCTCCCAGAAGTCAGCAAACTCTGGCTGACCTCGGCTTCCCCCCGTGACCTCGGCTCGCACCGTGCGACGCCCCCTCCTTCCTGCTTCTCTATTCCCGCCATGATTATCATAGCGCGGGAACCAAGCCCGCGCTTCTCCCTTGGCCCCGCCCCCAATGGCCAACGCCCCATCTCCTCCACCTCCCCTCCTCCCCCCATCACCACCTGTGGGAGAGAGAAAAGTTACCACATCGCAGGATTAGTACATAAAACCCCTCTTTGCCCCCCACATTCGCCCCACCACTTTGTTCGAACGTTCTTTTTAATAACCCGCTCATTCCAGTTTTTCTTCCACAATAAAAGTCCACGCTTCATCCGCCGTCTCAAAGTAGTGGTGCCTCCCTCGATATGTGACCCACAGTCTTGCCGGTTGCAGCATTCCAAATTTTATCTTCTTTTTATGAAGCACCGCCTTGGCTCGATTAAATCCATGGAGTTTTTCAATAGTTGTTTAACTATCTGCACATCTTTTCCTGCCTTTCCATTAGACAGAGGGTACAATGGACTCGATGTTACAAATCTGAAGTCATAATGCTGTGCAAATGCCTTCTATTTGTTACAATTGAACCATAGACCACTGTCACTCATGACGATCTGAGGAATGCCATAACGTGCAAATATTACTTTTGTGTGCGTAATAACACAATTGGCTGACGAGCTTGACAACTATGCTATTTCAAGGTAGAATAAGTCTATCCCCACCTTTTGCCAAGGAATTGACACAATTTCAGCCACCTCCATCGGTTCCTTTGCTTGTCAATATTGTATCATTGCCAAGCGGTACACTTTTCCACCATTGTCTGTATATCTTTATTTATTCCTGGCCAAGATACAGTATCTCACATTCTTCTCTTGCATTTCTTGATCCCAAGGTGACGCTCATGAATCTTTTGCAGTATTTCATTGCGCAGACTATGAAATAACGATTCTCTATTGTCTCAGTTAGAAACCATTTGCTACACTGAGCTCTGATCGTATATTATGATATTTGGGGCATGAACCTTTCAGCCATCCATTGTTGAAATTATGTATCACCATTTGCAGAACTTAATCTTTTTTCGTTTTTGCAACAAGCAGCTTTGACTTTGCATCTGACACTGTTAGTGTCTCTGCGATCATATCCACATGCACTTGCACATCCTTTCCCATGGAATTGCCATCCAGTGCGGCTGTAGCTCTGGATAGCGCATCAGCTATTGCAATGTGCTCGCCCGGTGTATAGATCAACTCAAAGTCATACCTCTGAAGTTTCATCATCATCCTTTGGATGCGAGGTGACATCTCACTAAGGTTTTTTTTGGCTATGGTTACCAATGATCTGTGATCTGTTTCTACAAGGAAAGTCAGTAGGCCATACATGTAACTGTGGAATTTCTCTAATCCGTTTACTAATCTTAGACATTCCTTTTCAATTTGAGCATGGCCACACTCAGGGTCTGTCATTGATCTGGATGCATATGCTACTGGCTTCCAATCGCTACCATTTTCCTGTTGCAGAAAACTGCACCTAAACCATCCTTCGATGCATCTGTCGAGATTTTTATGTTCTTGATCGGGTTGAAAAATGTTACAACTGAATTATTGTTAGAGCTGTTTTCAATGTGATCCGCTCTTGTTCATGTTTGTCTGTCTAAGTGAAGTTATTCCCTTTTTTTTAGAACATCTCTAAGACATGCTGTCTTCGCCGAAAAGTTTGGAATAAATTTACCAATAAAAGGGCCAAATTTACCAACAATAGGGCAGCACGGTAGCACAGTGGTTAGCACTGTGGCTTCACAGCGCTAGGGTCCCAGGTTCGATTCCCCCGCTGGGTCACCGTCTGTGCGGAGTCTGCACGTTCTCCCCGTGTCTGTGTGGGTTTCCTCCGGGTGCTCCAGTTTCCTCCCACAGTCCAAAGACGTGCAGGTTAGGTGGATTGGCCATGATAAATTGCCGTTAGTGACCAAAATGGTTAGGTGGTTTTATTGGGTTACGGGGATAGGGTGGAAGTGTGGGCTTAACTGGGTCGGTGCAGACTCGATGGGCCGAATGGCCTCCTTCTGCACTGTATGTTCTATGTTCTAAAATTAATCATGCCTATTACTCTCGGTACTCCCTTTTTATATGTTGTTAAGGCATATTCATAATGGCTTGTATCTTCATGTCATCAGGCTTTACTCCTTGAGCAGCCAACCTGTCTTCTAGGAACGCTATTTCCTTCAGACCCAATTTGGCCTTGCTAAGACATAGGCCATTTTTCTTGACATTCTGCAATATTCTGATTAGCCTTTCATTGTGTTCCTTTTGTGTGGAACCCCAAATGATGGTGTCCTCGACATCTACTCAAACACCTGGAATGCCTTCAACAATGTGTTTCATCACTCTGTGGACATTTTCTGATGCTGAGATTATGCCAAAGGGCATACAAAGAAAGCAATATCTATGAAACAGTGTATTGACGTACAATACATAGTACTCCCTTCATTTAACTTGCCAGAATTCCTGCGAAGCATCAAGTTTGCTGAAATATGTCACACCTGACACCTCACTTGTGATCTCCTCTCGCTTAGCAATCGGATAGTGTTTCCTTTTCGCATTTGCATTGAGGTCTTTAGGATCAATGCATATCCTGAGATCATTTCATTTTTTAACACACCATTGACTTGACCCAATCTGCCGGCTCTTCGATCTTTTTGAACACACCAAGATGTGTCATTCTGTCTAATTCAGTTTTTAGATGGTCACATAATGGTGCTGGAACTCTTCTCAGAGCATGTATCCCTGGTTCATGACAGCATCATTCTTGAGTTGAATCTTGTAGGTGAAAAGCAAAACACTTTATCAATTGGAAGGGCTTCGACTTGATGAATGTGAGTTGATGTTTGTCCACTGGCTATACATCGTGACGTCTGCGCCCGGTATTCAGACAGCCTTTGTGACGCTTTCATCCTAGCGCGCTCGTCAGTGCCCGACATCTTCAAGGCACATCCTTGTGTGATGGGTTGGCTCTTGGGCGACATGGCTGATGATGCCTATCTGGAGGCCCCAGACCGATGTGGAAAACCGCTATAACGACATCCATGCAGCGACCAGGAGCGTCAGCAAGCAGTGCATCGGCATCCTCAAGATGTGTTTCAGGTGCCTGGACCGCTCTGGTGGGGCCCTCCAGTATAGGCCTAGGAGGGTCTCCCACATCGTGGTGGTCTGCTGTGCCCACCACAATATCGCACAGCAGAGAGAAAAAACCCACATGCTGGAGGAAGAGGAGGAACGGCAGGCCTCGTCCAATGAGGAGGATGCAGAGGAGAGCCAAGATGGGCAGGACATGGAATCAGGTGGGCACAGGTGGCTGCACTACATGTGCTTTGCGACTGCCATGCACAGGACAACCTGATCGCCTCCAGGTTTGCTCTCTAGGGGGCCTGGCCACCAGAGACTGAACCGTCCCGTCCAACCCCCACATACAACCCCCATGACCCCGCCTCCCTGCACTCTATTGCCCCCATTCCAACACCTCCCAGCTACACCAAAGGAGTTGGCCCTTGGTCTGCAGTATCAGTGAGTCTGATTCATGGGGCAGAGGATGATGGTGACCTGGTGTGTGATGAACTTTGGTGCTCTGCATCTTTTGACGAAGTCTGACTCCCAACCCCATGCACAGGTATTTGCGGGGGGATGTGTGTACCATCTATCATCCCAAGGATCTGGGGCATGCTTGGATGGGAGTGAATCCTGGTGCCTGGGCAACATGGTAGGCTCGGTCCAGACTGAGGTTGACGTATTATGCCACCCAGGCACATAGGACATCCATGACGGTGCGGATGAACCTATGAACGGATGTCTGGGAGATCCCAGACATGTCCCCACTCTGCGTCTGGAAGGATTCCATGGCAAAAACGTTCGGGTCGACTGTCACCTAGATGGCTACTGGGCAGGTGTCCGCCCCCATACCCTCGCGGTTCCAGGTGCACCATCATCAGTCACAGATGTCGCATGGTCTCGCTGCATAAGCCGCAGTCGTGGTGACACGCTCGGTCCGACAGGTCCTCAAAGGACAGGCGCATCTGATGCATACGAGGCCTAAGGCTGCACTTCCGTCCCACCTCCTCCTCAGCCAGCTGGGTGGCTGGCTGTCCAGTCTCACCGTCTGGCATCTGCTCCTCAGGGGCAGGCTCCTGTTCCACCAGGGTCCTCCCAGAGCAGCGCCTACTCGTGCAGCCTCACTGCGTCTGCAAAGGCCGCCGTGGTCAGGCAGATTCCAACCATTCCTAGCTAGACTCCGAAATCCATTACCTGCAGGGGGCAAAGGGCAGACATGTTGGCATGGTCACTACTCCCATGCCCATCCATGTCCAACAGGCTCCACAGTGGCGCTGGCTCGCACTGCAGCCCCTGCCCCTGTCCCCAGATGTCTCCCTCCCCCTTCCCACTCTTACACCTCACTCTCAACCACACCCCCGGCTGTTCTCCCCGACACTCTGCCTTCCGCACTGTGCCGCTGGCCCCGTCGATACCTGGCATCAGGGGGCCTCTAACCCCGGCATCTGTCCCTGCTGGCAGGGGTACCGGTGGCTGCCGCTAACCATGCCAGTGCAATGCTCCGCAGCCCCTACCCTGCGCTCTCCTGTGAGGTGTACTGCGAGTCTACCTGGGTGGGCCATATATTAACCCGCCAGCAGGATGGCACCTGGTATTGGGGTGGGGATGTGGGGGGGGGGGGGGGGCACCATGTGTCACTGACTTGGTGGCATGCGTGTGGGCAGGGCCACCAGGTGGGGTTGTGCTAGTGGGGTGGCACCTGTTCGGACCATAGCTGCGGTGGCTTTGTGATGTACAGGTTGTTCCTAGCCTGTCCGGGGATAGGATGGATGGAAGTAGGGGCAGAGTGGGCAGGTGGCGCTTGGTGACGGATGGTGATCCTGCGAGGTGGACTAGCTGATAGTGCCATTGGTGGGGCATCTGCCCTGGGGGGGGGGCAGTGTCACTGGGTGGGTGGCAAAGGCCACGGTGCATGAGTCTGCTGTTCAAGGTGCACTCTGCTCTTCCCTGCTTCCCCTGCAGTAGGTCAGTGCCTCGGGTGGGTGCACTGATGAGTGCCAGAGCTGGTGGGCCATTTGCTGCACTGGACCATGCCCTTCCTGTTGATGGTTCAGCTGGATCTGAGGATTTATATGACGTGTGACCTCGGAGGGGAGTGCTGTGGGTACCCATTTGGCTAGTGGTGCTCCGCATGTTCATGGGTCGCAGTGGGCAGTCAGTGGAGTGCGTTGTCAGATGGCTGTGGCAATGAGGATTAGTGCCCAGACACTCTGGCCCAGGCACCCCATGGCCTGTCTCCTGGTCAGCCCCCCCCACTGTTACTCCTCCACCCGGTCCTGGCAGAAGTCCCTCTAGCCAATGGCACAACTGTTGACGAATGTGATATAAAATAGTTTGTTTAAATATATTAGTTACAGTAATGTAGATGTAGGCCAGTCTAATTCTAGTGAGTTCACAGACAAAAGATTTCAGAAAGCATGGCAAGGATGGGGGGAGGGGTGTCTGGTGGAGGAGGAGAAAAGCATGCTGGGTAACAAGAGGCCCATGGTTAAGGAATGAGAAGTGAGCCAATTAGGATGTATGGCCAGGTCAGGAGGGGTATAGGATGACCTATGGGAATCGTGTATGTGAAACTTGATGCCATTTGAATGTATTTGTAGAGATTCCTTTGTCTCCAATAGCACTCGATTTGGAAGACCCAGGAGGCAGCTTGCATTCTGGGTTTTTGTGAAGCGAGTCAGACTTGCAAGTTGGTTAAAAATAAATAATACTATGCCTACAAATCCATCTCGAGTTTTATTGAGGCCAGACTGACGGGTAAAGAATTCAACATTTGTCATTTGGTGCCGAAAACCCGGGATTTCTCAAGACGTTTGCCGACTGCGAAATCAGTATTAGACTGATTTTGGACAAGGAAAGTGGAAAACGGCCCTCAATGTGTCGCTGGAAAATGACCGCGCATTGATTTTCCCGTCTTCTTATGGTCTGATTGGTCTGGTCACTCGCGGTTGGTACGAAAAGATCGTCTCGACGAAATCAAAGGTTAGTCTGGGGATTAGAAAATTTAACTGATAGGATATCATAATTGATAGTACGGTTTTGGGTTAATTTTGGAATTGATGGGACATCGAAATTGATGGTTTAATTCCATATGTGTGCCGTTTTGGGATTGATGGGACATCGAAATTGATGGTTTAATTCCATTGAGTGTAGTTTTGGGATTGATGGGACATCAACATTGATGGTTTAATTCCATACGTGTGTAGTTTTGGGATTGATGAGACATCAAATTGATGGTTTAATTCCACATGTGTGCAGTTTTGGAATTGATGGGACATCGGATGATGGTTTAATTCCAGGTGTGTGTGTTTTGGAATTGATTTAATTCCACGTGTGAGTGTTTTGGAATCTATAGTTGATTAAGCCAAAATTGTATCCTTGGACTGTAGTGGCGAAAAAACGCAGTCTTGAGGACTAGTTTGAGATTATGGGGAACTGCTTGGATAACAGGAATGATCCAGGCATGCCATTGCAAATATTATGTGATATTTATCCAGATAAAGCAAGAGATTTTAGGAAAATGTCAGCAACCTTAAGGAAGAAATTGGGTGACGAATGGCCACTCGGAGGCACTAAAGACCTGGACATCATTAAGAAAATTCAGGGAAAAATCTGAAAAAGAGCCAAAGTATGAAAGCAAAAGAATTAATTGTATTATGGAGACAATATTGTCAAGAGGAAAGGGATAAGATCATGTTATCAAGTTGGCAAGACAATGCCCTTAAAATGCTAATTCCAATTCGTAAAAGGGGGAACCAGAAAACTCTGGAGATCTTGAAAAAGGAGTGTGCATTCAAAAAACGCGCAAGTAAAGAGAGTGTGGACTCGAGTAAAAAAAATGGGTTACGTAGTTCAATGGCTGGCCTTGCATTGACAGAAGCAGATGAGGACCTAGAAAATTGGACCATGTCGGGTAGAGTCCCGACTGCCCCAGTAGCATTGTCTGCACTAATTCCGGAACCACCAGGGTATCATAATTTATATCCAGTCACTGCTCCCCAGATTCAAATCATGCCAGCCTCTCCAGCCCCTTCGGTTGATAGCTTGGGTCCTATTTCAGCATCTTCACCGTTTGTTAGAGAAGGGGAGCTCTGTTCAACAAGCCCAGTTAGCTCTAGGACCCGATCTCGGACAATGAGAGAGGGGCCTGATCCTATCCAGAAACAATCACGCATACCACCTAGATCCCTTCAGACCGATATGGTTAGACAGAAAAGTATGAGATCAAAGAAAGAGGATGGGAATGGCTTTGAGGAGCTGGGCCTCCCCTAGTGGAAGGGAAGGACGTCAAAGTCTTTGAAGGGTCAGAGGAATCCGCTAGAGCGCCCCCTCGTGAGACTCTGAGACAGTTGCCAATTAGGAAAATACCAAACCCTGATGCTGTAACAGCGGCCGCCCAGCCCACGATAGACATTCATTTCCCATGGAGACCCAGTGAGATGATGGCTATTCTGGCTGCAATCCCAGACAGGAAGAAATCTCCTGCTGCTTTCGTGGATTATCTGAGAACTACCATCTCAGTTTATCAAGCTGATTCAAGGGATCTCTGGGCCCTAGTCCAGCAATTTTTAACCCCAGCAGAGTACCACAATCATCTCAATCACTTGAATTATGCTAGCCACGCCACACTTCAGCAAGCCCATGCTTTGGACGATGATAGATGGGCACAAATCCTGAATGTGTTGAATGTCACATTTCAAAAGCCCATAAACATTTCTGCTATCTTAGACCTCAAACTTAAAAAGACTGAAGAGCCAGAGGAATTTCTGGAACGTTTTAATGAAATCTACCGTGGGCAGTCAGGCGACTTGCAGTACCAAAATGGTCAGAATTCCCCTCAATATTGTGCTATGTTAATGCATTGCCTACCACCTTCCGTGGCTACTGCCGTGAAATGTAATAACATGAATTGGACAGAGAACAACCCTTCTCAGATGGCCAGGGCAGTCAGATTTTATTGGAAGGAGGGTTTAAGCCAGGAAGGAGGCTCAGTTACAAAGATTAAGACTGAGTATGCAATGAAAAAGGATGATCTGAGACCCCAACCAGCGGCAGATATGGTGGCTTACCAGCTGTACCCCCAATATTGTGACCTTGGGTGGGTGGATCAACATGGGATAGGATATCAAACCCACCCAAATGGACCCTCAGCTCCTCTTTATGGCCCACCGCATGCACCAACAGCTTCACAACTGCCGCCCCCTCTGAGGAGCTATTGGTCTACTGGGAAAAGAGGACAGGGCAGATATAGAGGGAACAATGCATGTTTTAATTGCAATGATGTGGAGATGCCGGCATTGGACTGGGGTGAGCACAGTAAGAAGTCTTACAACACCAGGTTAAAGTCCAACAGGTTTGTTTCGATGTCACTAGCTTTCGGAGCGCTGCTCCTTCCTCAGGTGAATGAAGAGGTATGTTCCAGAAACATATATATAGACAGATTCAAAGATGCCAGACAATGCTTGGAATGCGAGCATTAGCAGGTGATTAAATCTTTACAGATCCAGAGATGGGGTAACCCCAGGTTAAAGAGGTGTGAATTGTGTCAAGCCAGGACAGTTGGTAGGATTTTGCAGGCCAGATGGTGGGGGATGAATGTAATGCAACATGAATTCCAGGTCCCGGTTGAGGCCGCACTCATGTGTGCAGAACTTGGCCATAAGCTTCTGCTCGGCGATTCTGCGTTGTCGCGCGTCCTGAAGGCCGCCTTGGAGAACGCTTACCCGTAGATCAGAGGCTGAATGCCCTTGACTGCTGAAGTGTTCCCCGACTGGAAGGGAACATTCCTGCCTGGTGATTGTCGCACGATGTCCGTTCATTCGTTGTCACAGCGTCTGCATGGTCGCGCCAATGTACCATGATTCGGGACATCCTTTCCTGCAGCGTATGAGGTAGACAACATTAGTCGAGTCGCACGAGTATGTACCGCTTACCTGGTGGGTGGTGTTCTCACGTGTAATAGTGGTATCCATGTCGATGATCTGACACGTCTTGCAGAAATTGTCATGGCAGGGTTGTGTGGTGTCGTGGTCACTGTTCTGAAGGCTTGGTAGTTTGCTGCAAACAATGGTTTGTTTGAGGTTTTAATTGCAGCCGTGCAGATCACTGGCAACAGGAATGCCCCTTTAAAAGACGGGCAGCAGAAGGAGACAACCCGACCCAAAGGAGGGGGTACCCACCAAGGGGCGGACAGACGAGATACACTGACTTATCCGAGGCAAACCCTTTCCCAACACAAGATTGACTAGCTAATTTAGTCATAAGGACTCTCCAATCGGACAGGGAACCTATTATTTCTCTGCAGATAGGAGATCAACACTGCCCATTTGTAATCGATACTGGAGCAGCCATGTCTTCGGTGCAATCAGAACTTCGACTACCACTATCCGACCACAACCAGCATTTGTCTGGGTTCCAAGGACAGGCATGTGAGTATCCTATTTCTGAACCTGTGACAGTCGCTTACGAGAATAAGTCTGCGCGGATCATCAGTTTGTGGTGACTACTGGATTGGACTGTAACTTGTTGACCCGGGATTTACTGTGTATCTTCCAGCTACAGCTAGAGTGCGGAGACGAAGGGGTAACGGTTCAATCATGGAGGATGAGACAACAGTGCTATATTTCTATCACTCCCCAGTGGTGGACGTTAGACATTGAACATTCACTGCATCACGTTACCCTGGCCTATGACAGAACCGGACAAAACAGGGAGTTGGAGGACAAATACCGGCCGTTAATTGGGACCGAATGGCCAGTTACAGGTTACAGTCAAGGTTACAGCCACAGTCACGGGAAAAGAAGGTACAGCCGATTTTGTTACAATACCACCACATATATGGCCACAGTCAGCTTCTGTAGGCCCTCATATTACACGTCAGGTCCACGACCAGTACCATGCCAAGGATCTGGGGCCCTATGGTAAGGAGGGCAGTGGATCATTCAGATCCAACAGAGTTCGCACTTCAAGTCACGCCAGACGGCTCTTCCATAAAATATTTTGAGGTCCCTGAAACGATTAACACTCGACTTCAGCATCACCGGGGACGTGATGTTTTGGAATATGTCAATCCACAGGTCTGGGCGGAATACCCATCACAAGTGGGAAAGACAAATGTTACACCCATTAAGGTAATGATTAAGGACCATGTAAAGCTGCCTTCCATTCGGCAATACCCCCTGAAACCCCAAGCTGCCCCGTCTATAGACAAATTAACCCGAGAGCTGTTGCAACAGGGTATTTTGGTCCCTTGCCAATCAGAATGTAACACCCCCATACTTGCTGTGCCTAAACCAGCCAAACCAGACCAGTACCGATTAGTACAGGAATTACGTTCAATCAATGCCATCGCACAGCCATTACATGCTCTAGTCCCTAATCCTGCCCACATACTGGCTCAAATTCCAGCTCAAGCCTGGGTCTTCGCCATAATAGACCTTCAGCACGCTTTCTTTGCCCTTCCACTCGCATCTGAAAGCCAATATTTGTTTGCCTTCACTTACAATGGGCAGCAGTATACCTGGACCCGACTGCCTCAGGGGTTCGTCAACTCACCTACGCTCTTCTCCAGATTTCTGCAAACCCAACTCCAGGCCTTGACATTGGAGCATGGTTCCACTCTAGTGCAGTATGTAGATGACATATTGGTAGCGAGTCCTGACGAGCCCAGTAACAGGGATGATGTGATCCAGTTATTAAACCACCTCTCCTCGTTGAGTTATGTTATTTCACAATCAAAGGTCCTGGTGGCTCAGACAAAGGTCAAGTTCTTAGGAGTTTTACTTACAACCACAGAAAGAAGTCTCGAACCCAGTAGGATTGAACCAATATGCCAATTCCCCACCCCTACCACAACCAAGGAGGTCCGTCATTGGCTGGGTATGGTGAATTATTGTAGGTAGTGGATACCAAACATCGCTGTCTATACAAAGCTGATGACGCCTTACACTAGTGAAGGGGGGAATTTTACTCTCACCACCGAGGCACTCGAAGCCTTCCGTTGCCTGATTCAGGCCTTGTTACAAGCACCGGCCCTCGGTAGGCTCCTGTACGACCGACCGTTCCAGATATACTGTACTGTTCTAGAAGGATGTTCAACAGTGGTACTCACCCAGCAACATGGGGACAAGCACCGGCCCGTAGCATATTACTCTTCCAAACTTGATCCAGTGGCGTTGGGCCACCCTGTTTTCACCCAGATCTTGGCAGCGATATACAATAGTTTGCAGGCTGCTGCCAATATAACTCTCCAACAGGATATTACGGTTTACAGCTCCCACTCGGTCATCGCACTATTGGGGCAACTGCAGACTCAGCATCTTACTGCAGCTCGTCAGAATAGGTATGAGATATACCTTTTAAACAATCCACGTCTGACATTTAAATACTGTACCACTATCAATACAGCCTGTTTCCTTAGCGGTCCCCCTGTCCATGAAGACACACCTGGCCACGACTGTTTAGCTTTGATCCAGGAAACTACCACAATAAGGGACGATCTGAGTGATATTCCGTTAGAACAACCTGACATGATTCTGTATGTTGATGGCAGTGCATTAGTAAGCCCCACTGGCCGGAGACTGTCCGGTTACGCAATCGTAGATCAGGATGGTCTGATCCTAGAAGCGGACGCTTTTCAGACCCCTTTATTCAGCTCAACAAGCTAAGCTTTTTGCCCTTACCCGTGCATGTAGACTTGGGGTAGATCGTCGGGTAAATATTTATACTGACTCCCGATACGCCTTCCGGGTAGTTCATGACTTCGGACAGCTCTGGAAGAATAGGGGATTCTTTACCTCGGCCGGCACAGAAATATCCCACCGGGGTTTAGTTAATGACCTACTGCAGGCCCTCCTTATGCCCGTGCAGATTTCCGTCATTAAATGCGCTGCCCATAGAAACGGTAAGACCCCAGTTGACGTTGGTAATGAACAAGTAGATTGTGCAGTGCGGACAGCCGCGCAAATTGAGCAAGTGATGGTGCCTAAAATGTTAAGTCAGACTAAACGATCTGCTATAAATAGGTCTGCTTCTGACAAGCCAATGCCAACCATCCAAGACGTCATAAGGTTACAGGAGGACGCTCCTGAGAGTGATTAATAAATGTGGAAATGGTTATGTTGTACATATGATTCTGTTTCCTCTTTATGGACCACGCCAGCACATCAGACTTGTATGTCTTTATGGGTCATCGAATGTGTATACTTTGCAACTTATTGTGGGGCTCGGGGGACTAGTGATTTGTTGCTGGACACTTGGTGGCACCCTAAAATGCAGGGGTTGGCCCAGAGTATCAGTAATCGGTGTTTGATTTGTCAGCAATATAACACCGGCAAATGTATCCCTTGTGGTATGGGGCAAACCCCGTTGCCCAATGGTCCCTTTGAGACGCTCCAAATGGATTACATTGAGTTAGAAAGGTGTCAATGTTATAAATATGTTTTGGTCATTGTGGATTTGTTCAGAAGATGGGTCGAGGCGTATCCGACTACCGATAATAAAGCTGCTACTGTGGTTAAAGTTCTGATGCGGGAAATCATTCCCCGGTACGGTATACCAGCTCAGTTAAGTTCTGATAACGGGCCTCATTTTATTGGACAGATTAACAAGGAGTTCTGCTCCCAGTTGGGCATACGCCAGCAGTTACACTGTGCGTACAGACCGCAGGCGGCCTGGTTGGTTGAGAGACACAATCAGACTCTCAAAACTAAATTGGCTAAATTAAGAGCAGACACGGGACTGACATGGCTTCAGTTGCTCCCCATTGCCCTCTTCCAGCTGCAGGTTACACCTGTGGGACCGGCCCGGCTCTCTCCTGCCGAGATCCTTTATGGCACCCCCCTTAGAACTCCCTGGAACCTGCATGTTCCCAGACTGGTTCAGTTTCACCATATGACTGAAGAAATGACCACCTGTGTTCTAGCCCTCACTCAGGTCCTCAAGGAGCTTCATGGCCAGGTCCGCGCGGCTCACCCATCACCGTCCTCATTACATAGCTCGCTTTCAGTGCAGCCCGGTAGTTACGTCATGTTCAAAAATTGGACTCGGAAAGGGTCGGAGCCGCGATGGGAGGGGCCCTTTCAAGTTCTCCTTACCACCCCCACTGCAGTTAAAGTGGAGGGGCGGAGTGCTTGGGTCCAACTCCACCACAGTAAATTGGGTCCACCTCTACCACTGTAAAAAGGTTGGTTACTAACCTGCCTCCCTTCCCCAGCGCTGTTTTACAGGTGTGAAGTATGATAGGGTGGCTACGCACCGCCTGTGTAATCTTCGGCCTCGCCTCGCTTGGAGTGACATCGGCGACGGACATGGAAAAGGGAAATATCATCTACATCTGTAGCCCCAACCAAACTACAAGGACATTTTGTTTATGCAGAGGTGACGTTCTTCGCTGCCCCCATATACGAGGACATGGTACCGACTCATGGAAAGTCATCAGGTTAACGGACAATGCAGGACTCATGAAGCAATTGCACCGGTCCCGGCGATGGGAAGGAAACATTACATGGACATTGCCTTGTTTTTGGAGTACATGTAAATTTGATTTTGGATGTGTTAAGATTGGTGCCATAAAGGTGAAATCAGACCGTCAGGAGATGGTAGGAAGAGGTTGTGAGAGAGAGAGGGGGACCAGAGAGAGGACGGGGCGTGTAAGGAGGTGAGTACAACTAGAACGTAGGTTATCAGGAGATACACTTAATTCATTTAGGGCCCAGGCTGAGGAAAACCCGGGTAATATGAATTTCTTCTACCAGATTTACCACCGCTTGTATGGCCAGGGACGGGTTGTCTGCTACCGGAACCCCGCAGCGGTGTCTAGGTTATTTTCTATTTCACCAATTTGGGGCACTCCCCAAACGGTGATTCATTGTCAGAGTTCCGAGCCACCGCCCGAGCAAGTCACTCTTCCTTACGATCCGGGTTCAACACCACCGGCTATTTGCCTTCCCCTTCCTCGGGATAATTCCCACTTACAGTATGATAGGCTGCAACGGTGGAGGGCGAACATACCTAGCCACTTCACTCCCAATAGAGACTCCCGGTTGTACGAGAATTGTTTCAACAGTGACGGTATGGCTGTTTGCTGGTAGAGGTGGAAACGAATATAACATGTCTGTTCCCCACCTGTACGGACAGGAGGTGCCATATCACTCAGGCGTCTGGCCAATGCGTTTGTTACAACACCACCTGCGTTCCATTGAACGCCGGCCTCCAGCTCCTTTGTGGCTGGGCGAATGTCTCTCCTATCACTGTTGGGACTGGGGCTTTTCGCATTGTTGGGAGGCCCGAATGGGCATTCCAAAGCTGGATAAACTGGGCTACTGGGGGATCCCTACGCAACCGATATACTGATTGTGATGTACACGGAGCAAGGATACTACTTTTATTTTAATGGCACAGCGACCAATGTTTTGTCACCCTCATTTCCCCGCCAAATTGCTATCGGGACTCTAGTCCCTACCACAGTCCCCTGCCCCTCTGCGTGGATACTGCATAATCAGTTAGCACGCCGGGCAGTCTCAGCTGAATTCTGCGAGAACTGGAAAAAACCTCAGGTTCTCGCACCCAACCGGGGCCACTCAGCCGGATGGGGAATTCTGAGCGTCTTGACACTGGGAGGTGAAGGGTTCCTTGGCGGTCAGCGATAGGAATTATTTTATTTGTGGCCTTACCATCCTGGGAAACGAAACCTTGGGAGCCCTCGGGGCAATAACCAAGGAATTATCTCAGCTGCGGTTGTTTGCAATGCAGAACCGATATGCTCTTGACTATCTTCTGGCCCGTGAGAGTGGGGTATGCGCCATAGTGCAGGGCAAGTGTATCATGGGAGTTCAAGACCTAACCGCATACGGGATCACCTGGACAGAATGCAGGACCCTGGCTCTTGGGGTAACTGGGGATTTGGATGTTGGAAGGACTGGTTGATAAATATGGCCATGTATTTAGCAGTGGCACTCAGCTGCATCTTTGTGGGCCTGGCCATCCTTAAATGCGTGATGGGTAGAATGCGGGGTGCACTGGAACAGATAGACGCCCCTAGAATCTTGGCTGTTAGGATCCACGAGGATGCAGCGGATGAAGGGGGGCTACAACAGGAATTGGAAATGCAGCGACAAATCTTTTTCGATGCGGGACCGTAGCTACGGATTGAATAGATGGGTTATCATGAAATGATAAAAGGAGGGAATGACGAATGTGATATAAAATAGTTAGTTTAAATATATTAGTTACAGTAATGTAGATGTAGGCCAGTCTAATTCTAGTGAGTTCACAGACAAAGGATTTCAGAAAGCATGGCAAGGAAGGGGGTAGGGATGTCTGGTGGAGGAGGAGAAAAGGATGCTGGATAACAAGAGGCCCAGGGTTAAGGAATGAGAAGTGAGCCAGTTAGGATGTATGGCCAGGTCAGGAGGGGTATAGGATGACCTATGGAAATAATGTATGTGAAACCTGCTGCCATTTGAATGTATTTGTAGAGATTCCTTTGTCTCCAATAGCACTCGGTTCGGAAGACCCAGGAGGCAGCTTGTGTTCTGGGTTTTTGTGAAGCGAGTCAGACTTGCAAGTTGGTTAAAAATAAATAATACTATGCCTACAAATCCATCTCGAGTTTTATAGAGGCCAGACTGACGGGTAAAGAATTCAACATTTGTCACTGTCAGCCCACTGTTGCACCTTTGGAAACTTTACTTATCTCCTGTCTCTCCCTCAGCAGCTATGGTGCCCAGTCCCCATTTTTAAATACCACAAGTGAACCGTGACAGCATCACTTCTGCCCTGGCGGCGGCGGAGCATCATGGGAGGCCGGAGATTACAGGGTCGGGCCCATTAATGATATGTTAATGAAAGGGACTGTACGTTTTGCATGCCCACATGAGCATGGGATGTGGAACACATTCACACTGCCATTGAGGCAGTGGAGCATGGCGTTCTATTGGGCACCCGACAGCAACCGTGATTTTTGGCTGACGCCAATTCTCCGCCCGATCGCGATTCGTGCTTTCGGCGTCACTGAATGGAGAATCCGCACCATTATTTTTCATTTTATTCAGAATATAGATGGTAAGCACCTAATACAAACATTTAAATTACAATACACAGGAGATGGCTATTCAGCCCATCACATTTATACTGGTGATAGCTCTCCAAGTGGAGTTGGAAAAACTGTCAAATTCTGTCGAGGTTTCTTTGTTCACATCTGACATTCTAATTCTTTCTGCAAAACCATTGCCTTTCGTCCATGCCAATAACCATTGGAGGCCTGTATATTACCCATTCCAAAACATAACCTGAGCTGAGATGATGAGTGGCTCCCATCGCATCCTTTCAATAATTTCTTTCCATCCGTTTGTGGAGTTACTTCCTGAAGTACTAAACATGTGAAGCCCCCCCAACAGAGACACCACGCGGATCACAACATTCAATAAATCTCAAATCACTTTGATTAAAGTCACTAAAATATTACCACACAAGTTGCAGCACGAGACTCTGAAAAACTGCATTCGAGACTCGGAGTCAAAGTAACGTGTAACTCTCTCACCCATCTTCAGTGTTGGACATAACTGCCTTTTGGTTACAACTGGAACAAGTGGAAATTTGCTTCATGATATTGGAACCGTTGAGAAGGGATAATCGTTGGAAGACTCCTTTTTTTATTTGTCAGTGGGATATGGGAATCACTGACAGAGCCAGCACTGAATTTCCTTGAACAGAAAAGTTTCCTCGGCCATCTCAGGTGGTAGTTAAGAGTCAACCACATTGCTGTGGGTCTGCATCACATGCCGGTCAGACTGGGTAACAACGGCAGACTTCCTTCCCGAAAGAATATTAGTGAACCGGATGGGGTTTTCCAACAATCAATGATAGCTCCATGGTCAATATTGCTGTGACTCACGGTGATATTCCAGGTGTTTATTAAATGTATTTATTTTCCACCAGCTACCATGGTGGGATTTGGACCCTTGCCCCCATACTTGTGTCTCTGATTACTAGTTCAGTGACATTACCACAATGTCACCAACTCCTCCTTTAGAAACAGATGTCAGTCATCTCACTCAAGAACTTGCTGTTCTTTTTCTTAGTCTATGGACATGGGCTACAGAGACATTCCAATTCCGATTCTCTTCCCGCACCTAGTGGTGCATTAAGGCAGAATTTCATAAGTTTCCATTGCTACTACCAGGACTAACAGCTTGAGGGGGGCCTCTCCACATCAAGTGTGGATAATCAGGAGTCTCTCCTGCCCTTACCGCCAGACATTGGTATGTTAGAACCTTTTTGGCCATGTTTTAATCGCACCTTCTTTGACCATCAATTCCTGGGTGGACAAAAACCTGGAGTTTCTGGCTCAGTGGCAGGGATGGTACCCACTGTGCCACAGGACCTTCCTACATAGGCAAGCCAGTTTTTTCATTGACCATCCCAATATATCCTGGCAACATTGTGAGTCAACTGTGTTAGCATGGAACTGGAGTCGTACGTGCGACTGGAGTTGTACAGAGGACTGAGCAAGTAGGTGGGGCGGGTTCCTTTCCTTGCAGGATATCAGAGTGAGTTAGGAACAGGGATCAAGCAGGGAGAGAGGTAGAACAAGATGGTTAAATGAGCCCAGTCACCATCAGATGGAATGATGGGTTTCTGAATTCTCCTCAAGGGACACAACTTGTCCTTTTCAGTCAGACTTGAACAGAGCAAGTCCTTGTTGTGTCTATTCTGAGCGTCAGGACTGTAAAGTTGTCATCAGTTATCAGAAAGAATCTTTTTTTTTCTGTGAACTGAAAATTCAAAACTACAGAAAATGTTCGCTTAACGTTGCCGTGGGTGACATTGGCCACTGTAACTAATGATCCTGCTTTATGTCTTCAAGGGGCTTGACATGCTGCCAGGAATTTGAAAGGAATGTTTAAAAGAAACTACTGGATCCACTTAAAACAAACTGTTCTCTCTCGAGAGGACCATTTGTCACACTTTTAATGAGGCTTAGTTTATGAAAACAGAAAAATGAATCACGCAGTTTAATTCAAATGAAAGCTTCAACCATACGACTGGAAAACACACAGTCAGCCATGTCAGACCTACAGGACCAGGGAAGAGAGGCTTTAACCAGAAGAACATCGAAATGTGATGCCCTGGCCTGTTATTTATTGTGAGATTTCATCCATGTCAGCATTAATTTACATCTAGCACTGGCTCCTGCTTTGGGGTCTGTTTATCAGCGTAGGTGGATAGAGGTTGGGCATCATCCTCAGCTCACCTACTGAGTGAAGGGAAGATAAGGCAATTGGACTTGGAAAGCTTACAACGTTGAGGTGAAATTATTACGTTTTCAAGGCAATTCACAAAATTGATGCAGGAACCTGGATAGCGTGGCAAAGGGAGACAAATCGAGCCAACCAAGGAGGGGGGGGGGGCACTCTTCCGCGGGCCGGATCCACGAGTGGCCGGCACCATGTAGCACTGCACGGCCACTGCAGGCCACCGCCGTGCACGGCCACGGACCCGGCAATTCTCCGGGCCATATCGGCAGCTAGAACCGGGTGCTCTACGCTGCTGTCCTGCTCGCCCCCAGCCAAACGGAGGATCGATGGCTGTTTTACGCCATTTTTTCTGTCGTAAACACCACCGTTCCCACGCCGGCCTTTGGACATAGCCCCAGAATCGAAGAATCCAGTCTCGTATGTTAGGCACGAAATGTATTTATAAAGGATTCCTCTCTTTAGTATTTGCACCGTGATTATTATTACACTCTGACAGGAAACCAAACACAGGGAAATCTTCAAACCTGGATTGCCAACTTAAAGCACAGTGATGAAGGAAAGACTTGTATTTATGTGGCAGCTTTTGTGACCAGCAGATGTCCTAAAACACATATTACAGAGTAGTCACTGCTGTAATAAGGAAAATACAACAGTTAAATTATAATTGTCTCCCACAAGAAACAATGTGATAATGACCAGAGAATCTGTTATCTTTGAGAGTGAAGGAGGGATGAATGTTGGCCAGCACACTGGGGGTAACTCTGTTCCTGCTCTTTGAAATACGAACTAGGAACAAGAATAGGCCACTCGAATCCTCGAGCCTTCTCCACTATTCAATAAGGTTGTGACTGATCAGATTTTAACCTCAGCTCCGCATTCCTGCCCACCCCAAGTAACCTTTCACCCCCTTGTGCCACATTTCTTAGACGTCCACCTGGAATGGGAAGGCAGCACCATGGTCCAATGTCTCACCTCAACCACTGCCAACAATACTTCACTCCCCCTCAGTACTGCACTGGAGTGTCAGCCTTGATTTTTATTCTTCAGTCCCAGAGTGGGACTTGAACCCACAATCCTCTAATTTAGAGGAAGGGTGTTATCGCCTGAACCATAGGTGGCAAGTCAAACATGTAAGAACTATTTTTTTGTCCATGAGTCGGGTGCAAAGTTGGGAGAATTCCCGGCTCTGTGAGCACAACTTCTAAAAGTGACTGCCTGGATATCGGATTTTTGGTCGACGGGTGGGGTGGGGCAGGTTACATTATGAGTCGAAGGGTGTGGTGGGGGATGGGAGGGGGGGCGCAGGGGTGGTCCTGTGTAGCCACCTGGGTTGGCCACTTCCCGACTTAAAATGGAGAACCGAAAAGACGACAGGGAAATTCAGCCAACACAGGCAAAAACTAGCAAGTGCAGAAATCCTGTGCATTAGAACTTGCAAAAGCCCAGACAGCACTGAAACCAGCAGCCATCTGCATATTAATGAGCGATCCCCGGGCATAATTGAAACACTTAAGGTGAATAAGGACAAGCCAGACTCCTCGGCGCCAGCAGGAGCCAAGACAAAGGAAGGCCAACGGACACTTAGGGACCGCCCAGCGATCAGGGAACCGCTCCAGTATTGGAGAAATTGATCCAAGTGATCGGAACACAGTCCAATCACTTGGAACCAGATACGGGGTCTGCCCGAACGGCGGGAAGCCCCTGGGGACTATAAAGTAGAGCCCCCAAGTTCAAATCGGTCTTCTTGGCAGGGTCACTCAGCAACTCAAATCAACCCTTGAGAGTGAACTGTCTAAGCTGCCGCATCAACCAAGTAAGTCTCCAGTCAATGCTCGCTACAAGACAGGCGCTCCTAGCTACCAGTCCATACCAGCTTTTGAATCCTGCAGACTCAGATCGAATGAAAGGCCATTTGTTCCCCTGACCTGGTGGGCCAATTCCGAAGCTAAGTATAGGCCTTTTAGTGATAGAGAATAGTCTAGAAAGTAGAGTTTATGCATGAGTAGTGATTTACTGTGTATAATAAATGTGTTTTGATTTGAATCTTACTAATTGGTGTGTTGAGTTAATGATCAGTACTTGAACTTGAACCTCGTGGCGGTATCATAAAGATACCTGGCGACTCTCGAGCAAAGGTTATAGAAACAGAGCAACTTCATTAAAGATACAACGGGCAACATTTAAGAGCCAGCCAAAAGTTAGCAACATATTACTGGCGACTTCCGGACGGGACCCGACTTAGAAGTGGCTTAACCACTCCGGGAGAACCCAAAAATTTGAATTAGAATCCAATTGGGAACAGAAAAAACCACAAGTGTTCAAGCAGTTCTGATCAATCCTCGTAATTCGGAAGCGTGTTAATGCATGCGTAACTAACAGGTAAAAAATAAGGTAAAACTGATAGATTTTTGTTGCGAAAAAACTGTTGGGAGTTTGTATTCTGCAAAATAGCAAAAGCCGTACCCGTAATTACAGCACCGCCTTAGTACCCGTCGTTATAAATTTTAAGAGAGTATTTAGAGAGGAAAGATGGCAATGCAGGCAATGCAACGCCTCATGAACCCTGAAGACTTCATGGTCGCAGCGACCAGCAGTAGAGTAGGTCAGTGTCCCGTTTGGGAAGAAGAGATCAGGAAATATCTCAAAGGGAAGGAATGGCCCCTTTGGAGTGAATTCTGTAACAATGAGGAAACAGGACCCGGGAGTATAGGACATACTTGGTGGGAGAACCTGTCAGAGAACCATAAGAAAAGCTTGGGAAAAGTTCGCAAGCCGATAGCAATCGTATCCTGTTTGGCACAATTGCGAGGCACAGAGGAGGTCATTCTGACGCTCCGCAAAGAGATAGAGGAGACACATCGAATGAGCACGGTCGATGTTAGCGAGATCGAGAAAGAGAATATAGATTTAAGAAGGAAATTGGCAGCAAAGGATGGAGATGTGGATGATGCCAATAGGGCACACCAGTCTTGTCTGGCGCATCTGAGCAGCTTCCAAACCCAGTACGAAAAGGTCACGCAATGTGCAGTCCTGGTAAGAGAAGAGACAGAGAAACAGGTAGAGGCATTGCAAAGGCAGTGCAGCGATTTAAAGCCAGCATTAAGAGCACTCCATGCCGCCACCACGGAGCACAGACAAAGCTCATTCGATCATGCGAAATGCAGGAAGCAGATTGCGGAACTGCAGTCTTTGCTTTCAGTGCAAAATGGGTTCCAGAGCACCTTTGGATCCAAATTAGATGAGCAAGATTGGCAAGATTAAATGAAACCGCGCAGAGACATGTTCAGGGAACAGGTGTGCAAGGAAAGCCCCAAAGGAGGAAAGCACCCCAACCCCCCACAGAGCAGACAGATCAGGTTCCCATGAATCCAGTCACTACCCACCGCACAGTCACATCGGAAGGAGATGCAGAATTTCTTTACACCACCCCCTTAACCGTGACCCAATTACGGGACGCATGTGAAAAGATTACACCGTTCATCCCCACCTCAGACCCCCACCACTTCTTTGCTAGAGTGAAGCAACAGGCGACCATGTATGGCCTGGATGAGCGTGAGCAAGTGAAGCTCACAGTTTTAAGCTTGGACCCTTCGGTTGTAGCAGCCCTTCCCGACCCACAGAATGTAGGAGGAGGCACCCTTGCAGAGATGCACACGGCGATCCTAGACGCGATCGGTTATAACAGAGGTGACCCAGTAGAAGGCCTGAATAAGTGCAGGCAGAAAAAGACAGAACAGCCCACAGCATTTGCTGGACGCCTGTGGATCCATTTTACAGACGTTTTCGGCAACTTAGACCGCGCCCATTTGTCCCCAGACGATATGGCCAAATGGACCTGCACCCTTATCTCCCATGCCACAGAGGCAGGACAAAAAGCCTGTACCAATTATGACCCCTCGGAAGACGCGCACAACGAAAAGTGGGTTTTTAAAATATTGTCCCGCACCTGGGAGCAATCTGTCCAAAACAAAACCGCATTTATAGCACCTGATGAAGAGCAGGTAGAAATAAACCCAGTTAAAGCACACCAAAACCTTGCATGGGTAAATGAGGGCAGGAACAGCCAACCCCAGCCCAAAGCTCAAGAATGTTACAATTGCGGACAATTAGGACATTACGCACAAGAATGTCAAGCCCCCCTGAAACAGCAACGGAATCAGCCCACAAATGCCCCCCGAACCAGCAAAGACACCAACAGCCCTGACCCCCCACCCAAGGAACCATACCCAAGGGAACAATGCACCAGAGAGCCTGCTCCACCTTATGTGCCCCAGGGGTCATGTTACAACTGTGGGCAGTCAGGACACTTCGCCCGAGATTGCAGGAGACCCCCACCAGCTAGACTAGCCCCCAGATATGAAAGAGAACACCACCCACAGCAGCTACAAGGTCCCAGTTGCCCCATGAAAACTGTGAGTGCTTACCCACCACTTCTCCTGGCAGGGACACCCCAGCAAGGCCACTTCATTTTTGTTTCACTCCTCCTTCTTCTCTTCTTCAGCCACACGACACTGCCTCCATATGCTAGTTACACCCCAGTCCAAATGTGTTTTACGATGTCCTTTCTGATGAAACCTGCAGCATGTTTGTTCAATGTTTGTTCGTTAATGTTATCGTTAAGTGTTGTGTGTAAACCCGAAAGTTTTCACGACCCCACGTCACCACTCCTTTAACGCCCCCCGGCTGTTAAAGGTACATGTTTGTCCCAGACAATAGTTCAGAGGAACTAGTCTGTCGGCAGACAACAATCATAACTACTCTCCTGAATCGAAGGTAATCACGAGAGGCAGCCCCCACGACGACCACATTCTTACCCGCCGCGGCCCATACGCACCCCATTTTTGGCTCATTACATTCAAAATTCTTTTGTTTGGTTTAGCAACCCTTTGGATTGCTCCTCAATGCTATTTACATCCTCAAACACTAGGATGGTAAATGACACAGGCTGCGAGACGGCTCGCAGTATGGCAGTATGTTCTTAGATGTCTTATCCGAATATTCGGTTTAAAAAAAAATGAGGGAGTCACACATGGTGACCAATTATAAAGGGAAATTGGCACTACAAGACAGACATGCTAATAGTCAAGATATTACACAAGATAGTAACAGATATTATGCTTGTGTCCATAGAACTACGGAACCTCAGGAACTCAAGAGAAAGAAAGAAGAAGACAGAAAGACGGAAAGATGAAGACAACCTTCATGTTCACCTGGATCTTAGCAGGATCCCTTCAGTTGCATGCGGATGCTACCCCCCTGACCCCTACCACACAGGCCTTGAATGATTCCCACCCCTACCTTACACTACACCCTGAAATAGTTACGCCCGAGATAGTCACCGACACACCATCATGGTGTGATACGTTCATCACCTGGTATTCACTATCATACGTAATTGAATCCCTTCTAGTATTTGCGATACTCTGCAGCATTGTGCAGACTATCCATATGAGGAAAGGGCAAAGGAGAGCCGACCGCTCTCGCACCCCGGTATACAGGATAAGATCCCCTATTTTCGGTTATCACCAGGACCCTGAACCCCTTGATCTACAATAAAGAACATTTGTGTTGCATCTTCTGTAAATAAAGAAATGTGTTTCCTTTACAACGGAAATATTGTACATCTCTGTGCTTGACTGCCAAGCCAGAGGAAAAATGTGAATGCTGCTATTATTTTTGTATTGTTAGGAAGTTAGTATGATTGAATGTTTGAGTGAGTGTAGTTTATGAGAGATAGTTAGAGGTACAGATTTTTTGTTGTTGTAATGCATGTCCCTGTCTGACATAGCGCCACTTAGAATTGTTAGTTAAAAACATTTTCATACATGGTTATGGTCAGTGTAGAGGCCATGGAAGAGTGCTCACTGGGTCAGGAAGAGAAGACAACGCAGTTCTGTGATCCTTCACGCTTCGCGTTAGGGATCACAAGGAGGGTGTGTAGCCACCTGGGTTGGCCACTTCCCGACTTAAAATGGAGAACCGCAAAGACTACAGGGAAATTCAGCCAATACAGGCAAAAACTAGCAAGTGCAGAAATCCTGGGTATGAGAACTTGCAAAAGCCCAGACAGCACTGAAACCAGCAGCCATCTGCATATTAATGAGCGATCCCCGGGGACAAATGAAACACTTAAGGTGAATAAGGCCAAGCCAGACTCCTCGGCGCCACTCACCACTGCAAGAATTAGTCGCGTAACTTGGTGCAGAACCAAGTTCATAACCTGGCATTATTGAAGCTGTTGTTCTCCGGATGAGAAATTAAACTGAGGCTCTCTCTCCCTGGTCAAGTGGAAGCACTGATACCATGGCACAATTTGAAGAACAATGGGTTAGTTCTTATTGCTCCCCCAACGAACCTGATCAAAAATAGATTATCGTTTCATTTAACTATTTGGTGGATCGAAAAGTCATCTATAAGCATATAAATAATAAAAAGGTAGTAAGAGTAGAGGTGGCACCAATTAGGGAGCAAAAAGGTATTCTACACATTGGCCCATCGAGTCTGCATCGGCCCTTGAAAGAGCACCCTACTTAAACCCACACCTCCACCCTCTTCCCGTAACCCAGTAACCCCACTAACCTTTGGGCACTACGGGCAATTTAGCATGGCCAATCCACCTAAACCTGCACACCTTTGGACTGTGGGAGGAAACCGGAGTACCCGGAGGAAACCCATGCACACACGGGGAGAATGTGCAGACTCCACACAGACAGTGACCCAAGCCAGGAATTGAATCTGGGTCCCTGGCACAGTGAAGCAACGGTGCTAACCACATAGCTGAGGCACTAGCTCAGGGTTTTTCAAAGTGCGGGATGTGACCCACGGATGGTTTGCGGGCAGGTGTCAGAAGGGTCGCCGAGCGATTGATTGAGGCATTCCCGTGGTTGTTCTGATCACGGGAGAAGTGCCCAGTGGCCGCTACCGCCATTTTTATCGAGAACCGCAGCTGGTGCCACCTTTTAAATAAGAAGGAAATGAGGCTGTGTGGAGTCTTCCGGCCAGATGCGGCAGCAGTGAGCAGGTCACGGATCCTGCATGAACATCTGACATCAGGTGTTCTGTATATATGTGCTTTTGACGCCAAATTATGGAGAAGAGCTTCATCCATTTTCTAGCTGGCAAGCTTGGCAAGAAGACTGTGCAGATGAATAATTTTCTTAGAAGTAAGGAATGGCCAGACACAAATTTGTAATGTATTTACTGGTCAGGATCTCACAACTGAACGTGCTTGGGGGAGCTGCTCAGTAGAATCCAGGACAGGACAGAGCAGTGCCAGTGTTAGTTCTGTACAGAGCTCTCGGGCCTCTGGTTAACAGCCTATAAAGAAGAAACTTAACTCGGGAACAAAGCAGTGTAAAGATGATTTTTTGAGGTATGGTTTTGTTAATTGTGCCAATGCAAATAAGGACGCAAAGCCCATGTGTGTTATATGCAAGGAGGTACTGGAAAATGAGAGGAGAAGCTTTGGACTTTGAAAGAGAAGTGGTGGATGAAAAATTCATTTTGAGGTTGAAACCCCAGGGTCAGTTATTAACTTACAGCTGACTCCAAATGAAAAGACTACGCTGCTGTACCTGACCTATGAAAGCACATTTTAAAAACATGCCAAAAGCCATGAGGCGGTCAACATTCTGGTGTAACATCTCCCAGTAGTACCCAGTGCTGAGTAAAACAAGCATTTTCTTGCAGTTGTTCGTCACGCCAACCTGCATGTGCAAGGTTGTATCTTCCGTTCTGACAAAGGTGAAGACGGCACAATGGTTGAAGTCTGCACCCGATATGCGCATTACCCTCTCCTCATGTGAACCTGACTGGAATGAGATTGTGAGGACCAAACAGACTCCCCTTTTGCATTAAAAGTAAATGAACATGGGTGTGTCACAAAGGTCAGTTGGCTTGGGTCCTGAAGATTGACCGGTTGGCAAAAGTGGGTCCCAGGAAAAAAGTTTGAAAGATATTGCACTGGATAAATAATTTTCATTTGTTTGTTTCAGGGTTTGACAAGTCACAGTAAAAGAAGATGAGTTGAAATATTGGATGGGCTAAAATTAATTCAAAAGGCTGGCATACTTGAAGTTGATAAACCGCCAGGATCAAATGGGATATGTTCAGGGAAACAGAGGTGGAAATTACAGAGGCATCTACCGTAATCTTCCAATCTTCCAATTCTCCTTTGATACAGAAGGAGCTAAGTGGTGCTGGGGATTGCTGCCAGAGGACTGACGAATAACAAATGCTCAGAAAAGACTGTAAGGATAAACCCAATAATTAAAGGTTAAATTTTATCCTCATTGGCAGAAATCCAGGACAAAACTAATGGCACTTGGGCAAGTGTAGGTTAATTAAGAAAAAACAGTGTGGACTTTTTAAAGGGAAATCATGTTTAAGTAACTTTATTGAAGTTTTAGATAAGGTGGGATAGGAAGGGTAGTTGAAGGTGATTCAGTTGATGTGGTGTATGTGGACATCCAAAAAGATACGATAATATGCCACATAAACAGACTTGCCAGAATCGTTTGAAGCTCATGGCAGAAAAGGGTAAGGGGCAGCAGCATGGATATGAAGTTGGTGAATGACAGGAGGCAGAGAGGAATGGTGAAAGGCTGATTTTTTGGCTGGAAGATTTGCGGAGACAGGACTTGGGCAATGCTTTCCTCGATATATCTTAATGACCCAGGTTTGGGTTTACAGGGCACAATTTCAAAATTTGCAGCTTGGAAGTATTGTGAAATGTACAGAGATTAAGACAGAATTCAGGAGGAGCAAGCAAGGCTGGTGGAATGGGTGCACAGATGGAAGATTAAATTTAATGCAGAAAAGTTGTGAAATGATGCAATCTGCTTGGAAGGAGAAGAGAAAATATAAAAGAAAGGATACAATTCTGAAGAAAGTGCAGAAGCACCCTGCCTGAAAATATACAGGGTGGGATTCTTCGTTTGAGAAACTAAGGGCTGGATTCTCCATCGCCGATGAATCGTGAACCGTGATCGGGCGGAGAATACGGCTTCAGCTGAAAATTGAGGTTGGCGCCGGACACCCAGCGGAATGCCAAGCTCCGGCATCTCGATAATGGTGTGAATGTGTTCCACATCCATGCCGGTGTGAATATTCAAATTGCACTGTATCAGCCGTTAGCATCTCATTAATGGGTCTGAGCCAGCAGGCTCCAGACTTCCACGAGGACGACGGCGAGGTTCAATTTCAGTATTTAAGAAATGGGACAGGGCGCCGTGGCTGCCAAGGGAGTGAGAAGAGGTAAGTACAATTTCCAAAGGAGCAACAGTGGGCTGCCAGTTGTGCCACTGGCTGGGGAGACATCCGCCAGGGTCGGAGGGAACAGCGAGGGGTGCCCAGGAGATGGGCACGGACTGCCATTACCGCAGCCTGCAAGGCAGCCATCTGGTTATGCACTCGACTGAATGCCCACCATGTCCCATGAATGTGCAGAACGCCAGAGGCCGTATGGGTGCCCCCCTCCCCCGAAATCCCCGAGACCACCCTCAGGTACCCCCAGACCCCAGCTGCCCCATCAACGGGACATGCGTGGCACTGTGCAGTCAGTGGCCACCAGGTATTGCCACCCCGCAGTGCATGGCGCTTCCCCACTGCAAGGGATGCAGGGGAGTGGGGCATCCTCCACAACATTGCACTGCAGAGGGGGGTGAATGGCAGGTCTCGTCCGATGACGAGGATGTGGAGGAGTGCCAGGATGGGTAGGACATGGAGCCCGGCCATGCACAGGAGACCGCAAGACTTGTGCAGCGGGGCTGCTGCACATGGGACAACTTGATACAGGTTGACCGACTAGGGGGCCTGGCCACTGGCAGCTGAACCGTCCAGTCTCGCCCCCCCGTAAACCTCTGCCCACTCCTCCCCTCAAGGTTCCCCCCCTGCACCTCCCCCCCACTCCAGCGTCTGCACCCCCACCCCCTCCAAACCTCCCACCAGGTGGCCCTGGGTCGGCAGCATCAGCGTGAATGGTCCATAGGATGGAGGAAGATGATGACCCGCTCTGTAATGAATCTGGTGCTCCGTGACATCTGACAATGTCTGACTCCCGCCCCAGTGTCCTCATATCTGGGAATGGCCAGAAGAGACCTAGCAATGGTACATGTTGATTACTTCGGACCGTTTGAAAGGCGCGTGTTTCTGATGGGCACGACTGGCTTTCAGAATGCGGGGCACGCTGCACATGTGTGCCCGCTCATCAGTGTGCAGGCCCGGAATCCAGCAAGAAACACCACCTCCTCCTGACGTCAGCGTGCTGACCGAGCAGATTTTTTTTTTTATTCAATGCCTGAAGCAAAGGCAAAGACTAGGTCACGCACCCTTAACACTGACGTCACATGCTCTGGGCGCGATTGCGATTCCTCCATTTTGTCAACAGCAAACAAGCAACAGGACTGTAAAATTTAAAATGGACCATTTTGTAATAAGGAAGAGGGCCAGGGACACAAACAGGCCAGGATCTCACAATTAAATCTGCTGGAGAGAGTGGCTCAGGGTACTCGACAGCAGGACAAAGCAGTCCTGGTGTGAGCTCCAGGACCTCTGATGAACAACACAAAATGTAACATTGAATGACAAAGCAAGTGAGATCGTGAGGACCAAGCAGGCTCACCTGTCGCATTAAAGGTAAGCGAAAATGGTGGGTCATGAAGATCGGCCGATTCATAAAAATGGAACCCCGGAAAAGAAGTCTGAAAAACACTGGTATAATTAAAAGGTTGAAAAAGCAGCCGACACAGCTGACTGTGTGACAGTTACCTGTCAATCACCTGAAACTTGCCACTGGTAGGATCCTGTGTGAATGGGATTTATTGGGTTAATAGATTTTTGTTATTTATTTCCTTTCTTGATATATATTTTATGATAGTTTTTCCATTTCAAAAAATCACTCAACAAACCCGCAAACCTGGTACAGTGCAGCATAAATGCTTCTGCGTAAATGAATGCAAAAAAAGACGGAACAAAACCCAACACAGTTGGTTCAACTTAATCATTAAACTCGGTGCCTCCATTGAGACCAGGAAAATCGGTGGGCGGATAAGCTGGTGAATGGGGGACAAGAGGATAAAGCCATGAAACCATGGAAATCGCATGTAGTGATTGCTCAAACAGCCAAAGAAAATAAAGGATAAGATTTGCAAGCCCCATCCAGGCATGTGCCATCAAGCCTCCCCCAACTCCAAATATACCAGAGGCACCAGTGACACATTATAACATCTTTTTCTCATATCTGAGATATGCCTGTACTTCTGCAGGAGCCAGTCAATGATTCTTTAACAGCAAAGGAAATATAGGAATAAAACTCCAAAGGTAGTAATTCTGAGGGGATAGTTTACATGTAACCACAAGACACAATACACCTCCAAAATCAGGCACAGTGCAGAGTGATCATCATTCCACATATCCATAAGACCATAAGACATAGGAGCGGAAGTAAGGCCATTCGGCCCATCGAATCCACTCCACCATTCAATCATGGCTGATTTCAACTCCATTTACCTGCTCTTTCTCCATAGCCCTTAATTCCTCGAGAAATCAAGAATTTATCAACTTCTGTCTTAAAGACACTCAACGTCCCGGCCTCCACCACCCTCTGTGGCAATGAATTCCACAGACCCACCAGTCTCGGGCTGAAGAAATTTCTCCTCATCTCTGTTCTAAAGTGACTCCCTTTTATTCTAAGGCTGTGCCCCCGGGTCCTAGTCTCCCCTGCTAATGGAAACAACTTCCCTACGTCAGAGAAACGCCACCAACAGAGAAGACCAGCAAATATTCATACAATTGGTTTAGATTGCCAAACAGTGTAATTGTTGTAGTTGGCGTCTCCTTTCATACGGAAAATGAAAGGATAAAAGGATAGCAAAAAGATTAGGGGATCTCAGGATAACAGGATACTAGGACACTATGGTACACATCTCCTCCAAAGGGCAACAAAGACAAAGCTCCACAAAATATGAGTTTCTTTATTTGATGAAAAAAACCCTTCCAAAGTCTCACAAGACATCCAAGCAATGAAAGGATACCCTAGGACAAAGGGAGGGGCTAACGACAGGATGCGCCACATTGGTACAAGACGTGGCTTGATAGTGAACAGGAGCTAGCAAGCCAAAGATTCTGACACCAAACTCATTACAAAACACTCACTCCTCGCCAGCCATCGTTCAGGCCCCGCCATCACCAGAAAACCTAAACCATTTTCATCAAAGAAACGCCACCAACAAGAAGAATCATCCACCAATAGGATATCTCGGAGCATTACTTTCCTCCTCCCAATAGGATAAGGGAAACACCCCAGGATTAAATATAACAAATCAGAGCCTGTATCAGAGTCTTTTATATCCAGATGAAGTGAGGAAACCCCAGGGAGAGAGGAACAAAAGGATTAGTCAATAGACATCCGACAAGGTCTAGCGACACATGTTTTGCAAAAAAGATACCAGGGACAGAACAGCATAACCTCATAAGAAACCGGACACTGCACCACCAGAGGAGCCCGAGCCTCAAGAAGGAGGACGATATGGAAGACCCTACTTAAGACCACTGTGAGGTGGGCGACTTACTCCTCCATCCAGCCTAACCTTCAACCATAGGAATATGCTAACAACGCTGAACCGAAGCACTCATGCTCTCATGCTCACAATTAGGCTCTGCAGCCAACAGGATGCTACTCACCACCCCCCCTGCACCCCAGCCCCCCATTCCCTCT